>NC_133812.1:8078441-8385941 GCF_043250625.1 Sebastes fasciatus
ACTATCATCCAACTATTTTCAAGTCCAAATCATTCCAATAGGCTTTTTATAGCAGCACATTTTGCTCTGCTTCTGAGGCGATTATAACTACACAGTCTGATGTAACTATGCCTTATTATGGAATAATAATAATAATAACATGAGCGAGCACTTCCAAAAAGGTTCAGAGACGGATTTTCCAGTGGGGTTATTAAGAGTACACCTGCCCTCGTTAATGTTTCATCAGGTCAGGGTTAACGGCAGCATCACCAGAACATTCCAGCTGGTCTTCAACACCCAAATGAATACCTGCTTATCAGTGCTGTTATCAAAAGCTGTAGCTGTGTTACAGGTTTGCCTCGTGGCAAGAAGGTCCAGGTTCAAACCGCAATGGGGCCTTTCTGTGTGGAGCTTGCATGTTCTCCCCGTGTTCACGTGGGTTTCCTCCAGGTGTCAGGTTTTCTACAGCAAATTAAGCAAAACAGGTGAGATGAATTGGAAACTAAATTTCAAATAGGTGTGAATGTGAGTGTGAATGTGTTTTCGTAATGGCGACAGTCCTCGGTTATTGGCAGAAAATGAACCGATTTGATAACCAAATTGGTTTTGTAAGTCATCTATCAATCAAAAATGTTGCGCAATTTGCAGGTTTATATCATTATAAATTGAAAAACTTTGAGTTTTAAGGCATTTGCACATCAAGTCTGTATTTTTCATCCGGAATCGTCGCACGTTTCAAAATAAATACGACCTCACGTTGTGTCACAATCATGTTTACACAGAGGTTCGGAAACTTTTAGTCCGTCATTAAAGTTTTCGGAGCAGGTTAGACTTTCTGTGTTTTTTTTTGCATCCTTCAAAAGCCAAAAGAGGGTTGTTTGGCCACGCAGAGCCACCGTCCGTTCAAACGTCATCATCCAAAATGGCCCTCTAATGAACGTTCACTTTGTCTCCCAGCACAAAGCACTTTACAACAAACAAAGTAAAGAATACAGAGATGCGGAATTTAAAGATAGATTATAGCAGGTGATTGCAGAACAGCTTGGAAGCAGGGATGATCGCAAAACAAAGGATGTACTAAAGATTAGACAGTAGTGATTGTGCTCTGGGCAGATAAACGACAGCTTCTTGCTAATGTCATTCAGTCAATAGCCCCGTCTGGGACTAACACTATCCATCGCACCCACGTTCAGTTTTGTCTCGTATTGCGAATTTTTGCAAGGAATAGACTAATAAAACAAACTGGACGGTTTCTGTGCTTAAAGATTTTTATCGGATAATGGATTAAAAAAGAATAATAATAATAATAAAAATATATACTTGGTGTGCAAAGGCCTTCAGACTGTTGGTCAGACAAAACAAAGATTCAAAGACATCCCATCGGCTGTGGAATAATAATGATCTCTATACTGTCTAACATTATATAATCTAAATTATTACAAAATGTATCAAAAATTAGATAGATAATCGATAATGGGCTGCAACTAACTGTCATAGAATACTAAGAAAAACTGAAAATATTCACGTTAGAAGCTGGAACCAGAGAATTTTTGTCATTTTTGCTTAATTAGTCAGTTATCAAAGTTGTCAGAGATTATTTTCCAGTCAATCAATAAATTGACTATTTATTTCTCAATAGAAATAAAGTGTGTGTTCATCTGCTGTCTATGGTAGGTAGTGTTAGAACTTTTTCTACACTTATCACTTATATCACTACTTATATCAAATGAATAGAAATATGAATGCATTGCTAATTCATATATTTATATATGGAATACAAATGGAAAATGTTTTTTTACAAAACTCTTTTTTTTTCTTTTAACAAAACAAACCGAAGCACATACATGTTAGATACTGTCTACTTAAACCTAAATAAAAGTTTTTTTTATGTAATATTTTATTAAACTCAGGAGCTATCTGATGAATGAATAAGTGAACGAGATTGAGCATCTGACAAGATATTTAATTCTAGCTTTTTGTACGTGACAATATACGAGGATATTTAGTGCTATGAGCACATTTCAATCACTACCAAAAAAGTATAGAGCTTCAATACCTGAATAAACTGTGGCCATTTCCCGCTGTTTGCTGCTCACTATACTGTTGGGTCTCATTATCACTGTTCTGTGTCGGTGACCTGGACCTGCTCGGTGCCTCGTGCTGGCCCGGGCTCCGTGCCCGTTGGCCTTTGTTTGCCCCTCTCACTTGATGCCCCTCTCCTGAGGCCAAGCGTGAGCCTCTAAACGTTGGCCTAGAGTTGCTCCGGCCCTGAGCTGAGCTCTAACCACAGCCCGCTGAGTTCACCTGCCCTCACCAGGCTACAGCCACTCTATTATTCATCAGCCCATCTCAGGTGACCTCTCATAAACATTCTGTTATCATTTAGGATCCAATGTCTCATTAGCGGTCCATTCAGCTTCCTCAAATATTGCTTTTGTGACTTCAGCGGGCCACTACCCGCTGCCCTGCACCCGACCGATTGATCCTTGGCCGTCTGTCATTTGCCAGCCGCCGCCGCCGAGCTGTTTGTGATCGGCCGTGGTCGGAGAGGGGTGCCTACAGGTGCTTCGGCGGAAACTGAAGACCCTCTGCCGGTGGTGGCGAGTTTCAGCGAGCCACTGCCGTCGTCTCAGGTTCTTCAAAGTCCCCCGTGGGTCTCCTCAGTAACCCTGATGAAGTGCATTTCTTTCATTGCTCCCCATATGCCAGGCACTCAGCTCAGTAGCTGTAGGGGGGTGGGGGGGGGGATGAGACGAGTGAGATGTGTACTTAAAATGCAACTCTTTATTAACCAAGAGGAATGTAGAATAAAATGATATTTTTGGTTCAACAAGCCATACCTCTGTGTGTTTAGCCCATGACCCTCCATTATCACTGGACTGGCTTCATTGGCTCAGACCTTTGTCTGCTTAGATTGAGCTCTTGACACTCAACACGGGAGCTCCATTACTATCCAGTTTGCTTTGAGCACTTTATTAAAGTATGCTTTGATGCTTTTGTACAGCCTCTTGTGCGTGTGTGAAGAAAACGCAGAATATTTTTGGTGTCATTGGGCAAAAATTCCATAATAACCTTTCAGCGTATTGTAATTCAAGTGTTCCGAGAGATAAACTAGACTTCTGCACCTCCTCATGGCTCTGTTTTCAGGCTTTGAAAATGTTTTGTCGGTGAAGGGAGACTTTGGCCAACCAAAGGTCATTTCAGAGAGAGAGCGTTCCTATTGGCCATTCATTCAACGGAGGCAGCTGTCAGTCACTCACGAACTCCGATCAAATGGTCAAAAAAGGCAGCGCCGATCAAATATGAATCAATATTCTGTTACTGTAATGCCTATTTCTCTCCTCAAATTATTTCAGTAACATCTTATAGTGTGCCTGTTTAGCTGTAAAATGAGAAAGTTTGCTTTCCTGCTGGTGGGCGGTGCTTGGTATTTCCTCAACTGATCACAACATGGCTGCTAACTTTCTCATTTTACAGCTAAACAGTACACTGCCAGATGTTTCTGAAAACATTTGGGCGAGAAATAGGCATTACAGTAACAGAATATTGATTCATATTTGATCAGCGCTGCCTAGTTTGACCATTAATCGGGAGTTTGCGAGTGATTGACAGCCGCTCAGAGACGGCAAGGCTCCAGCTCGGCACTGATTGGTTGTTTTCCTCCAGTCTGTGAAATCTTGTAGATGCCATTAGAAGGACACCGGAGGGAACACAGAGGCACATGGATTTTTTTCAGATTACCTGATTACCAGGTTACCTTTTTTAATCTTATTTGCTCCAATCTGCCTACTGCTGCTTTAAGGCTAGAATTACCGCCTCTCTGTTTGTCTCCAACAACCAGTCAAGTTGCACTTTACATCCATGTCTGTCCAAAATGTCATCACTTCATCATTTTATCCTATTAGACATGGGTGTGAAATTGTCACAATTAGCACATGAATTATTGAGTTAAGGCCTAAAACAGGTTTTGTGAGGTCACAGTGACCTTTGACCACCAAAATTTGATCAGTTCATCCTCGAGTCCAAGTGGACTTTTGTGCCAAATTTAAAGAAATTACCTCCAGACGTTCCTGAGATATTGCATTCACGAGAATGGGTCAGACGGACAATCCGAAAAACAAATGCATGCATAACTAGAACCACCTCCCGGTTGTTTGTCTCCACCAACCACTCAAGTTACAGTTTACATCCATGTCTGTCCAAAATGTCATCACTTCATCATTTTATCATACCAGACATTTGTGTGAAAGTCATAATTAGCATATGAATTCTTGACTTATGGCCACCAAAATATGATCAGTTCATCCTTGAGTCCAAGTTGGATGTTTGTGCCAAATTTGAAGAAATTCCCTCTAGGCGTTTTTGAGATATCACGTTCACGAGAAAAAATAATGCCTCTGGCCACGGCTGTCACTGGCGCAGAGGCATAACAATGGTGAAAAGTAAAATTTTCCATCTCCAAGGAGACTCAAAAACCACTTAATAAAAATGAAAACTATCCCAAGAAAAAACACAACCCATTATAAAATGATTCTGACTTTTTCCTGTTTTCATTTCCCATATCCTCTGCCTTTGAGAATACTTCCAAATCTTCGGTCATATGTTTGTCTTAGTTTTGACCATCATATATATCCATTAGGCTCAAAAATGTAATGACGTTTGTAGATGGAAGGAGCTCATTTGATAATCTGGAACAATCCGTTTACACCATTAACTTTGTCTCTCTGATGCTCTTCCTCTCCCTTTCCAGCAAACAATGATGTACTGAGCAAGACGAGGTCTCCTATACACATTAAACAATAAACGCCCAACCACATTGGATGATTTCCCCGAACCATTTCGACATTGGGTGGCAAGGCCTTTATTTGTCTCGATGTCAGCTATAGGACTGGGCCTTTATTAGATGCTCTACTCGCTGCCACAGTGTTTTCAAAAAACAAGCCAGATAGGCGGCTAATTAAGGGCCAGGCTGCTGTTTGTATTTAACGAAAGAATCCTCCTCATTAGTTTGCCAGGCAGTAATTAGAGAGAAATTGTAGTGGGAGAGAAAGGGCGAGGAAAGGGATGAAGAAGTGACTGACTACACTCAGCACGAGGCTGTACATCAGGGAGGGTTTAATGACCAAAGTATGGTGTTATGTATGGTGTCAAATTGTCTAGAAAATGAATCGCTACACCTTTTTGATCAGGCTTATGTCAATAGATTGAATACTAGGAATGACAAAATAATACCAACTGAGCATTAGATAACAACAAAACAGGACATTGTTACTCAGCAATGAATAAAAAAAGAATGAAGACTAAGAGATTGGAAGACTTGAATTGATTAAAGAGGTTTCCTTTTGTCTAGACAGTCGAACAGGCAAAAGCACTCAGCTCAAGGACTTCAGTCGGCTGCTCAAACAGCAGACCACGATGTATTTTAAAATTCATGAAAAGGAATAAATGAAAATGAAAAAAACAAGTATTTGACTTTCGCAGAAAATACAGAGAATAAATAAAACAGACAAACAGCAAGCTCTACTTTGAAACTATACTCTATATTTGAGGATACATTTATGATATAGTGCTGTATGTGCGGTTATGCAGTATCATTACACAGCGTTGTTGAATATTTGATTCTGATTTGTCAATCATGGCATTCTACGGTCTGCTATTTCTTTATAGCAGACCGTTGCTATGGGCGCAGTTCTGATGTCGGACTGTGGCGGACAATTGTTGTGTCAAATTACTGATTTCTTAAAGGTCCCATATTATAAAAAAGTGAGATTTTCATGTTTTTTTTATTATAAAGCAGGCTTAAGTCCTATATAAATACTGTGAAAGTATCGAAACACTCAATCCACAGGGAAATACACACAGCCCGTATTCAGAAACTCTGCATTTGAAACAAGCTGTCAGGATTTCTGCCCATTCGTGATGTCACAAATATACAATATTTAGACCCTTGACACAATTTTAAACATAAACATTCTAAATATGTCCCAGTTTATTCCTGAAGTACACATGGACCCAAGCTGTTGCCTAGCAACGCAATTCTGTTGCAATTCCGTCAAAATGCGCTAAAAAGGAGCGTTTCGGACAGAGGGTAAATACAGGCATATTCAGGCTGACAGTATGAGGAAAATAAAGTGTTTTTTTAACATTACAGCATGTAAACATGTTCTATTAGAAACACAAAATACAAGTATGAACCTGAAAATGAGCATCATATGGGACCTTTAAGTAAGTAGCTGTGTAATAAGCGTGATAATGTACAGCTAGCGGGTCATTGTTGTGAAATAAACCCCTTCAGGGCGATGCAAGACCAACCTGTTGGGGTTTATTTCACAACAATGACCGGCTCGCTGTATGTTATCCCTTTCTAAACACATGGACAAGAATGTCTCTTTCATTTTCAGTTCTTCACTAATAAAGTTTTCAGAGGAGTGTCCAGGGTGGTAAAAGTCTGATTATCCACTTTCTGTCCAACCACAGGCATTTGCTTAATACAATGTAAACAACTTTGGGAGGTGTTTTTAATGCTGTTTTTGCTGATTGTTTTTAACCCCATTCACTTCCATTTACATTAACCGCGCCCGTTTCCATTTGCTTGAACAACGTAAGAATAAGCCACGGTCTGACAGGCCTCCCAAGCTCAACGGTGACTCATACATTTTTCTCGGAATTCTTAACCATCGCTTTAAATCCTCGGCGAAGGCTCATCAAAGGAGGATGATGGCATAACTATTTATATCAAGGTAATTCTCTGTTCTGAATCAGCCCCTGCTCATCACTGCGGCAGGGGTACATTTGTGTGGGGAGATGAAAAGATGGAAATCATCTTCTTTTGGCTGGGGAAACCATACTCTCGCTGTTTCTAGTGGACAGGCGGCCTCAGCTGGCCAATGAGAGTGGACTGCCAGCCGCCCACCTGGTGACTAGGCCTCTGTGTGGGTGGACACGGCGGAGAGGACACTGCTGCTTTCCAGCCCTGTCTCTGTGGTTGCATGTACAGACACACATTTGCTTTCATATGCATAAGGCCTTAATACAGTTCTATGCAATTCAAAGCAAATAGCTGGGTTTGCCAATCTCCCTTAGTTAATGCAACACATTTGAAATTTGATTGATAGACATTTCAAGGTCATTTTGACAAAACAATCAAAGATTTGTGCATTTTTTTCAGGTATCTTATTTTTAAGAATCGGATTTGGTATCCGAATCAGCTTTTGACCTTTCTTGTTGCATACATTTTCCTCTAATTGTAGAATCAGAGATTTTAAAATAGTAGTTAAAGTCATTCACTGGGTCTTTTGAATCTATTTTAATGTCTGTAAAGCAGTATTCATTTTTTTATCCACTTGAGAGCAGTGGTAAGTCCAATATTCAGTTTCCCTTTAGCTCTGTTTTGGTCTCCACCAACTCCTGAGAGAAATATGACTCTTGCTAAATGTTTCCCTATGTTCAACAGCTAGTTGCTAAATTTGTCTGTCTAATTATCCTGCTACAATATATTTTTTTGTTCTGTGTAAGGCTTTGAGATGAAGTGAGGGTTTCCACTTTATTATGTAGCCTATCCACTTGTGCAGTCTATTGTGATCCAATGCATTAGCTGTAAACCCTACAATTGTGATACTTAAAATGTTTAGTTTGCATTCACTCAGTGTCAAAGGTGTCAAAGGTGTTTTTAGTGGAGCCTTTCAATCGATTAAAATATTTCATCGTGATTAATTGCATGATTGTCCATGAAAACAACAAAAAGGCAACAAAACTTGGTCAGCAAGCAAGTGACTCGAGTATCTTTGCAAGACAAGATCTTTTTGATATTGGATGATAATTATTTGAAGGTGCTAAATGTGAGATTGGGAGCATTTCTATTGCCTTTTTACGACATAACATACTATGATTTTTTTTTTACATTTATTAAAACATACTATCATAGTACTTTTTTAATGGCATTTTGTGACCTACTATACTATGACTTTTTTTCATTCTTTTTTACAACATATCATACCATGACTTTTTAAACATTTTAATGACATACTAAACTATGACTTTTTTATGACATTTTTACAACATACTGTACTATAACTTTTTTAATATTTTATGATATACAGTACTATGCTGTGACATTTTTAATGATTTTTCTACAATTAACTATACTATGACTTTTTTTTTTACATTTTAATGATATACTATGCAATGACGTTTTTAATGACTTTTTTGTGACATACTATTCCATGACTTTTTGATATTTTAATGATATACTATGCTATGATTATTTAATGATATTTTTAAGACATGTACTATGACTTTTTGATGACTATAATATGACTTTTTACGTCATACTATACTATGACTCTTTTATGACTTTTTTACGACATACGTTACTATGAATTTTTTAATGACTTTTTTGACATTGTATACTATGACTTTTTTACATTTTAATTACATACAATACCAGTACTTTTGTATGACATACTATACGATGGCTTTTTAACTGCATACTGTACTCTTTTTTTTTTTTTTTTTTTTTTACATTTTAATGACATACTATACTATGAATTTTTTCTTTACATTTTTTATGATATACTATACCATGACTGTTTTTTTACACTTTAGTTACATGACATTAGCTCAAAGCACCACTGTCAGCTCAGTCTTTACAGAGCTGCCAGCAATGGCTGTAGAATCGTTTGTTCTTGGTTCACAATTTAGAAACATAGAACAATAAAAAGCTTTCCCAAAATGAGATTCAATATGTATTATATGTTATTAGATTATAATACATTGTGCAGATGCACTTTTAAACTTCAACTAACACCATACAGCATATGTCGATGCTGACGGACAACGCAAGAAAATACATTGTTATTATCATCATAAACTATACAATAGATATCTAATTATTGAGAGCTTTCTCTTTGGATTGAGACTATGGGTACAATACATGGTCATCTGAGGTCTTGGCCGCATCCTAACCTGCAACTAGTCACCTCCCATTTCTGCTTCAGGGCCTTAGGTTTCATATGTGACACGTGTTCCTGCAGGGGTGATGCCATTGTGCAGAAAAGCCTTAGTGTGGTGTTGAGAACAAGGCTTTTTCACTTGCTGACAGTTGGCCCTCTGTCAATCAACACAGCTCAGGATTAGCCCGCGCTGACGGCTAGCTGACCAACCCATCCTGGGAACGAATGCGCTGCCCTTCCCACACTGTCGCCTGTCAGCACCTTTCACATACAATATTATACAAATGCAGAGCCTCTCCATTCCCATCACATTTCTCCTCGCTGTCTCTTCCAACTACCCCTTGACAGCAGGTTTTTTTTTCCTTTTTTTACCCCCACAGCACAAAACGTGGCCCACGGCTCGTCACAGCAGGACAGAAAAAGTCTGAGTCGGCTAGTTGCCTCAGCTTTCTTGGCACTCTTAATATACTGTCAATGCAGGGAGAACTGACAGAGAGCTGGTTGGGGCTGAGGGGTTATACAAACACACGGAACAAATAAAGGATCTAAGCATAAACCAGGCTGTCAAAGCACGGTTGTCTGGCTAATTGAATTGTTCCCGGCAGCCTTGAGAGAGCGCAGACCCTTTTAAGTTTAGCTTTATTGAATTATTAAATCAGAAAAGGAGGACGCTAACATTTAAGGGAACGTTCTCCAGATTTGTTCTTCCGAGGGAGGAGGAGGGGAACGATGTTGTGGCTCTCCGGCTGTACACTGTCTAACAAGACTTGAAACAAGATTACCTCTGAAAATTGTATTACTCCGAACTGCGTCACCGTAGATTGCCTTGTCTACATTTACCTAAACCCCCCCCGCCCACCTATTTGCAGTAATGACTTCTTTTGTGTCATGGTACATTTGAGCCGTTTGTGTTTTGTTCAGACGGTACGTGTATTGGTAATGAATAATTGAACAGTTTGGCATGTGTGTGTGTAGAATGTTATAAGAGTGTGTGTGCACGAGTTGATGAATGTTTATGTGTGTGCTTATAGGCGGGAGGGAGGGGTAGGAGTTGGATTTTGGATGTCAAACAAATCCGTCTTCTGGGACTGCAAAGTGAGCTCTGGCCATTCTCTCCCCTTCATTTGCACCTATAATGTTGCACATTTCTATTGCGTACTAATATGTAATTCATAGTAAACGTCGTCCATCAAGGTCAAAAGGTGCATTTCGAGCATCATCCCTCGCTGCCCGTGGGGACTCGGAATAACAGCCTTTCACTCGGATGTCCTTGCCCTTGTCTCATCTGCAATGCCTCCCCAAGCACCACTGCATTATGTTGCATTTGCATCGTATTTGCCTCTGCGTTGCCTCTGCAAGACTGGCCCCCTTTTCAATACTCCCCCCCCCTCTCTCGCTCTTTTATATCTCCTTCCCTTTTCCCCCTCGTCATCCCTTCTCTCCAGTGTCAGGTTGGTGTCAATCTGCAGGGGGTTTTGGCAGTGAGCTGTTGTGCAGGCGGGGCAGGATGGGGCCGAATGGCTCAGTATAGGTCTGCAGCAGCAGCAGCAGCAGTGGTAGTAGTAGTGTTTGAAGTGAAGGCGGTGATGAGGTGCAGCACTTGGGTATTGGCAAGGAATATGCAATGAGCCCAGGAAAGATTACGTTGCGGTAAAAAAGAAAAAAAAAAAAAGAGGGGGGGGAAATACATCAGAGGGAGGAAATCCCTAGCAGGAGGATCCCAGCTCAGCTCTTTCTCTCTGACAACCCCCCCCCCCCCCCCTCCTTCCATCCCTCTGTTTCCTTTTTCCCTCCCTCCCCCTTTTTTCCTCATTCCCCCTTCTGCATCTCTTTCCTGTCTCTTTGGATTGGTCCCTCTGCATTGATCTTTCTCTCTTTTTCTCTCTCTCTCCGGGTTTTTTTATCACATCGGAAGAGCTGCTGATGCAATCCACTGCCACTACCCCCCCCCCCCCACCACCACCACCACCACCACCACCACCACCACCATCACGCCTGCCCATGCAGTGTGTGTGTGTGTGTGTGTGCATACATGTGAGTGGGCGTATTTTGCTTTTTGCATGTGTATGCATTTGTTGTGTGTGCATCAGAAGGCGAGGAATTTCCAGAACACAAGCAGGGGTCGTATAAAGCTTAACCGGCCCTCTCGCCATCACTTTGTCTCTCGCCCCCTGCCTTTACAATATATATTATTCAAAGGAGGAACTCCCATGCTAAAGATTAATGCTGATAATGGTGGCTGTTATGTAGATAAGCCCCGTGGTGCAAGTGGGCCCCTATGTAACAAACAGGTATATGGGTGCCTTCACCCCTAGGGGCCCAGCGTTGATTTACGGGGTCTCTCAGCCTCCGACCACCACCACCAGCTGACTGCACTCTCCTGAAGCTCAATAGGGAGCAGGCTGTTCTGCCAGGTCCGTTATTAAAGGGCTGTTTGTATTGCCTGCTGTTTTTTTTCATTAGCGGGAATCTTATATCATCGCCTCTGAATATTGCATGAGGTTCAGGGAGGCTTGGTTGTCGTGACACCGCCGTAATATTTCACAACAATCAAAGATGGATGAGCCTATTCTTCTGGGTAAATAGAGGGAGGCCTGGCGCCGGTGAGGAAAAGCCCAAAGACGGTGACGCCGACACTGACGCACTGTTAAAAAAAAGGGGGGCTTGTAGGAAGAGGAAGAAGAAAAAAAGTCGAAGAGTGATTGGAGTCCATAAAAATGAAAATGCACTGTAAGACAAATGGAACAGGCGAGAGACGAGAGAGGAGCAGGGTAAATGAGGGGGAAAGAGAGAGAGAGGGAGAGGACAAGGGAGCGAGACAGAGCGAGAAATCAAGACGGAGGGAATGACAGAGTGAGGAGGATAAAAAAGCGAGAGATGGGGCTATTAGAGGTTGAGAGAAAGAGTTAGTGAGAGACCCACGCTGCTCCCAGTAATTGAAAAGGCACCGGGACTGATTTAGAGGGGGGCTTAGCTGGGTTTGTTGGGATGCTGGTGGTGGTGGTGGGTGAGGGTGACACGCTGCATTGCAGAGTATGAGCAGCCAACCCCCCCCCCCCCCTGCAGTGCTTTGCTCCACCACCTCTATGGTCGTCTTTAGCGCAACACGGTAGAAAACGACCCTCCAAGGCCCATGATAAGCAGTGAGGCTGCAAAAACATTATGGCTAAATCCATACAGGCTAATTACTGTAGGTGTCTCTGCTTTTTGGCATGAATAATACAGTGGAATAAAGAATAGGAAAGGACGGCTTTAAAGGTAAAAGATAAAATACAGTGATGGGAGTGGGAGGAAAAGTTCCTGCGTTGCCCCAGGTGACGTCCATAATTGCACTGAATACATCTTCAAGTAGATTAGTGTATGCTCAGGTGTGTGTGTGTGTGTGTGTACGTGCACAGCGTGAGAGTGAAAGTGTAAAGATCAAGCCATTATAAAAGGTCTCTTCTCTGCCGTTCTTTATTACAGTGTGCTTGTGTCACTGTACCCTTAACTTTAGCAGGAATTGGTCCATTCCTTTAAAATGTTGTCACCTTTACAGCCTACCAGAAGGAATCATATGCTTGTTTAGCCCAATATAACAACATCCAACACACATTAAGCCGGTGCTAATGGACTTCTACTACCGTGTGTGTGTGCATGTGAGTATGTGTGTGCATTAGAAAGTGCCAGAAGCTTCCCCATATTGATGATCAGCTCACCACATCCACATCCTTAACCTGCTAATACAGCTGGACACTACACCAACAAACAGGGCTCCATGTCCCTATATACATGCCCCGCCTGCACCTAAACACACACCTATATACAGTATACACACCCTCACACACACAGACATACACACTCCTGCTGTATGTCATGCGCCTGTCTCATAAGTGTGCCTGTTCTTTCCAGGGGCGCTGATACGTGATACCTCTGCCCAGTCAATCCTTCTCGCATTACTGCATTCACAGTGTGCTGCTTCATTTACACGTGAAATATTGATGTTCTTAATTTAACCCCCAGGGTGCTCAAGTGTCCCATCCTCCGCTGAGAGGAGGTGAGGCCTCTTTCAGGGAACTCGCAGCCTCAACCAAACCACACCCTTTCCGTCTTGGGATTGTCTGGCAGGGTGTGTTTGGTTTTGGCTCATTGGTTGGTCGGAGCTTATAGAGCGGCAGCACAAACCTACCAGAAGAGTCGTATTCTAGTGGATTTGCCCTCTGTTTGGTAGCCCACCTGTTCTCTGTGTGTGTCTCTTGTGTATTTGTATGGTTAATATGTTCAACTGTATGCCTGTCTGTATAGTATGTCATTAAAATGTCAAATAAAGTCTTTATATTTATAATATATTATATTTTTTTATTTTTTGACGTACTATAATATTCCTTTTTTTCATTCACTTTTTTTCATAGCTCAGGCTTGTAGATATCTGGTTGGGATACTGGAGGTTGTGGGTTCGATCCTTATGTGACGCAGTCTGTTTTTAAGGGCTAACTTCAAATGAAGACGTCAAACACAAAAAGGAACAATGCATAATTGTATCTGGTCAAATAGCTCAGTGTGCTAGATAACTGGTTGGAATACTGGAGATTGTGGGTTCGATCCTTATGTGACACAGTCTGTTTTCAGGTCTTACTTCTAATGACGAAGTCAAATATACAAAGAGAGCAGTTACAAGTGTGTGTGGCAGTGATGGCTTGGCTACTAAGTTCCCGGTTCTGGCTGCGGCAGAGCAGGGTTCGATCCCCACCCTCAAATCAATACCCGTTGCCCGACAGTGGAGCCACACGATCGTCTCCTCCCAGGGTTTCGGAGAGACACAACTTGGGGGTTATGCAACAGAAATTGTAACAGATTTTATCGCGTACTTGGATTTATTCAAACTATATAATATTATAAATTATATATTATACATGTCAGGGTTAGGGTTATATTTTATACAGGTCAGGGTTAGGGTTGACAGGGTGACTTTGTATAAACATACACTACACTTGTTTGTAGCAACTCAGTTAAAATTTCTGGTTTTCTGTACCTCTCTGAAACCCTGGGAGGAGACACTCGTCTCACTCCACTGTCGGGCACCGGGCATCGATGTGAGGGTGGGGATCGAACCCTGCTTTGTCACACACAGAACCGGGAACTTAGCAGCCAAGCCACCAATGCCACACGCACTCGGGACTGTTCTCTTCGTATATTTGACTTCGTCATTAGAAATTAGAACTGAAATCAGACTGTGTCACATAAGGATCAAACCCACAACCTCCGGTATTCCAACCAGATATCTACCACACTGAGCTATCTGACCAGATACAGTGATGTAATGTTTATTTTTGTATTTGACATCTGTATTTGAAGTTAGCCCTTAAAAACTCACTGTCACATAAGGATCGAATTCACAACCTCCAGTATTCCAACCATCTACCAGCCTGAGCTGTTTCACAAGTCACAATATATCATGTCAAAAACAAATAGTACAAAAAAGTAATGATATAGTATGTAAAAAAAGTCATAGTATAGTATGTCGATAAAAAGTCACAGTATAGTATGTCGAAAAAATTAAAAGTCATATTATAGTATGTCCAAAAAATCTAATAGTATAGTACGTCGAAATTTTAAAAAAAGTAATAGTATAGTATGTCAGAAAAAGTAGTAGTTTAGCAGGTTGAAAAAAATCATAGTATAGTACGTCGAAGAAAAAGTAATTGTATAGTATGTCGAAAAAAGTCATAGGATAGCATGTTGAAAAAAAGTCATAATATAGTATGTCAAGAATAAGTCATAGTATAGTAGGTCAAAAAAAAGGTCATAAAAAAGGTCATAGTATAGTATGTCGAAAAAAAAGTAATAATATAGTATGTCAAAAATAAGTCACAGTATAATATGTCGAAAAAAGAGTTAAAAAAGTCATAGTATAGTAAGTCGAAAAAAGGTCAAAGTATACTATGTCGGAGAAAAATTCTCAGTCTACAGTAGTATGTTGAAGAAAAAGTCATTAAAAAGTCATAGAATAGTATGTTGGAAAAAAACAATAGCATAGTATACCAAAAAAAGTCATAGTGTAGTATGTCAAAAAAAAAGTCATAGTATAGTATGTTGAAAAAACATACCTTAAGACATGTGAATGAAAATGGGTTCTATAGGTACCCACGAGACTCCCCTTTACAGACATGCCCACTTTATGATAATCACATGCAGTTTGGACTGACAACTGTTGTTGCCTATTGGGCTTGAGTTTGCCATGTTATTGTGAGCATATGATTTGAACATATCTTTTAATGCTAAATGCAGTACCTGTGAGGGTTTCTGGACAATATTTGTCATTGTATTGTGTTGTTAATTGATTTCCAATAATAATTATATACATACATTTCCATAAAGCAGCATATTTGCCCACTTCCATGTTGATAAGAGTATTAAATACTTGACAAATCTCCCGTTACGGTACATTTTGAACAGATAAAAAACGTGTGATTAATTTGCAATTAATCGCGAGTAAATATTTTAATAGATTGTCAGCCCTAATAAAAATGATTGATAGTATAGTATGTATTTAAAATGTCAAAGTCTTATGACATAATATACTTTGACTTTTTTATGATACTATACTATCACCTTTTTTCACATTTTAATGACTAAACTATGACTTTTTTTAAATATTTTAACTATTTAGTGGGGCATGTATTGGCTGAACATTGGGGTGGGCACTGTCATTAAAAGTGAAATTATGAAATAAAACGCGACATGAAATAAAATAAAATTTGTTTCAATAATTAACTGAATTATTTTGCAATTTATTGGTTCATTCATAGATTTTACTTTATTTATTCATATGACTATTAATTTCATGTCTTATACCTTATTTGCTTTTTAAATGTTGAACTCACCGGGACTCAAAATTAGCTCTGCTATTTTCTATCAAATGTAAACTTCAAGGTTTGAGCACCTGAATAGAACAGCAGAGCTTCAGTCCCAGCCTTCTATCAACTTCACGGCAGTTTCTATCGGTTCGGCCGCTGCTGCAGGGAGGGGTGAGGAAAGCTGAGTGTATTAGTTTGCCTGTTTTTCTTCAAAAATAAATCACCACGCTGGTAGTAATGACAGGCATACTTCCCAGTTACTGGCAGCATTTTGGCAGGGTTTCCCCTCCAGCTTCTTGTTAACCACTCTTTCCTTCACTGAACCTCAGTTTATCTGATAAATGCTTGGTAGATGGCATCTAATTTAAAACAGATCTACAGAGATAATGAGTGTACGAGGAATGCAGAGAATGCTCTGTTTTCCTCGCTGAAAGCAGAACCCCGCCCTATCTATGTGTAAAAAGAAGAAGGTGTGTGTGCCTATGTGCAGAGCTATGATTAAGGGAAGTGCTGGCTTCAAGCTGTAGGTGGGTGGGAAACTGTCTCAGGCTATCTTTGCTCCTCTCCAAACATGGTCAAATTACAGTCCAAATATAGTAAATCAATGCACTGACTTTTAAGACATTTAGGTCGTATCGTGTCGGAGGCACGGTAGAGACCTTCCTGTCCTGTACTCGGTGCGTGTGTGCTGTTTAAAAAGTGCACACGGCAGTAACGTTGTGGCCTGGTTTGCCTTACTAGGACAAGCCAACATGGAGTCATCAGCAGAAGCAGGAGGGTTTATTCAAACTCCCACTTGCCTTTTCAAAAAACCCCAACATCCCAGTTACAGCATGCATGCTCCTGTTGCCTAGCAACCGGCTGGGTCTTGAGAGAGAAAGAGGCGTCATAGATGTGTATATGTATATCCACTGCTGAGCGCGAGAGCAAACACTCTCTGCTGCCTCTCCCTTCCCTGTGAGCAGCTCACTCTCTCCACAAACCTCACTGCCATGTAACGGAGCACAGTATTACAACGCGGCGAGGCCTGCCTCTGCTGAACATCATCACTCCAGTGACACTAAACATGGAGAGAACGATGCTTATAATAATTTATTATTTGTTTAGTCCGTGACCAGACTTGTTATTAGGGCTGGGACGATACACCTATCCCCCGATTTAATGCTATCACGGTACTTGGGTGCCGATTCGATATGTATTGCGATTTTTAAGTATTGCGATTCTACAAGTTTTGAGATTTGATATTATGATTTCTTGCCGTTTTTGTCAACTTTTTTTAACACTAGACCATGGGGAAAAGTTGAATCATACACTTCTAGGGACTTTTACTTTGGAAAATATCTATATCAATATAGTAAAAATGTTTGATTTTCAGCATGTACAGTATGTTAGCAGAGATGTCCGTGTGTATTTATTACTTTTTCCAGAAAAACCCCAAAATCAAAGAATAAAGACATTTCCCTCACAAATTAGTGGTATTTTCTTTTTTTATTTATTTATAAGGGACATGTAATGTTTTATACTTCTGGTGAATATAATCCAATCAATCTTATTTCCATATATGTATTTTGTATATATAATTCCCTTTGTTAACACTTTATTTTGAAAACCTCACACATTTTACACCGCTACTATCTCCGTTTTCTTTATATATCCATGGTCAGCTCCATCGGGGCCGTTTGAATGTATTTAACATAAATGTCAGTATATGGGTGCTCTACAGTCGTAGCGTCGGCCAATTTGACCACTGAGGTGAGAGTGACGGCCGGCTTGACCGCACGTTACCGCAATACGATAACGTTACCTGTCCATGACAGAGTTAGCATGGAGCTTTAGCCGTGATGTCTAGCTCTGCTTTTCCTGCAATGTGTAAAACCCAAAGTGTTTCCATGCTTTACTGGATGTGTAGTGTTTACCACTTTGGATTTAAAATGCGAGGGTGCAGGTTGTATCCACATGGACGTTTTCTACTTTTGGCTCGCTGCGGTTTGTTTTGGATGACGGATACGGAACAGATATGACGTCACGTTACTCAGACTACAACAATAATAACGGTAACTTCTTTTTCCCTCCGCATTGACTCAAATGAAGCAAATATATCAATTCTGGCATTTAAGAATCAAATTCAAAATCGTGAGGAAAAAAACTAAACGCGATACATAGTAGGTGAATCGTTTTTTTCCCCGCCGCTACTTGTTATTCTGTCTTTACAGATCATTTTCACATCCAAGCATTCGAAGAATGACATAAGACATGATAAAGTTCATGGTCTTTTATTTGAAAAAAAAAAATAAAGACTAGCATGTACAACTTGGAATGAATGTAAACTGAACTCAGGCGAACAGTTGCGAAGACTGGTGTGCTGACACTCCTAACAGCGTGCGCTGCGAACACAGCACACCCCTCACTATGCTCTTGTCTGAGTCGAGAAACAGAAGAAGAAAAAGAAAAAGTGAAGGCCAGTGATTCTCTCTTGCAAGAAAAGAGGACAGACACTCCATCTCAGCGAAAAGAAAGAAAAGAAAAAGAAAAAGAAAATAGAAAGCTCACCGTAAGACTCTTTTAAGTCCCCCCTCCTTTAAAAAGGGCAGGACGCACAACTACTAAGATGGCCATCCAAATAACATAACATAAACAAAAGAACATGCCAAACATTTGAAAATGTATTTTTTGTACATTGTTTTTTTTCTCTTTTTATCTAGCATACAATTAAGTCCCATTCCACTTTAACGCTTGAGTTAGAACCTGGTATACTCTCTCATCTTAACAGTACAGGGTTCCTCTCCAAATACAAAAAAACTGTACCAAACCAACAAGAGGACAGCTTATAGTGGAATCAGCACGCTCTGGTAGCCCGGAGGAGGGATATGGGGGTGGGGCGGTCAGGGGGGTTAGTGCTCCGGTCTCAAGCTGCATGCATGAAGAACAGAAAACAGAGAGAGAGAAAGAAGAGATGGCCAGTTCAGACATTTACCACTAGCAAATGGAACTGGAAGGAGTTCGCCAAATGCTTTTGCTTTAGTCTGAAGGTAGTAGTTACAGGGTTTGTTGTTATTATTATTTTTACTTGTTAAGTACTGATGCTAAACTGATCTCCGGGGGGAGGGGACAGGATCACTAACCATCATTTTCATGCAGATATTTTTTGTATATTTTTATATTTTTCCTGTTGTGGACAGAAGGATATTTTATTTCAACATTCAATTATTTTCTATACAGAAACAGTATGAATAAATGAACATTTTTTTTTTCCAAGAGGTAAGTAAAACATTTTGATTTTTTTTTTCTTCGTTTTTTTTTTTTTGTTTTCTTCTAAGAGGGGACAGGACGGGGCAGGCAAGCTTCACTTCGCGGTCATCATCTGTACAAACTCTGCAGAAGGGAGAAAAGAGAGAAGGCATGAGTAAGGTACATGAGGTTTAAGGCTTTTGGCACAGCCTGTTGCCAAGTGAGAGCAGTCACCTGCTTAATTGTTAAATCCTTTATTCATTTTTTAATCAACTTGAGCAGGGTTCGGAACACACATCCTAATTAGTGTCCCCTTTCCGAACGGCTTCCACGTTCATCTCATTAAACCCGTTTGATTAAAAAAAGGCTCTTGCGTTGTGCTTACAGTTTGATGGCGATATGCACCGCACACATATAAAACAGAAAAATAAATAAATAAGAGAAGGCTTTCGTTGTCTGTTGAGTACATATTCTGTCTGTGGTACAATGGGTGTATAGAAGTAGGGCACTTTTCAGCCAAGACTTACGGACTGTTCATAATATATCAACAGCCTTCTAGAAAATGAGCGCAGTCTCTCGTGTAATGTGCCAAGGGAGCGACAGTAGAGAGAGAGAGAGAGAAAGAAAGAGTGAAAAGGCTCCTGGCACACTGATGATAATTCAGAAGGATGGCTTTCTCCCATCTCTGTTTCAGCAGGCTCCATCTATAGCCCCTATCTAATAACTAATATTATGTGTGGCTGGCTTGTCTTGCAGTCGCCCTCAGAGAAATACACAGCTCAGAAAATGAAGTGCTCTGGTCCCCCTGTTTAATAAAAGCTTACACCGTGGCCTAGAAAACTCAAGCTATTTTGCGCACCGTGACATTTTAGTATGTGCTTGCTTCCTTCTTCTTCTTCCGTCTTTATCTTACCTTCGTAGTTGACTTGTCCGTCTCCATCGATGTCTGCTTCTCTGATCATCTCGTCCACCTCCTCGTCCGTTAGCTTCTCTCCCAGGTTCGTCATGACGTGGCGGAGCTCGGCGGCACTGATGTAGCCGTTTCCGTCCTGGAAAACATGCGGAATGGGATCAAATGTGTGAAAGACGAAAAATCCCACAGGCTGACAACTGGTGGGGGGTGGGGGGGGGGATTCCCACCAGACTGATAAATAAGGAGACGTGCCGACAGGTGTTAAGCGGGCCAGAAGTAGGAAACTGATTACTTCGTTGTCCCATTAGGTAAAACGTTTTACCAGCAGCCTGGTCTGGCATCACTTAAACTTTAGTTATCTCAACTGGGTAGGGCTGACCCAAATGCTTCGAAGCTTCGACCGTTGCCATGGTAATAAACCTCCAAATCATTATTGGAATGCTTCGTTTTTATATATCTATATATATATATCTATATATATAGATATATATAAAATATATATTTATTTTATTACACAGCGTTGTTGAATACTCGATTCTGATTGGTCAATTGCGGCATTCTACGGTCTGTTATTTCTTTATAGCAGACCGTTAGTGGGCGCAGTTCTGATGTCGGACTCTGGCGGACCTTTATATGTCAAATTGTTGATTTCTTCAGTAAGTAGCCGTGTAATAAGCGGGATAATGTACAGCTAGAGGGTCATTGTTGTAAAAGAAACCCCTTCACGTCCACAGCATCGCTCTGTCTGGGTTTCTTTCACAACAATGACCGGCTCGCTGCACATTATCCCTTACTTAATCTCAGACGGATATCACTCTTTGTTATGTGTAGAGGTGCAAGTGTGTACAGTAGTGCGGCAGCGGCACTGTCCCGAGGCTTCAAATAGCTTTGAATATTACTCGCCGAAGCATCGAAGCCCAAAAAAATGGTATTCGGGACAGCCCTACACCTGGGTGTCGTTATGCTTATGACAGACTTTTTAGTCTGACTTGACTCCACATAAATTAAAGAGGACCTATATTATGCTTTTGTGCTTTTTCCCCCTCTCCTTTTTTGTGTTATGTAGTTTTTAGTCCTGTCTTTTCTTCTGTAACATGGTGATGTCACCAAGTAACACATTTGCATAATACCTGCCTGTCGGGTAGTTTGGCACGCCCTCAAAAGAAAGATAGTTAGAGCGGAGTCCAAAGAGTTTGGTTCGGTTGACCAATCACAACAGAGTGGACCAATCAGAGCAGACTGAGCTTTTCAGGGGAGGGTTCTAGTAGAAACCCAAAATACAAGTATGCATCATGAGCATCATGAGCATAATAGGTCCTCTTTAAAGGTGAAAAATAAAGCTAAAACTTACATTTGCCAAGCATGGAAACCTTTATTTACCTTGTCAAATACCCGGAAAGCCTCGCGGATCTCCTCCTCACTGTCCGTGTCCTTCATTTTTCTGGCCATCATGGTCAGGAACTCCGGGAAGTCAATAGTTCCATTACCTGGAATGGGTGATCAATGGGGCACATTTAATCAGCAAAAATTGCAATTACTTAAAAGCAACCTGGGGTAAGTAGAGATAATGTAACGCAGCATTTAGCTGATGAAAAGCAAAAATATTCAGTGAGGACTTAATATTAATTTAGCCTTCCAGTTTTGTTTTTTGTTCCTGTGTATGACACTGGCTTTTACATCATCCTACTGGCCATACCTGGAAGTGTCGGGTGCGACTTGAGAGGGTAGCAGCCCTAAAATGATTTTAGTATACATCCTCGCTGCGATAAACCTGCTACTGCACCCTGAGAGGAGGCGGTGGAGGGATGTACTTGTGCGAGTGATTCAGTGTGTGTTTCCCTTTCTTCCTCAGGGAAGCCCTGGGAAGATGTTGCATATGTTATACACAAACGCAGCAGGATTGCAGGGGGGAACCCATAGCCAGTCATCCATAATGTAGACATATAGTATACTGTGCAGCTTGGCCTCCGAGGAGCCTGGATAAATCAAAGGCTCATCTCCCCTGGTGCTCCTGTCAGAAACCCTGGCTGGAGGGGAAGGGAGGAGGAGGAGGCCAGAAAAGGAGGTGGGGGAGCTTCAATCCAGATGCTCCATCCCTCATGTCCACCCTTAAGTCCTTTTTTCTTTTTTGTCCCTCTTTCCCCTTTCTGACACCGTGTTTTGCTGCTGCTAATGGCAGCTGCTGTGCTGGTGGCGCATGTATGCGTGCGATGGGATCAATAGCCATGTTACCGTTGTCAAGACAGGATTACCAGCGGATCAGACCCTCTTGACAGAGGAAGGATCTATGAGGAACTCAGCAGCTCGCCAACCACAGGAGGGAGGATGATGGTGGTGGTGGTGAGTCTAATGGCGGTGTGTGTACTCGCTTTTATGTAGACCCGGAGATGCTGCGGCGGCATATTATAATTAAAAACGGACCAAAAAAAATGTCAGGGGGATTGGAGAGAAGGTCAGAGACACCGAGGGCAAAGCACCCGGGAGGATTAGCCACGGGGGCGGAGGGATTGTACGCAGATTAACCAATGACAGTGCACGCTTCAGAGAGCGAGATAGGGAGAATGGATGTGTGTGTGTGTGTGTGTGTGTGTGTGTGTGTGTGTGTGTGTGTGTGTGTGTGTGTGTGTGGAACGAAAAGGGATGCAGTAATGTGATGGGGCAGATGGTGATCTCATAGCCTAGGGTAACAATCTAAGGACCTGTTATCTAACACACAGAGACAGCCAGCAGCACCGAGGGAACACATTCTGCCACTGGGAGGGGGGGGTGGGGTTGGAGGGAGGCTGAGCTGAGTCTTGGAGAAGGCCACTGGAAAACCATCATCTGAGGGGGGGGACAATGACTAGAGAAGGCCCTCGAGCAATATCAGCTCAACTGCACCTCGAGCCAGCTGCTGCTGCGGTGGAGGAGGGATGGAAGCAAGAAGGGATGAAGATAGGGAGGAAGGCAGGCGGGGAGGAGAGAGAAAATGGTGGGAGGGAAAAAGAGAAAAAAAAAGGGAGTGGGCGGTAGAGAGAGAGAGCGATGGAGATGAGGGAGCTGTGAAGAGGAGAGAATATAAGGAGTGAACCGAGTGGGAGATGGTGCGATTACACATAAGAGGTGCTGACGCAAACTATAGAAGGCTGAGGCATCTCAGTACGTGTGGTCATCGCTTTTTCCTGCATCATAAAGCCAACTTCCATCCCGGAGATAAGAATGAAATGTCGGGGGTTGTGTAATGATGACGAGTGATGTGTGACTAACGCTAATATTTTTGTCATGCGGTTATTTAATCCGTGTCGAAATATCTTTTACATATTTGAGTTCAGCGTGGTCCGTCATATGCCAGAAATATGGACGTATCCTTTCAAGCAGGTGTGGTTAGCTGATCTGTGTGGCTGTAACATAAAACAGCAGCGATTTCCATTTGATACCCACGCTGCTCATAAATCGAGGCTTGGCTTTCACAATCAAATACCCTTAGAGACTATTTCTTTTAACGGCTCCCTGTCCGTCTAAAGCCTCCCGTCCTCTCTTCCATTCATTGTAATTCTTTGCCACGGCCTCCTTGTTTGGTAAATAAAGCTGATTTTCAATGGGCCAGCTGACATCTCATGGCTTGCCGATGTGGGTACTGGATGTGCAGAGCGCAGAGAGGGCCTTATGTAACCACTTTTATTTTCCATTACTAGCTTCATTGCTGTCTGACCTAGATTGCATCAGCCAAGGGAGGCAGAGGCAGAACAAGGGGATGTTAGTGATGGTGTGTGTGTGTGTGTGTGTGTGCTTGCTCTTGGGTGTAACTGACGGGGAGGGGGAGGGCGCTGAGGATGGTGGGAGGACGTTTCAATAAAAGGGGCAGCCAAGCGGTGCAATCGATTTCTCGTGATCAATGCGGTCCCATTTACAAAATCCTATAAGCTGACAGAGCACCGCTGGGGTAAAGGCCCACTGACAGCTAACATCCTCGACTCTGCTGCCCAAGGACGGCCAGCTTGGGGAGCTACGAGCCAACTTCTCTGACTCCTCTCTTTGTCTTTCATTCTCTCTATCCCTATCTTTTCAATCACAGCGCCTCTGCAGTGGAGGATGAAGACTCGGTGAACCTGTTCGTGAGGTGAACAGAAGAATCTGCCTGAATTATGGCACCCAGCATGGGGCGCCGACACTCTCACCAGCACTGAAAGCACCTCCCGCCCGCGCACCCATATCCCTGACATTGTCAACTATGATGGAGCCGAACACGCAGTGACTAAACTGCTGACACAGAGGGACACGTCATCTGACAGCAAAGCTGGCCGGACAGTTGGCTTGGACAGTTGGTTGACAGTTGGTAGAAGAGGGGAGGGAGGTGGGCAACAACACCACTGATGTGGGGGCAGTAATGGATGCTCTATTTAATCCCTCATGCATTTGTAACAGAGGTTTTATCACAGAAGTCATGCAACAAAATGTGGAATTATGGTTCTATTTCCTCTAAAAATGACCTGAAATTTTGGGATAATTCTCCCAAAGAACTGTACCACCTATAATTGAACTAAAATTGGTCTTTTACTGTGAGTCATTTCACTGATTAAAAACGGGGGCGTGAGCAGGAAAGATCAGTTAAACTGCTGATGGGAACAGAATGGCATCACCTTATTAACCTAAATATCAAAACCCTCGCTTACGATAGACTCTATAAAACGCGAGTGCAATTAACAATTTAACTGCTGATTATACATCTTTCAATTACTTTTCCCAAGTAAATTAAGCAAAGCCAAGCGTGCACTCTGTATTTGTCGGTTGACATGTTTCACAAATGATTCACAAAACAGATGCTGTCTTTGTAAAGCAAGACATTTCTAGCAACCCATGATGATTTAGTCCACTCTTTTATTTAGGATTTAGCAGAAATTATCACTGATTTGTCTATTAGCACTGTATAGGAGGTATAATCTCAGTGAAATTGACTGTATATAAGAAGTGGATCTAGTCACCGGGACGTCACCCATTGGTTTGTAGACTGCTGTTTTGAAGCCTCGAGTTTGGCGTTTTGGTCGTCGTCATCTTGTTTTTTTGTAACCAGAAGTGAGGGTGGAGTTAAGTACAACCGTACCCTGAATAAGACATTTTTAGGCAACCAAAAGGGTTATAATAAACTGTTGTGAACTGAAAACACACTGTGAAAGCGTTAAAGTTGTAAGATAAAAAAAACTCCCAGACCAGACAACATCGTGGTAGCGACCTGTCAATCACAAGGTAGCCACGCCCTAAAGCATCCCCTGCTTTATGGTCCATTTGACTCTAAATGGGACCATAATTTGCTAAATGAACTTCATGCTGTATTGAAGAAGACTTGAAACTAATGATTGAGACCATAAACTCATGTTTACAATGTTTACTGAGGTAATAAATCAAGTGAGAAGTAGGGTCATTTTTTCATAGACTCCTATTCAATCAGACTTCTTTTTGCAACCAGTGGCCTCGCCCCCTGCTGGCTTTTAGAAAGAATGCAAGTTTAAGGCACTTGGCTTCACTTTTCAGACCCCAGAGATAGCCCACTGGATTTAAAATATGTTAGATGAAGTCTATAGTGTGAAACCCAATCATATTGACTGTTCAAACTGTGTGTTTGTAAAATGAGGGTACTTCTGATTCTAAACCTCCTTAAAATTCATCATTTTGGGCCAATCAAGAGGCATTTACTAGCTCTATTGCCTTATTTGGCACCTGATAGCACCTCATTAACAGGGAACTTATTTATTACTGACATATCAGTGGTGAGTAACTCACGGCTGTCAATATATCATGGATTAATAAAGTACATGTACTGACCGTCAGCGTCCACCTCATTGATCATGTCCTGCAGTTCAGCCTCTGTGGGGTTCTGACCCAGCGACCTCATGACGGTGCCGAGCTCTTTGGTGGTGATGGTGCCGTCGCCATCCTTGTCGAATAAGGAGAAAGCCTCCTTGAACTCTGCGGAGGGTGGAGGAGGTAAGAGCGAGAGGTTAGCTTACCGTTGCTACGCTGTTACAGAAATGGGCTGTGTTAGGACATTGCAGTCGGGTTGAAAAGGTTAATCAATCCCCTGTGTATTGGCCCACATGAGCGTGGAAGGGAAGTGAAGTTGTAAATGTGCTGAGCTCTGAAACCACACAGGGATCCTATCTCATAATGTGAAAAAGGGAAAATGGTGCAGAATATTTATTGGCAGCTGAAACAGACTTTACTGCAATAACTTCAATGTCCTGTGCCAGCTTGTACGAGCAGGCTTCTGAACTATGGGCCATAAAAAGAACATCCAGGGAGGTGCAGGCAATAGTATAGCGTTAGCCTTGGAGCTTTAGCACAAGCTAATTAGCCACAGAGGGGATTTGACTCAGAAGAAACTGTGCAGCCTCCAGTTTTAATACAAAGGCCACATCATTTATTTATCAAGGATATCAAGGTGCCTCAGTGATTGAAAGTACTCATAAGCTAGCGTTGCAAAACTGCCTGTTCACTGTGGCTTCCTGGGTCTTACTCCTGACTCATGACATGCTGTAAATGCTCCTTCCCCTTTATTTCCTGTTCATGTTGAAAAGCTAATGATCTACCAAGGGAGGGCGGCTGCCAGATCCTTCAATGTTCTGTTTCATTTCGTGCTTCCCATAAGTGACGTGGCGGCAACCAGAACAGTTAAAGAGAGATATCAGCTTGCTCGTGACTGAGAAACTTTAATGAGTGACACAGCGTGGAAGTAATCCACCAGTAGCCATTTAATATGTGAAGAAAGGACTTGGTTATGAGATAGGAGTAGAAGAGAAACTAGCTCTGTTCCTACCTGCAATCTGCTCCTCTGTTAGTTGGTCAGCCTAAAACAAAAAGAAGGGAGAGGGTTACAAACAATGAAGTTATTCTCAACAAGGCAACTATTACAAATTCCAAACTGTTACGTCATTACATTCCTCATCGTCCCCACCCACTAACCACCACACAGCTCAACACTGACCACAGTGTTCAGGGGTCTAGCGGAGCCGCTGCTAGGCCATAACCAGAGGCCTCGGCTGGAATCTGCTCCCAGGAGGACTGCCAAGATTTACCAACGGCAAAACTCCAAATTAGCTACTAGGCCCGTTAGCTAACAACCAATGCACTGGGGATGGAAGCGTCAATTAGGGATGCACCGCTCTGACTTTTTCAGTCCAGATAGAGATACCTGGGATTTGGCTATCGGCTGATACAGAGTACTGATCAAATACTAGTGTTCAATACCAGTGAGCAATACCAGAAGTGACTGAGAACATTCTTTTAAGTGCAAGGCAATAGGGCTGGGCAATATGACAATATCTTGTCAAGAAGATACAAAAATGTCTATTGGATATATTTTTCTATATAGTTTTTATTGCGATATAGGCTCGGCCTATATTTATTTATTTTATTCTGAAGTTCTTAAAATGAGAAATACTCCATACTTTTCAATTGTCAAGTGTTGAATTCACACAGGAGTAAACAAAAATTGGCTTTACTGTGTGGTTATTTCATATAGACTATTTATTTATTAATTAATTACCAGTAAACATGCTATATTGGGATATATGAGATGTGAAATTGCCTATATCGAAATAGAGGGTTTTGGCCATATTGCCCAGCCCAACATGGCAACATCCGGCTTGACTTAAACATTGCTGTCTTAACGTTTTAAAACAAAATATAACAAATAAATACAAAGATATCACTTTATTGAATTTTTATTTTTTTATTAAAATAATGAATCCTACACCAGCAACTTGGTAAATCTTCAAAATTAACAGGAATTACAGTTTAAGTGTGAACCTTTTTAATGCAGCAACAAATTGGTAAAAACGTAAACAGGAAGTAGAATTCCAATATATAATGTATATAGTATATAAACGTAGAACTGAACTGAATAGATCGGCCCCATTGTCACCTATACCCTGTAATAGTTTAATGCCAATTGGGAGTCCACCTTGACTCCAGTCAGACTTTGACTGTTATAAAATTGATACTGATGCTGAAAATCAGCTATCAGACTTTGCTGACACTAATAGACGTTATCAAGATGTCTTTTAAAGGTTGCGTTTACTTGATGGACCGCTAGAAAGCTGCCACACAGAGAGCTCTACAACGACACTGCACGAAATTAAACTTCCAGCCGACGAGTGGCTCCATGGGATTGACTCACACCATGTCCAAAACTAGTCTGCACCGTGGCAGTCCACACGAGAGGGACTGCTTGGGCAACGAGATGCTGTAATAAAACGGATGAAGTGCTGTCTCCAGACCGGGAGAGAGTGTTTTAAGCGGGGGTTGCTTCAGGACATGTCAGCACGGGAGTGTTTTCCACGGTCATACCAACAGGAGAAACGGCCTGCTGCGTTGGCACAGATTGATTCCCGCTCCCAGCCTGTTCCCTCCTCTAGCTGAGGGCTCTGCGATGGCTGATGGTGACTCACACCTGGCGAGCATCCACCGCCAGGCCTTTAACATAGGAGGATTGAGCTTCTTTGTGGAGGAGCTACTGTTTCCAAACAAATACCCTCAGCAGTAAAGTGTGAATACAATGCTTGAGGCGCAAATAACTCCCACAGGTACCCTCCCATCCTTTCTTTTATTATCATTGTTAACAGACCCTGCTGACATCTTTTGTGCCTGGCAGCAAAGGAACACACAGATAAACATGAGCAGTCACAGATGTGCACATACGCTTGCATGCATGCATGTGTGCTCTTGCAGACACACACAGAGTCTGTCTTAATGGCGTTCTTCCTCAACACCAATACTTTCCATCCCCATGTTTCCTGTGAATTAGTCAGAGCAGCCACTTCTGCCTCAAAGCGAATTCCTCCAACCCATCAGTGGGTTTGTGTTTGTACAAGTGATCTAGCTGCGGATGCTGCCAAGCAAACATCCAATAACAGAGTCATCCTTAAATCCCATGGCTGTAGAAATCAGAGCTTTGTAAAGTCCGTGTTTGGAGGTGAGGGTATTTTCATTTTGTAAATCAAGCCCAGTAAATTAAATTTGTTGCATAATGACTAGATTCAGTTAGGCCGGATGAGATTTAACAGATGACATACTGCGAGCTGACCTTTAGCTTTTCAAAAAACAAGAGACCTCTCCCTGTGGCTTGAGTAGCAGCAGCCACAGGATGGATTGATCTGGCCAGCGAGGGGTTTTGTGGATAACATCAGCAGCGCTCATACAATTAGCTGACTGACATGATTCAATGCTTTTCTCTTCTCCCTCCCCGCGCCCTCTTCCTGTCTCCATTTCCATCTGCGAGGATCGGAAATGTCAGGAGACAAAACAGCTCCGTTGATGCTAACACGCCACCCAGCTCGACCAATGTTCTCTTTCTCGTCTGTGTGTTTTCTGGCGCCATCTTCCTCTCATCTCTTTTTCCTCGCGTTGATAAGTCTCCCTTCCTATCTCCCCTTAGTCACCCTCTTTGTCATGCCGTGTCACTCCTGTTGTCTCTTTCTGTCCTCTGCTGTTTCTCTAAGTGGACAGGGTGTGGGGTTTGGTGACTCAGTGCTATGGATCCTCCCCTGGCTTAGGCCCAAGCTGTCGGGGCCTCCTGGTGCTGCTGCACCACCAGGCCCACTACCGGCCCATCCCTTCCTTTTTCTGCTTTTTTCCTCCTTCTCTCCCTGGACTTCAGCCAATACCAACTCCTCCTCCCCCTCCAGACCTTTCCCCTCTGTGTGTCCATTTTCTCTCTATACATGTGACATACTGTTCAGAGGAAACTCCCTGTGATTCACCATCCACAGTGGTCCATGGACAGGGTTGTTCACTGCCAGGCTTCCAGTCTTATAACAGCTTGTAGAGGAATAGGGGTGTGTGAGTGTTTGGGGGTGGGGGGTGGGGGGGCTCTGTTGGCACCAGTTCGCTGGCATGAGTGGGTCAACCACTCCCACTGTTGCCCGGGCAGCCGGCCCCAGCAATGCGCTACCAACAGGACCGTGGGAGGCAGGAGGCAGTTCACTGGGCCAGCGAGGAATATCTTGTGCTCTCAGTTGATGTCATATTACCCTTGTACAAACATACCGCATCGCTCACTGTTCACACTCGGTTTAATTTGATAGAGGATGCAAAATGGCGTAAGAGAACGCCAACGATTATCTTCTTCTCTATCGACGCTGTGGGCACTTTTCAAATTGCTGATCTGTTGCCGGGAGGCGCCCGGGCAATTCCTGAAGTAGCTTTTGCTTCTCTGCATGTGAAAGATGCACAACCAGCTGTCACTCCGACAGATGGGTGTGACACACACACATACACGCTTTCCATTCATCCTAACACAAGCACAAGCACAAAGAGTCAGTGTGGCACACACACTTCCTTTTCTATAGCAGCACTGAGCTCCACAGAGCGCTGAACGCCTCTTCTCTTTGAGGCCGGACAAAAGACAGTGAGGCCTCGGGGCTCGGGGGGCTGTGTCTGGAGGGGAGGAGGGGAGAGGGGAGAGGGGAGAGGGGATGGGTGTAAACAACACCAGCCTACCCACACCCTGCGGACAAGGCCGGTGCACCATATGGCCCGGTGGCGGTAGGTGGCCGGGGCACTCCTCCGCACCACTTTATCGCTCCTAGACACTGGGAACATGGGACATGGCTAGGTGTTGCCGCCAAGCATATCAATTATTCATCGCGGCGGATCGGATGTCCTTCGAGTTACTAAACATGCATCAGCAAACAAGAGCGTAACAGGAACAGGATAGGGCCTTAGCATGATCCGACTACTTATTCGATACTTCCACCTCAATGGGGGAGGCTGTTTCCACTTCAATGGCCGTATTGATGCAGATAACGGGCGCTGTGGATTAAACTTTTCAGAGATGCTGATACGCAGCTTAGCTCCATAACAATTCCGCTTTACACTCCAATTACTGCGCCGCCGCCGCCGCGTTGCAACGTGAAACTGCATCGCAGCTCGATACCATATATGGGATATTTGATCACGGCAAGAGGGGGGGGGGGGAATACAGATCTACAGCTTCTTGACTCCCTCCCCCCCCGGGCCATTAATGATCCATCAGGGTTGATAATCAATGGATTTTAGTTTGAAGGCCTCTTTTCCAACATCCAGATCACACATCCACTTATGTGACGTCGCCAGTGGAGGGGGCTCGGTTTCATTAGGTTGCAGATGTGTCTTGTGAAAGTGTGTCTCCCAACATCTGGCGAAATTGGTTAGAACAGCGTGATGATGTGCGATGCATTTTGCAAGTCACTGAGGCCTATTGAAACATTTTTTCAGTATACTACACATCCTCTTTTCTTAAATACTGTATATAAGCTGTAGAGTAGATCCTAATTTCACAATACCCGGTGTTAAAAGTCGACTAAACTTCCCACAGCTGTTGATGTTTTGCAGGTATTTGCCAATGCCAGAAAGAGCTCCTCAGACAAACTCACCAACATTTGCATAACACATCGAAAAATTTGCAAAGAGGCAACCAAATCAGCCCAACATATAACACAGATAGAGAGAACATAGCCTGAGATAAACCCTGCAGTGAAAGGCGGAACTGCGTCTCGGTTGTCGTGTTTTAGGAGCCTTTATAGGGCCATGTAGAGAGAGGAGCTATAACCTTGTAATTACAGAATATGGCCAGTTTCCGTTGCGGAACAACTGACGAGATAAAAAATAGTGCCATTCCCCCCCACCCCCTTCATCATCATCATGGCACAGCTCGGCTCGAGCAAGAGCCAAGATGGTGCATAGAGAAAAAAAGAAAAAAGAAAAAAGGGAAGCCAGCTCATTTTTGAAGAGAAGGAGCGTCATTTTCGCGGGTTCACCGTGTTCGAGAATCGAAATCATTCGAATAAAACATCGAATATCATGTGTGTGCTCCGGCTCTCTGATATAGAGGAACATGTCGTCTCTGACAGGCTTCAGCAGCAACACGCCTGCGCTTCCTTAAGGCGGATTGTAAAATGCACCCTAATGCATTTATGGCTGCAGAATTATGCCGTAATGTAACCCAGAATAGCTTTCGCTAGTTATACCGATACCACTAAATCTAGTCCAAGAATTAATTCGAGCTGCAGCAAATGCAGCAGCTACTTGACCCGGTAGAGTCGAATACCGAATAACTGCTGCTGCATATTATTGCGCAGTTATGAGGAAATACGGTTTGAAGGTGAACATCATTTCAAGGCGCAACAAAAAGGCAGCCCATAATAATAATAATAAGCCACAAAATCCCCATGCAAGTAGAGCTAGAACATGTTACAATGCGGGCGTCTCCTCACTGAATAGTATAGCCTGCAGGAACTGAAATAAAAAGGCATAAAGCGACACAATGTTTCAAATTGTAGCAACCAGTAGTTTCCTACAATTACAACGCCTTTTTTCCCCAGTGAAGAGAGAATGAATGACAATACATACCATGTCGGATGGTGTTGTGTGCTTGCTGGTCTGTGGAGGCAGACTATAGGAGTGTGCTCGTTCCTTAGATGGAGTTCCACTAGCGGGGTTAGAGGAGTGAGTATATTGGCCGTGGCCAGAATGGGGGATTGCCTTTTCCGTATCCCTCCGCCGCCACACTAGCACTGATCACTCACTTCCTTATTTCAAGTCAGAAGGGTTGTTGCTGCAGTAGCAGCAGCAGAGGGTGCAGGCCGTCAGCAAGATGTGCCAATCACCGGGGCGAAAAAAACGCCTGCAGTGCATGGGGTTCATGCATCCTTACACTTGTATTAAACTACTACATCCAAAGTCATGTAGTTTAATATGTGGATGTTTGGTTATGTATTGCAAAACCCATCTTTGTAGGATGTTTTCAAAATGTTTTCATTATGATTGTTGCCTATACCCAGCCAACATGGTTATGTGGGCCCCACATGGGTTATGCTGGGGGTATCAAGTGGGTATGGGCCCAAAATGGGCATCTTATCTTGGGTCAACTTGGATCAACTAAGTAGGTCCTACACATGTGGGTTCTAGTTGGGTCACTAATGGGAAATTAGTGCATGGGCTCAGAATGGGCAACCCAAATGGCGCCCACTTGGGTCAACTAAATTGGTCCCACATGGGCTCCCGATGTGGGCTACCCGTGTGGGTCCTAGTTGGGTCACTACTGGGAAATTAGTGCATGGGGCCAACATGGAAACTGTGGACAAACCCACTTACAACCCATATTTCAGGCCATGTAGCCCCCATGTAGTTCCCACATAGAACTTAAACCTGGGCCCATAAAACACCAAGTGTACTCCTGCATGAAACCCACAAGGGCAATTGGCATGGGGCCATTATGGAACCCATGGACAATCCCATATAGGGCCCATTTTTCAGCCCATTTACTACCCACATGGGCCCCACATATAAATGTTGGCTGGGTAGGTTAAAACATCACTTTTGTTTTGTGCACTAATATATGCTGGAAACATAACATAACTTGCAAGAAGCTGTATTTTATGGAGTTAGTTTGGTAAGCCCCTTGGGAGCTTTTAGGCCAAGTTGGATTATAGCAATAAAGATGCAAATTAAAATTAAGCCCAAATAATTTTTGAGGCACTATAATTTATATATAAAGACTGGAAATAACTTGGCGTGGGCGCCTATATACACTAGCAATCTTAAGTAATTGTCACTTATTGAGAAATACTTGTCTTCCACTGCCTGGTAACCATCACAAGTCATTTTAATATAAGGATAGTCCCTATAATGACAAATGAAATCAACAAACAAATGTTACTGATATGGAAGATGGTTTGCATTTGGCAAAATGACTAAGCTATAATCACAAATATAGGCTAATTCAGAGACAAAAAAAAAACCAAAAACCTAAAGCAGTCATTTTAATGAAAGGATAGTTTTTATTATGACAAAATAAATCAACAACCAAATGTGGAAGACGGTTTGCATTTAGGCAAAAAATTACCAGGCTATAATCACAATTATAATTCAAAGACAAAAAAAGGGCTACAAACTAAAGTCCAGCAAGTCTTGCAACTATAATCCACTTAAGAGCAATTTATCAATTTATTTGTAATATTTGTAGCAGTTTTGAATAATCAAATTCAAAGGCTGGGGAAAAAATGTAGACTGTACCTTTAAATTTGAGCATATAATTGTTAAACCTCTCAACTTCACTAAATATATCAAATGTTAAACTTCACATTAAACAAATATATAAAATCCCAAATGGTGCATCATTATCTACCATCCATCCATCTGTTTTCTTATTATTCTAGAAAGAGAGCTCTCCAAATAACGGGGTACTAGTTTCCAGCCGCGGAAGGATACCTCTAGTGTAGGAAGCAGCCTGGTTGACACTGGAGAGTTTGCTGTGTCGGTGTGTGAGCGCGTTTCTGATTGGCCGCTGTAGACCTGCAATATTATCCTCCATGTGTCGGCCGCATCGATTGGCTACACGGGACCTGCATTGCACCAGGCAGTGGCACTTGATGGAAATATAATAAATAGAAATACGGGAAACTTAAAAAAAAACAACGCACCTTTCCAGCACCCGTGTTTTAAAACGATTTATTAAGTGTTTATAATTATTTATGATTTTGTTTGTGTGGAGACGGAGAGAAAATGCGACAGGCTTTTCATTGGTGCGGCTGAATGTTTGATAGGCTCGATATGGGAAGTGCGCAGACTTACTATTGGCTACTACAAAGTGTGGTAGGCCGACGTGGAGTTAACAATGAAGCAATGCCTACTTATTTAAGCCGTATACAACTGTCGCATTTCACGACATAAAACGAGCATGGTGTGTCATTTACGGCATCTAACATGTCTCCTCAGTAAAACGCATTTCGGTAGGTAGAATGACGACGCAGAATATGGCAAAGCTGATAATATCACCGTGTTGTCATAATCTTACACACACATAAATCCTCCAGTCTGTTTCATCAGTGTGTGTGAGGTGTTACCTGACACAAAGTACCACCCAGTGGACGAAGTGGAGCCATACATCATGTTGTTTACAGCAGCCAACACAGGAAGGAAGAGATGCACTATGTCTATTCAGAGTATGTGCTATATAATCAGATATGTCTTTAATTCACTGCAATGTATTAAAAAACACTGCTGAAGTGTATGGAAAGCCATTTTAACATATATTACCTCGACTGGATATTCATTACAGATATCTGCAGTCATTTTGCCTATAGTCAAAAATCGAATTCAGGATATACAGTATAATTACTGTAATTGTATTTTGACAAGAAGATTCAAACTACTTTTGCCATTCATGTGTACAGGATTTCTCATTACAGATATCTACAGTTCAGTTGCAGATATCCGCAACTTAATCATGACTAGTCGTAATTCCAGTTTCAGATATCTACAATTTAATTCTGACTAGTCAGAATTCCAGTTCAAGATATCTCTAATTCCCCTCAATTCAAGATATCTACATTGGCCTTTTTAGATATCTTAAAGGTCCCATATTATAAAAAAGTATGAAAAGAGATTTTCATGTTTTTTTTATTATAAAGCAGGCCTAAGTCCTATATGAATACTGTGAAAGTATCGAAACACTCAATCCACAGGGAAATACACACAGCCCGTATTCAGAAACTCTGCATTTGAAACAAGCTGTCAGGATTTCTGCCCGTTCGTGATGTCACGAATATACAATATTTAGACCTTTGACACAATTTTAAACGTAAACATACTAAAGGTGTCCCAGTGTATTCCTGGTTGCAGTGTATGTGAATGCCGTCAGCTGACGGGAAGTACACACCCAAGCTGTTGCCTAGCAACGCAATTCTGTTGCAATTCTGTTGCAATTCTGTCAAAATGCGCTAAAACTGAGTTTTGACCAGGCGAAATGATGTTACAGATATCTGTAATTATGTCAGAAGCAACGGCAAGTGGGAGGCGGAGGCTGCGTACTATGGCTCTGCACTGCAGCCATATGGGTTCATAAAGTTTGTCTGGAGACAATAAATCTAAAATATGGTGTCAATTTCTACCACAACTCTCTACACACTACATCACTTGCACTTCTAATAACAATTAAGTAACAATTACATTGTTATAGATTTAAATCCTTGATCCCACTCAATAACAAAAAAAAGGAATGTACTCACATAGAAGTTCAGAAGAAGTGTTTGGTTTGTCCGTTCTGGGCTACTGTAGAAACATGGCGGACTCCGTGAAGAAGACCCGTTCCCTATTTAGATATGAAAGGCTAATTTTAAGCTCACGAAAACACAGTGATTCTTAGTTTCAGGTGATTATACACTAATGAAAACATTATGAATATTATATTCCATTTCTGCCAATAGATCCCCAAAATGCTACACACTGTTCCTTTAAGAGATTTCTAATGAGTCATAGATATAATTAAGGTTGTCTGGACAGATAGAGGGTTAATATAGCTTATTATAATAATATAATAGGGAAGTGTATTGTTCCATATTGTATTTGTAGACTGCATATTTGATGGTAGCGTGTGTGCGGCTGTACTGCTGATTATATTACAGACTAGTGCTTGTGTTATTTCATTGCCTGTTTTATGTGCATATGTACTTGTAATTTTTTCCCTGCGGATCTCTGTAGTTCAGTCAGAGTCCAGGCTGTTTCTTTATTCCTCTCATCACGTCAAGTGACTCTAACTCACGTTGAGCTACATCATTTGTTAATCTACTGGAACTAATCGGGACTTCTTACTGAATTTGTTCAGTGTGCTGCCCTGTTTAACATGAGAAATTAGCTATTGCATAAGCAGATGAGCATTTTCCTTGCTGCTTTGCAACACATATTTCTCGTTTTGTTGTTTTACTCTTGGCAGCAGCACAGACGTGAGAGGATGAGCATCTCATTCATTTTCCTGAAACCTGAAAAATAAATTAAACTCTGCGATAACGCAAATTCGTTTTAACGCCACTAATCTCTTCAATTTAACTTTTTAGGTTGTACTGAGCTCAGTTTTAAAGCTAGAGTGAAGATCCTAGGATCATATGAAACTATAAAAACCATTGGTAAGGAATCCATAGGTACCAACCCTGTAACTTGTCACAAAGGAGGTTAAATAAATACTCCAAAAACGTACGCTACATTTTGGTGATGAAAAACTGGTAAGGCCAGGGGTCCCTTGACCTCTGACCTCAAGATATGTGAATGAAAATGGGTTCTATGGGTACCCACGAGTCTCCCCTTTACAGACATGCCCACTTTATGATAATCACATGCAGTTTGGGGCAAGTCATAGTCAAGTCAGCACACTGACACACTGACACTGAGTTTGACATGTTATGATTTGAGCATATTTTTTATGCTAAATGCAGTACCTTTCTGGACAATATCTGTCATTGTTTTGTGTTGTTAATTGTTTCCAATAATAAATATATACATACATTTGCATAAAGCAAGCATATTTGCCCACTCCCATGTTGATAAGAGCATTAAATACTTGACGAATCTTCCTTTAAGGTACATTTTGAACAGATCAAAAAAAAGTATGATTCATTTGCAATTAATCATGGACAGTCAGTATTTTAATCGATTGACAGCCCTAATACAAATAGATTGTTGTAAGATTAGCAAATTGATCAAATTGATAATTGTAAATATATCTATGTAGTACTTTAGGTTTTCTTTTGGATTTTTTAAGAAGGTCCTTGTCCCCTTCATGTGTTTGGGAATTTATAATCTTGCAAACAAGGCTTTTATTTGCTTTCAAGCAGAACACTATCAACTAGAGCACGATCTGAATGTGGATGTGACATTTCAGAGAATGCCAACACCATGTTCAGCCCTGCTGTATCATCCCCTCCCATCAGTATCTGTGAGTTCATGGGGGTGGGGGGGTTTAGGGGCGGTTTAGAAACACCCAACCCACAGTTTGCCTTGAGCTGACAGAGCAAATGCCTCATTAGAACGCACGCCCCTCTTCTTGTAACCCTCCCAGACTATCTGGCTCAACACGCCACGCTTGATTTAAATGTTTTTTTTCATCTTCCATTTGCTGAATGCGCTGCGATGTACGAGCTGCAGCTGAAATGCGTGACTGATTTAATAAGGAGAGTGTTTCCGAGGTGGGGGCTGCAGCAGCGGCGGCTCTGTTCTCACTCAGATGGCCCCTGCGAAGTGGTTCGATGCTTGCTGCATGGGGGCCACTTTCTGCTGAGCACCGAGTTACACATGGCTCCACATCAAGAGGAATTAAATCACCGCGTTCTCCGCATGTCACACTGCAGCAAGGGCAGCTTAGCTGGATTGATTTAACGGCGCTGTAATAACGTAATGGCTGATTTGAATAGAAGACAGCAAAATCAAATCACAGACCGCACTCATCCCCCTGCCACAGATATACATGATGATGTGCAGAAAATCAAATTTCACTTTCTCTCTCTACTGCTCAGGCACAGTCCCTTCTAAACATTTAAGAGTGAAGCATTAGTGCAAGGACATTGTGCTGCTCCTGGAGGCAGTGTTCGACTAAAATGCAAGTCAGGGCGTTTAATCTCAGATTTACGTATGTGCACCTATCTGCACTGTCGCCAACTGTGTGGGAGTCATGTGAAATATTCTAGTAATTAGTGAGGAATGTTTATTTGAGGAGGAGATGGCAATTCTTTCAAGCAATTGTCTCGTCTCTGGGCTCTAAAAATAACAGGCATATCATTCTCAGGATGTATGCAAGGACGACACAAGCACCATGAGTTTGCATATCGATATGCTTGATTCTGTTTTTGACACCAAGGGCGACCGCACAGAGACGGAACTAATTGAATAATTCATGCGATTCATTATCTTAAGATATTACAGCACAGCTATGAACTCAACATACAGAAATCTAATAAGAAGCAGACATCAACAAATGTCCTAACAAGATTTGAGAGGGTGCTGCTGTTGTCAGGCTGTTAAATAGGCGTCATCAGTCACTATAAGCCCTATAGATGTGGGTCAATAGGGGCGTACTACAACCACTAGTTAGTTTTATCACCTATTCACATGGTAGATCACTGAAAGAAGGTATAAAAGAACCTCTAGTGACCGTAGTAATTATGACAGGGGCAGAAGTAGAAGTCAGGTGCTGTAGTATAGACAGTGTAAAACGCAGTTTTCACCCAGGAGACTGGAGTTTGCATCCCGATTGAAACCAACAATGCAGAGTTGTCTTTGTGTTTGTAGTTATTTTAATCCATAACAGTGTTTTGGGTTAAAATAACTGTAAAAAATACTGTTTGCCTAAACCTACAGAAGTTGTAGTTTTGTTGCCTAATCCTAAAGAAGTTGTAGTTTTGTTGCCTAAACCTAAAGAAGCCTTTTTTGTTTGTGATTAAGATGTGAAGTTTCATTCAGTTTTACATATCAGAGGGTGTTGCTTTTAAGTTTCACTTTTACAACGTAGTAGGCCCCTAATGATCCACATCTATGGTGCTTATAGCGACTGATAATGGCTATTTAATGGCCTGATAATATTCAAATCGGCTGGTGAGCGAGCCAAAACGCTCCAGAAAATAAAAACATTACTAACACACGACGACTATTGTTTTGGTGTCTTTTTATTCACATAACGGTAACAGGAGAGTGGGATAAGCCAGACATGACATGCACAAAATATATCAAAACTCTCTCTGGGGGAGACAAACAACTCAACTGCTGCCTCCTCTCTTTCACACAGCGATAGATAGGGAAGGGGTGAGAGTGAGAGAAACATAAAAGTTTGAAGGTTAGAGGTAGAGCCCCTCTGGTGTGCCCTCCTGCTTCTTGTACAGGACGTTTTCCTTGGACTTCTTGAAGTCTTCGTTGGTGACTTTCATGCGGCGTTCGCGCAGAGCCATGAGGCCAGCTTCTGTGCAGATGGCCTTGAGGACACAGGGAGAGGGAGAGGAGAGATAAAAAAAAAAAGTGTTATTTCAGCCGTAGGTTTCTGTGAAAGAGAAAAGGAATTTAAACTGTGTAGAAATACAGTAAAAATGGATGTCGAACTCCGTGGGGGAAAAAAACTGTAGCAGTAACTACAAGGGTCCTTGGAGAGTGCAACTTCTATCTGTAGACACGTTGCTACGGTGTTTGTATGCACAAAATACCGCCGTAATGCATTGTTATTAACTGGTATTGCTAACAATGGCTAACCTGGCTGGAGCAAACCCCATTAAGTTTTCCAACTTGTACTGGAACACGGTCAACTCGGGTATGACGTCATTCCCAGCTCTGACCTCTGATTTTCGAGGTAAATGGAACGCAGTATAACCTCCTTGGCAGATAAAAAATGCTCTGCTCTGTGCTATCATTTAGTTCATCACTTTTGTGTGTTTAGCTTTCCTGCTTAACGGGGTAAACTAGTAACTTGTGCATACAAAATATAGCAAGTGAAATGTGGAAATACCTGATGTGAAGGAATAACAGAAACTACCATTAATTCATTTGACAATGTTGTATTGACAGTATGTTTTAAACTAAAGATAGCTGTAGGTGTTTTTTATTGGCTGGACTGCAGAAGGCCAGCCCTACAAACGCAAAAGTCTGTCACTGAGTGATGAAGTTACACAATTGGTCAGGCGTAGTGTTGGAATTTCCTCACTGGCCTTTGCTCTTTCAAAATGAAAAGGCAGGGAACAGTCGTTTATGCAAATGAGCCCGTCCAGCATGACACGTCCAGCTTACGAAACTTGGACCAAGCTGTGAAACTAGGCGATCAATTCTAAAAATGAAACGAGATTCAGCAGCGGCATAGCCTGTTTCTCACTTAAAATGTTTTCAGAAGTAGATTTAGGTGGATTGTTTAGACGGAATAACAGACAGTTTACGAGCAGGCCGCCATGTTGTTTTCCTGTTTTCCCGCATCCCCTAGCGTCCTCGTCCAGACCTGGTGGACATGTACTGCTGGATTTAACACTATAGACATGACCACTGACCATCTGTGTAACAATTTAGCCACAAATTCACAGACTGACTCTACACAGTCCAGCCATATACCTGGTTTTGACTGAGTCATGTTCTACTTTTATTCGATTGTGACAACTTGTCACCTTATACAGCGATCAGCTATAACATTAGGCAGGCACGGGCACCCTGACCGGTCTGCGGCTACACAGCCCCATACGCAACAAACTGCGATGCACTGTGTGTTCTGACACCTTTCTATCGGAACCAGCGTCAACTTTTTCAGCAATTTGAGCCCCAGTAGCTCTACTATTGGATCTGACAACACGGGCCAGCCTTCGCTCCACACATGCATCAATAACATCAATGTTATTCACTTCACCTGTCAGTGGTCATAATGTTATGGCTGATCGATGTATATTAATTCTAACAGACATACTGTAATTCAAACTGACCACAATTCAGACAACATAATGACTCACAAGATAAGAGTTAAGGAGTTCTCACTTCAAAGTTTACACTTAAGTTTGTGTAAAGTTTTGCAACACTAACAGTATCAGATATCAAAAAGGCGGTGAATTATTTTCTGCTCAATAATACCGGCTATTGTAAATGACTGACATCATTTATATGATCATGTTGATGATTTACACAAAAGCATCATACAGAATGCTGGAAAACCCACTCCAAGTGTAATTCTGTCAGTTCTCACATGAGGGCAGCAGAGTTGAGTCAGTGAGAAGTAAAGAGTTAAATGTACAGTCAACTTTGGATGAGGACACAATACAGTACAATTAAATTGAGGTGTTGATACTACTATAGTTTAGAAAATCAGCACTTATGGCTTCCCTTCATCTTATTTCCCCCTTTTCTGCTGAGCCACAGTGTGAACTGGCTCAGTGCCCAGACCTGTTGAACTCACACAATCAATACGTGGCGGTAGTCACACAGAAGCCAGCCGGAGCAAATTAAGAAAACAGACAGAACGCATCTCCAGCGCCGGGACGGACTTCGATTGGACACAACCCCTACCACGCTGCTTAATCCACTCTTATGTTAAGACAGAGTACTCCCACAGATACTATTACATGTGTGGGAGTTAAGAAAGGACACAAAAGAAAGACAATTTTGAATCAACGCCTCGTGATTGTATGCCTCCACAACCAGTCAAGATTGAGTTTACATCCATGTCTGTCCAAAATGTCATCACTTCATCATCTAATACTATTAGACATGTGAGTGAACTTGTCATAATTAGCATATGAATTGTTGAGTTGTGGCCAAAAAGGTGTTTTGTGAAGTCACGGTGACTTTTGACCACCAGATTCTAAACGGACTGGACGGACTGGTTTGTGCCTAATTTGAAGAAATTCCCTCCAGGCGTTCTTGAGATATCACTTTCATGGAAGCATAAAAAACTCACTGGAACCATTGGCCCTAGCCATCATGCAGTGTATGTAAGTTTTGTCTATGTTCTATTGACATACCCATTATTTGTAATCTCTTTAAGAACAATGTAGCTGGTCAAAAAGTCAAACTGGTAAGCACATACATTTTGGATCCAGCTGATGTGATCCGAGACAAAACCAGTTTGAAGCTGCGCGTTAACAGTCTCGCTCTCACCTTAATGTCTGCTCCTGATAGGTCGTCCTTAGCCAGGATGAGGTCATCGAGGGTGACATCATCGGCTACTGTCATGCGGCTGGTGTGGATCTGGAAGATCCTCCTTTTGGTCTTCTCATCCGGCAGTGGAAACTCGATCTTACGGTCAATTCTCCCTGAGGAGGAGGAGGAGAGAAGAAAACTACAACTTTACAAACTGCCGCTGTAAAGAGCTTCTTACAGTTTTGCCAACATTAAATGTTTTAACATTTCATTTAGTAGACTAATGCTAACTTCCAATTTAATTAATAAACATAGCGGTGCACCGATTGACCAAACGCTAATCATGTTTGGTTAATTTATCAAACATTAATAATTTTACAAACCAATTAAGGAAGTTCCTTTGCCTACGATGATTCTGCCCACAACTGAATCCCCGAGCTTTTACAGTAAAGCATTTTAAAGCAGATCTGATAGCAGATCTAATCAATGATCAACTGTCCACAACAGTCTCGGTGCACAATCAGTGCAAGTCTAAATGAATGAATAAATAACTGTTGATACGTACCAAGGTCAAATGAATAAATGATTTTTGTACGAATAGTACGATTTTCAAACTTTTTCATTAACAGGAGACCTTAATTACTCTTCTGAGCCTTTTAGGAATAATAATGAGGAAGATCTTCGTTATGTTACGTGTAAGAAAATGTATTTCTCTCTAAAGCCTGCAGTTTCAGTGTGTCTGCCTGTTTCATCTAATAAAACATGCTGGAAAAAATTAACCATAGAAAAAAAAATAAACGTGACAATATTTACTGCTGCATATATTTACTGATGCATGTTGGATATGAATGAAATGCAGAGGAGGAAAATGAAACTAAGAGCGTGTGTCTCCACGGTAAATCATCTGTTGAGTGTTTGATGGTTATTTATTTGTGCTTTCGAACGTTAACGCCGCAAAGCAATCAAAAGCAATCTTCTCTCTTTTTTCTCTGTTGGGAGGCCGACAGCAGAGACTCACTTTACTTTCAATGTTATCAAAGAAAGAGTAATGCTCTCCCCTCGTCCTAAAATGGTCATAAATCAATACTAGAGCACTTCCTTGTTTATGAATGAAGCGATACACGAGTATAGAGGCAGCGGTGCTGTGGTGTTTTACCAATCAGTGACGGTCATCCCTGCAAACTCCACCCCAAAAGTTCTGGTACTTTCAGAAAGTACTATCCCCCGACCAGGGTAAAAAAAAACAACTGTAAAATGTCCCCAGAACTTAATTTAGACCCTGCAGTCGAAACACAGTGAGTTCCTCAAAAGGTTCTTATTTCTGGGGTAAAATTCCTGTGATGGAAACAGTGCTAGACAGTGACAAATACAGGCAGAATCTGATCCAATCAGACTCCTACTGACCAGGTCTGATGAGGGCTGGATCCAGGGTTTCTATCCGATTGGTGGCCATGATCACTTTAACATCCCCCCGCGAGTCGAAGCCGTCCAGCTGATTGAGCAACTCCAGCATAGTCCTCTGGATCTCCCTCTCACCGCCAGAGTTAGAGTCATACCTGCGCGACACACACAGGACACATCCATTTATCTTAAGAATTTATAGAATCCAACAACAACACTGCCCTACATCCTCAAGACTCTACGGACTTCAAGCTTGGCCATCCTGCAGTCTTGTTATCATTTAACTGGGTTGTTTGCTTGTCTGTTCCATGAGAGGTAAAGAGTGTAAGGCACATCTACAAGCTCATTCATTATTCACATCAACATCCAACCAGGCTCATTCATTTAAGGCACAGCCAATATCCTGCCTAACAATGTTACTGTCTTTTTACATTTTGTTTGCCAACAGGGATGAAAAACAGAAGCTGATTTTGTATTTTCTACACTGTCTGTTGCCACTGGTCCTGGAACTGTCATCTTTTTTTTTTTTTTAATTAAAGACAGGGGGAAAGCCCACATCTAAAACAAACTTGAAAAGTGCATACTGAAATTGAAAAGCTTATATTATACTGTACAGTTTAGTAGGCTTTCGTGATTTTTTAAAATCTGCCAAACAGAAACACACTTTCAGTTAGATGATGAAGAAAGTTCACCAACCTGAACTGTTAAAATGTGCTGTTCAGTACTGACTCAAAATAAACATGTAATATATCAAGGCGTAGCCAGTTATCACACTTACTAATCCAACACCTTGTCATCCACTTCTGGCTCAACACTCAAGGTGATACATACATTATCACTGCTCCGATGCTCTCAGTCTCTCACATTCTCAGTCTAAAATAGTTTTGAAGTAGACGTCTGTGTACCTTTTAGTGCCGATGGCATCGATCTCGTCGATGAAGACGATGGAGGGAGCGTGCTCCTCTGCCACCCTGAAGAGCTCTCGGACCAGCTTGGGCCCGTCTCCCAGGTACTTCTGGATCAGCTCTGAGCCCACGACGCGCAGGAAGGTAGCTGATGTCTGATTGGCTACGGCCTTGGCGAGCAGGGTCTTACCTGGTACATGCATTACATAAAAGTATACATTTAGCATGAGAATACAATAATTACATCACTGTAGCACCATTAGAGAGAGGGGAAAAGAGAGGTTAGTTAAGAGGTTCCTAACATCAGCAGTTAAGACCCTGTCCACTAATGTTTTTTTTATTTTAGCTACCTAACATCCAGGTGGATGTTAACAATTATTAGTTAAGGTAAAACAGCAACATTAATTTAAATTGATCTGTGACGTATCCATTTTTAGATAAATACCTGCATCCATTTGACTTTCAAATGCTTAGCCAGTTTCCCGTGACATTTTCTTTCAGATATCTCATTTAATTGTCATTTTTAATTTGGTATACGTATTTGTTCTTGTCTAATTTTCTCAGTATATACACTTCATGTATTTTTTCCACTACTGGAAATCTCTTATATGAATTCAAAGGTTTATAGGAACTCAAAATATCACACACTGCCCAGGTGCACCTAAAAGCAGTTATAAAAGGTCACACACACATCCCATTGTTCCATCATATCTCCTTCATTCACCATCTAGCTGCAATGTAACATTCACACAGATGATAAGTGATTAGTACCACCCCTGAAAGAAACTAATATATGTACTTTTTGCAATACTGACTGGCTTTATATGCAATTGTTGTCTTCTTAACTATTTTTGATTGCAACTAGAATTAAAGCCTCCACCAACCTGTCAAGTTGCAGTTTACATCCATGTCTGTCCAAAATGTCATTACTTCATCATTTTATCCTATTAGACATTTGGGTGAAATTGTCATAAGCATATGAATTCTGGATTTGTGGCCAAAAACCTGTTTTGTGAGGTCACAGTGACCTTTGACCACCAAAATCTAATCAGTTCATCTTGGAGTTCAAGTGAACATTTGTGCCAAATCTCTCCAAGAATGAGACGGACAACCCAAAAACATGGTGCCTCCGGCCACGGCAGTCACCAGCCCGGAGACATAATAAAACTATTCTCTATCCAATTTGAAGGGACAGAAAAAAGTCAAAATTATCATGGCAATGTGTGTCAGTAATAGATGGTGATAATAAAGATTATTAAGAGGGAAGGCATTCTTTATTTTTATGGTATTATTGCCTGGTCAAAAGCACTAGTGGTATCTCTTAATATCAGGGTCCCTGAAAATATGTATCTACTGTGTTACCCTTGACAAAAAGACTATTATAGCTCTTCTAGAATGATTACAGACACATGTATTATGTCTGAAATGTTCTTACTATTTATACAATACACGTATCACGTTATCTTTGTGCATATTGTCCTCAAAGACTTGATTGACAATATTTGATGAATTTGACACCCACAAAGCTTAAGCCTCGAAAATTGTTCTTCCCCTTGCCTTTGAGCGAGCATTAAACTTCATTTCTATGCTATCTTATTTGTAACAGTGATGATGTGTAGTTCTTTATAAATGCACTAAGAGATCGTATTGAAATTCAGAGCCAAGCTGAAGCAAAGTGCACTTCACTTAAGCCTTATTTTCTTTGTTAATGTTCTTGTTTTGACCGAATTGATTTGCGAAATTTGTAAAAAATGACTTTTTTTAAATGCTGTACACTGTGACAAAGGTTGAAAAGGTTCACAAAGGCAATCACAGCGGTCCATGGCTAATTATACTGCATTGACGAAACTACACGCTTATAAGCATATTCTTTTTTACAAAATTGCTGAAGGTGTTTTGAATCATTACAATGTGTAACACTGGCTGTGAAGCACTTTTTTACTGTGACAGTACCAAAGGAGGCTGGTGACAGTCTCTCACCTTCCCTGCTGCGGTGCCCTTTAAAAAAGGTCCCAGAGGACTAAATGGAATTTGCCAGTGATGTCAGTCTGGGGTAAATACACCTTTATCTCTGGAAGTTCACTTGAAAAAGACTTAATACTTGTGTGATCAAACTGAAAACTTAAAGGTCAGGCTATATACAGTATGCACATACGTGTATACATTATACGTGATTCTTGTACCACATACTTGTGAAACAAGATTACCAGTTTTTCATAAAGAGTAATGGGGGTATATTTAACCTGGTGGAAGGTGAGGTAGATAAAAAAATTGTGTTGAACTTAAACTTCTTATAACGGCCTGGGTTTTTCTTAGGTTTTTAGAGTTTGAGAGCCACTGTTGGTAACATGTTTAATGAAAGCACTCACCTGTGCCAGGTGGTCCGTATAGGATGACACCTTTGGGAGGCTTGATGCCCATCTCCTCATAATACTCTGGATGTGTGAGAGGCAGCTCCACTGACTCCTATTGAAACCAACAGAAAACTGCAGCATCAACCTCAGCGCCCACGGAAAAGACGTTGTATACATAAACAATGAAACTTTAACTTTGCTTAATGCCTAGTTCATACTACACAACTATAGCCCTGATTTTCCAATCCTTGGCAATTTTTTTGAGCTCCCCGACAAAAGCCTCAGATCCGAGGCAAATCGGTGTTCAACGCTCGCACATCGGCGCTCGAGCGTCATATGTCAACTGTTCAAAGACACTCAACGATGCCTCGCAACATTACAGATATCTAACATGCTAAATATCTGGACCTATCGGGGACTACGGATACGAGGTAAAGCCAATGAGAGCGCGAGACACAGGTTGAGGGAAGACCTGGGGTAGGAGGGGTCGCCTGTAACAACAGGAACTCATTGTATGTGTTCATTTGCAACACAGAACAAAGTTGTTGTTGCACCTAGAGGACTAAATAGTAAAAAAAGTGTGGAAACTGGTGGAAACAGGCCATTTTGTAAACACATGCCAACAACAACATCAACAATGTGTCTTGTGTATGGTATCACGTCATTTACCGTGTATTTCTCGCGTGTGTTTTTGTGACAAAACTTAGTTTGGAGACCTCATCAGGGATTCCTCCCGGTGAAAGATCTTGTAGTGTCTGATCTCCTGTCTCCGGTCAGTCATGTAGTGTGAAAACCACGACGACTTAAAAGACTCCCCATTACAAGACAACGAGTTGTGCAGTGTGAACAGTACTGATATCTGACGACTTTGAAATTCTTGTAGTGTAAATTTGGCTTAAGTTGGTCGCTCAGCAAATGTAGTTGAGAGTGATATAAACAGGTCACTATGAAAGCTTAAAGAAATTATCCATATTGCGGTTGATATTTGATTGCGTTTAGAAAACTAGTAATACAGACGGGGAGCCGTGAAAATGATTTATGTTGCAGAAGTGGTTTGTGAATTTTTTTTCGACAACTGGACAAAACCACCAACTTTGAAAGGCTACCTTTCAGGTCCACAGGGGGGGAGAATTTCACACTACAAAGATTTTGGGTGCAGTATAACTTTTGCTGAATATTAGCCAACTCACGGCCCAGGCCCATTTTAGCATTGCAGGTTGAAATGCAAGCATTATATACTGTACCTTGATCTCCTGGATCTGATTGTCCAGGCCGCCGATGTCGGCGTAGGTTTCTTGTGGGGCCTTCTCCACCTTCATCACCGTCACCAAGGGATCAGTGTCGTCCATCAGCACACCAATCACGGCATGAACCTACAAGAGACACGAAAAACACAAGACAACTTTTGAATTGTATTACAGTTAAAAGAGGTGGCAGAAATTTAAAAAATGTTCTCTAAAAACGGTGCTGAATTTCATATTCAGAGCATATCTATTGTCTCCATACGGCCCTCAACATGGCGACGGCTGAGTCGGTAGCTCGCAGCTAACGATGCTAACAGCGCTAACAGTGCTGACAGAGCTAATAGTGTTAACCAGGAGGGCTAAGGAGGTTAGGCACTACATTTCCACAACAACGCCATCATTCGGGACAGCAGTATCAGCTATAACCGCCGTATAAGAGCAGTGTAGAGTTGCGGCTGTGAGTAGGGATGGGTATCATTAAGATTTTAACGGTACTACTACTCTTACCGATACTGCTTATCGGTCCGGTACTCTAACGCTACTCTTTACTATTCTTTTTGTTGGTTTTTTTTGAGAAAAAAATTAAACAAATTAATAACAGAATTAACATTGCATTATTTATCATATATACTGTATATAAATAAACATTTTAGCAGCAACTGCAACAGCATTGTGCTAGCCAGTGGGGCACGCTCACATACACAAACATGCACTAAAAGGCACGCACGGCCAGCCCAGCTACGTGAACAAAACACAGAGAAGTTCTGGATATCATATAGAGAACCTTTAAAGTGTTTCGGGGAATTGTCGGATACATGCTGAATCTAAATTGATGAATAGTGATGCAGTGTCATAGTTGAGTGAGAAACATCATTAAGTTAAGTTACTGTAATTATTTCCTTCTTTATTTTCTTAAATCGTACTCTTTAAAACAAAGGTATCTTGATCAAAATGTATGTATTTTTAAAAAAGTAAACCTAAAATAAGGATTCTCATTGAATATTACCTTGTGGTTCAGCAGGACAGAGCAGCCTGGCTCCAGCAGATCCTTATCCACGAAGGACAGGATGCTGACGTAGTGCTCTGATCCCACTGAGGTGGAAACGATGGCGTGGTTGTCATCGATGATTTCCTCCAGAGTGCCCACGGACATGGGGGTCCCCCGCAGGTCGTCTACCTTTGACCTCTCCTCCTGTAAAAAAGATAAGACTAAGATTATTGAAATAGAAAAATAGTAGGGGAAGTTAAGATTTGGTCTGTTCTGTAATATGACCAAAGTTCAAAATGTATATATATACATATATATATATATGTATATATATACATATATATTTAAAAAAAAAGAACAGGATTATTGTATCTACATTTTATCCAAATATACAACACAAAAAGAGAGTGAGGCACATGTGAAACAAGGGCTGACCTCCTGTTTCTCTTCCAGGGGCTTCATCTGCTCCTGGTTTCTGATGAACTCCTCCTCCATCAACAGATAGTCTTTGATCCGCTCCTGCTTCAGCAGCTTCAGACGGCATTGAGTGTGGGGAGTGACTGAAAGACAAACACAGGCCAGCATACGTAAAACATACATTAAAGAAATATAAAACACCAATTTAATCCACCCACAAACACTTTGTTTCACAGACCCTCTTGAACTTGAAGGCTGATATCAGATTTGTGGTCTCTTTTTATTCAATAATGCCAAATAAGGAGTCTTAATATTATTACAATCTCTCCACCAGGGATTTCAGGGATAACTGCCAGACAGTGTACCCAGTTGTATCCAGTGAGCTCAAATAGAGCCAGGCAGGAGGAGGCCTTTTCAGTTCCTTACCTAATGGTAGTTTACTGGCGGCATCTGGTCCCTTGGTCTTCTTCTTTCTCTTGCCAACTCTGGTGGGAATTGGAGGCTCATACTTCTTTTTCTTATCCTTCAATTGGGGCAAAGAGGCAACACAAGTCAGAAAAGGTATTAGCCAGAAGAACAATCAACTTTAAATACTTACCTTGGCACAAACAGCCCTACACGTGTCTACATATAGTACAGAAGCTTTTTTTTTTACTCTTCAAATAAAGTTTGGAATAAAGCCTGTGGTAGACCAGTATTTAAGAAACATTATGTGAAAGCGTGTGGTTGGCTGTTCAGATAGTGAGAAGAAAAGAGATGGAGCAAAACAAAATATCTTAGAATGCTTTATAGAATAAATAAATAAATAAATATGACGCACTTATGTTAAAGGGACTGTTTGTAACTTCTTACACGTTTTAATCACCCAGGTCGGTTTCTCATGCGCGCTTGCATATGCGCACTTGCGTGTGGCTATGCTGGTTAGACTCAGACTCCAACACAAACTACACGGAAGCACCAAAACCTCAAAGTTGTATCTAGTGAAGCCAGTCTGAGAATATCTAGTGAATGTACAGTGGATGTTTGGGCAGAAATAACTGCTGCAGCTCCTCCAGACCAACAGAGGTTTTCCGTGTCTTGTGAAGTGACGGGGCTCCGCAGCGAGAAACGTTATCGTCTCCGACCGGGTGCCGGGGTCTCCCTGTTCCCTCCGACCGCGGTCGGGAGGCTGAGGCAGGAAAAGCCAACACTAGGATCAGCATTGATTCATGGAGAGACCTTCGTCTGGTCAGCTAACATTACTGCCAAGCAGCTGAAATATAGAGTGATATTGTGGTTTTAGCTGACGTGTGTCGCCTCTCTGTTTTGAGTGATGCTCGTTCATGTCTATTTAGAACGAGCACAAGCGCGAGCCCGACGCTGACTTTCGTTGACTTAACGGCCACAGGTGTCGCTGTTAACAAGCATTTCTGATTCTTACAAACAGTCCCTTTAATGTTTGTCACATATATATAAATCATAAAAACGTTTCAACATATAACATTTCTTTGCAAATAAAAATGTTGGCTTTTGGCTAAAATCCAGTCCCAATAATGAATTAAAGAGTTAGTTTAGTTCAGAGGCCACACAGAAGAATACCAAAACAACACGTTCAGACACCAGCTAGCAGAAGCTGTGTCATTCTCACCTTGTCATCCTTCTTGCCTCCCCCCGGACCGTGACCTCCACTCTGGCTTTGACCCTGAAAGAATCAGGTACATACAAACATACGGTCGGTTTATACAGAAACATCCATCAGTGCACTCTAACAGTTACAGACACGTCTCTTCCTACTGGGTTAGCCATTAGCTGAGCTGTTTACAGTACAGTTAGCTCACGTTAACTAGACTTAGCAGGTTAACTAACACTTCAACTCGTTATGTTGATGTTGTTATTTTGATGTTGTTAGCACTAACTGTATCAAACTGGTGAAACGGTTACAGAGCTCTCCGGTGTGAATGACTGTGCTAATTAGAGCTAGCTAGCTCCCAACCGAGAGAACAAGCTAACGCAGCTAGCCTAGCATTCAGCTTTTACTGCCTTTAATCCTGTTGTTACTTCACAAATAAGACACGAAGCCGCCTGAAACTACACGGCAACGCGATATGGTAACGTTTCAAGAACTATCAGTGATGTTGTATCTGCGAATAAAACGATTTAGTGAAATAAATAAACGCGCCGCAGAGAAACTGCCTGCTCACTTACCATTGTTAGTGGTCGCTCTGAAGTGACGTCAGAGGGTACGGCAACTCTAAGGGACAAACACTCTGTGTAATACTGGCTCACTGCATGGCTAATACCAGTACAACTAAATGAACCAAAGCCATTAATGCTGCTTATATGACAAGTCAGACATCACATAACCTGGCTTCTAACACTCTTCCAACACCAACACAGTGAGGGGGTAAGTTTTCATTTCATTTTTTTTTTTTCATTTTGGCTCATGGAAAGTGAAGAATATGGTATGGGAGAGTTTGTTAAAGTGTTTGCAAAAGAAGGAAAAACTGTATAAGACAACAAAAGAGATATTAAATGGTGGATTTTAAAATGTTTTCAGGTGCACTATTGTCACTTTGCAGTCTTAAAGGTCCCATATCATGCTCATTTTCAGGTTTCATACTTGTATTTTGTGTTTCTACTAGAACATGTTTACATGCTGTAATGTTAAAAAAAAAGCTTTACTTTCCTCATACTGTCTGCCTGAATATACTTGTATTCACCATCTGAGTGAAACGCTCCGTTTTAGTGCATTTCAACGGAATTGCGTTGCTAGGCAACAGTTTGGGTCCATGTTTACTTCCTGTCAGCTGATGTTATTTAAACACACAGTGCAACAGGAAATAAACTTGGACACATTTAGAATGTTTACAATTAAAACCATGTAATGGTCTAAATATTGTATATTTGTGACATCACAAATGGACAGAAATCCTAACGGCTTGTTTCAAATGCACAATTTCTGAATACCGGCTGTGTGTATTTCTCCGTATATTGAGCATTTTGATAGTTTAACAGTATTTATAAAGCACTTAAACCTGCTTTATAATATAAAAGACATGCAAATCTCACTTTTTACAATATGGGACCTTCACTACATCCCTGCCTGTGGCTGGAACAGTCCACTGTACATGAAGGCATCCAATAAACATGCTTTTTAGAGCCCTACAACAATATTGCAAAGTTAAGGTTTAATTAGTACATAATACATACATATAATACATACAAATAATTGTGGAAAATAGTCACATATCTGTACATGTGTACATCCATGGTGGAAAGGTGAGTGCCAGCCGGGCAGAGTTTTTTGTGTTTGAGTACAGAAAGCGTAGCTTAGTGTTATCTAAAAAAAAATTCAATGTTATAACTGAATATTGAGAGGATTTTGACAATGTGGAAGAGGTCTGAATTTGATGGTGGCCCGTATATATTTGAGCCAGAGTATACGGATATTCAGATTTCACAACAATACTTTTCCTTGAGCAAGACTTGGACACAATAACAAACAGACCAAGCGAAAGGTAAGAAAAATTATTTATTTCTCTGTAGGGTCCTTTCCATAATGTTGTCAGACACTTCCAATAACATTTGAGCCTGTCAGTGGCAAAAAACAGCACTTTTAGTGGACGTAACGTTACATTGACGCTGCTCACTTGCCCCCGCAGCTTGCTTTTTAATGGCTGCCGGTTACAGCGTTATCCCTCAATACTGGACCACTTTAAAAATGAAATGTCAGCCACTTAGACATAAAAACATGGGGAAATAGGGTCCAGGTTGAAAAAAAGTTACCCTTTAATGACACTTGTGTTTTTGCTGCTATGTCAATTATTAATGATACTGCAGTAATTCATTACAGTTACTTGCTGAAAATGTTAATTAATCAATCAAAAATATTTAGGGTTGTCAATCGATTACAAATTTAATTGTGATTAATCACATGATTGTCCATAGTTAATCGAGATTAATCACAAATTAATCGCACGTTTTTTATCTGTTCAAAATGTACCTTTAAGGGAGATTTGTCAAGTATTTAATACTCTTATTAACATGGGAGTGTACAAATATTCTGCTTTATGCAAATGTATGTATATATTTATTATTAGAAATCAATTAACAACACAAAACAATGACAAATATTGTCCAGAAAATAAAAATATTGAATAGTTTTCGAAACCAACAAGAAATAGCTACTTTGAAAAATAAAATTTGTCTAAAATACTTTAGTAAAAAGCATCTTGTTTATGCTTTATTGTGCTTTTTGTGCTTTACAAACAAGAGATCACACGTGAGTTTCTTCAGGCACAATTAACTCTACAATGTACTTCGAGTGACGCATTCCAAAGGAGTAGCTTGGAGCTTGGGCTTTTGTGGAGGTCACCTATAGGAAGGGAAGAATGTCATTGAAGGAACAAAATACAAAATGATTTGGGGCCTTTGCAAATAAATGTCTTATTTGATCATCAATGTGTTTTCTTACCCCCTCGGGACAGTGTGCACCAGGTCCTGGTTTCATTGTGGTTTCAGAAGGTGGGAAATTGCGTCCTGACATGCTAAACTGTGGAGCTTTTTGCCTGTAAATACAAGGGTTCACGCCTTCGTAGGCAGCAGGACCAGGAGTCTGGAGGGGAAACAAAAGTGTGGAGAACAAGTAAATCACAGGATTTTTTTTAATTCTCGTTTTTTTAAGCAAATTGTTTGACAGTCATATACCTTCTTCAGGTTATCAAGGAAGCTTTTGTTGCGGCCACCTATTGAGTAGGCGAGAGCTGAGGGTGTCACCACAGTGTGTAGCCCCAGCACTGGTGGCAGAGTGTACTGGGCTGGACCTGCAGTATGATTGGCGAGTTAAGCTTATATTCAATGTGTTATTGTAACCCACAACTAAAATAAAGTTGACACCAAATACAATATGTTACCTGGTGTTTGGAAAGTGCTGATATCTTTCGTCCTCCCGGACAGAGTATAAGCAGGAGCAGTGCGGAAGATCAACTTTCCTGAATTCTCTGGTGAGTATTTGCCTGAAACACCATAGAAAGTTATATAAAAACACTGCTGACAGGCAAACTAAAATGACAACAGTGGCATATTGTCAGCTTTCAGAGAATAGATTTGAGATCAGCAGTATTTCAGTTTTAATTAGGGGCTGTCAAAGTTCACGTGATAATAACACGTTAAAGCAAATTCGTTTTAACGGCACTCATTTCTTTAACGCATTAATGCATCTTGCAATTTTTTAGGGAGTAGCGGGTTTTAAAGCTAGAGTGAAGATACTGACATCAGATGAAACTAGAAAACCTAAGGAATCCATTGGTACCAACCACGAAGGAGGCTAAATAACGCTCCAAACTTACGCTAAATTTTGGCGAGGAAAAACTGTCATGGCCATTTTCACAGGGGTCCCTTGACCTCTGACCTCAAGATGTGTGAATGAAAATAGGTTCTATGGGTACCCACGAGTCTCCCCTTTACAGACATGACCACTTTATGATAATCACATGCAGTTTGGGGCAAGTCATAGTCAAGTCAGCACACTGACACACTGACAGCTGTTGTTGTCTGTTGGGCTGCAGTTTGCCATGTTATGATCTGAGCATATTTTTTATGCTAAATGCAGTACCTGTGAGGGTTTCTGGACAATATTTGTCATTGTTTTGTGTTGATAATTGACTTCCAATAATAAATATATACATACATTTGCATAAAGCAGCATATTTGCCCACTCCCATGTTGATAATAAGAGTATTAAATACTTGACAAATCTCCCTTTAATGTACATTTTGAACAGATAAAAAAAAATGTGATTCATTTGTGATTAATTGCGATTAACTATGGACAATGATGCAATTAATTGCGATTAAATATTTTGACACCCTGATATATTTCCCTGCTTTTCCCCCAAAAAATGTCATAGTCATAAGAAAATACATCCACTTTCTTTTATTCTCAAAATTGCTCACAGTGTGTGTCACACATGCATCTTTGCTCAGGTACACACAATTTTGTTAATTGATTTCCAATAATAAATAAATACATACATTTGCATAAAGCAAGCATATTTGCCCACTCCAATGTTGATAATCGTGATTAACCATCAATCATGCGATTAATCGCGATTAAATATTGTAATTGTTTGACAGCCCTAGTTTTAATGCGTAAGGGGTTTTGCTGACCTGGTCCAGGGGCCTGGAACAATTTGGGCTCCTTTAGACGGCTGCAGAATGAAAATGCAGGAGCGCCGTCTCGGCCCACTCTGGTGATGTTGGAGGGAATGAGGCCTGGTCCTGGGGAGCCCTCAATCTTGCGGCTACGACGTGCCCCCAAGCTGTACATTGGCGCTTTGTGTTTGGTAAGGTCATGTTGAATACTACCTTTATTGAGGAAACGAGGACAAACAATGTCAGTTATAATAATAATAATGGTGTTGGTGGTGAAAAAAAAGGCGTAGTGGCCATTTTGGCTATACCTGTGAGTGTAGGCAGTGCATACTTGGGCCCCGGACTACCGTACAGGGCAGCTATGGGTCCTCTCGGCAGGTGCGGCCTCCAGGTCCCAACCCAATTGTCAGTGGTTGACATTTCCCTGAGAGAGAGATGGATTGTGACGAAAAGCATGTTGATAAATTGTTTTTTAAATTACAAAGAAAAAGAACAATGTGTCCTTTACACTCACCAGTGCTCATTGGTATGTCTCGGCATAAAAAAAAAATCTAAATTCCAATCACTTAAATTGAATAACATAAACTCAGACGGAGTTTTCAAGTTAGAGTGAAGATACTGGTATCCTATGAAACTAAAAAGCCATGATACCAACCGTGTTGTGCTTATCTTGTCGGGAAGATCGCTAAGTAACTCTACAAAGTTACACAAAATTTAAATATATAGTTAACTGAATGAAATATTCAGGGTATAAAATACACAGGCAAGATAATCATGAATCATTCTGATGGTAGCAATTTCAGTCACTTACACTTCAACATTACACAGCAGTGAAAGTTGCTGCATCAGTCACTGTCAATTAATGCTATACAGTTTGGGTAAACTATATGCTGGAATAGAGGCCTACTGTATATTGGCCATTTGTGGGTAAAGTTTAACCAATGCTATACCAAAACCAGTGAACACAACATACACCCAGAGTAGCCTGTTACAAAATCCCAAGTTACTTACCAAGTGCATCCAAACTTGTGAAATCAGTGACTTGCTTTCAATTCAGTTCAGTTACTGATTTAAAATGAATAGATATTACATTTTTACCTTATTAATCCTGATCCTGCTCTGCAGTCTCTAAATATGTCAGTTTATCATCAGAACTCAGCATCCACACTGAACCCAAACACACATTGTTTAGTGCAATGTTGCCATGGAGACAACTCTTTGACAGGCATCTTTAATATGGGTTGTGTATGAGTGTGTCAACAGTGCAGGTCAAGTAAATTAATTCCCAATATGTTATTACAATTTTAAATTTGAATTTCATATTAAATTGCCCTCTAGGGTGCCCTTCCAGTAGAGAAAACGTGGTAAAGTGCCTACTAGGGTGGCCTTAAAATTTAAAAGATGCAATGCAGTGCCATATAGGCTGCCCTAGATGCTAGAACATTTTCTGTGCCCTTTATATTTGTTTCGCCCCTGCCCTTCAGACAGCCTGTGTCCACCACTGTTTGGAGTATGGATTGTAGGTTACATTTAAACTGAACAGTGGAGATACGAGAAAGAATAATGGAACAACTACTGGGAAATTTCCTGTACAATAAAATAAAACGTAAACCTAAAAAGTATAGTTTGATGGCATCACACCTTCGACTGAATGATTTTCAGTTCAGCTTCCACAGTTGTCTGCGTATACTGACTTCACAGTCTAAACTCATTAAAATAGCACACTGGGTTGTTTAAATGAATGTTTTCTTTGTGTTGTTAATGTTTCAAGCAGAATATGTTTAAGAGACAAGACTCTAGCATAAAATTCTACTCCAGGGCTACAAACATAATATTGTGCTAAAAGACTGAGGCAGAGAGCCAATGAGATTGTTGTCAGGCTATTAAATTGGCGTAATCGGTCACTATAAGCCCCATAGATGTGGGTCAATAGGGGCCTACTACACCCACTAGTAGGTTTTATCATCTATTCATATGGTAGATCGCCAAAAGAAGGTATAAAAGAACACGACAGCGGTCTCTAGCGACCGTAGTAATTATGACAGGAGCAGAAGTCAAAGTCAGGCGCTGCAGTTTACACAGCCAAAACACAATGTTTTTCCCTAGACTTAGCTAAGGGTTTTTGTTGCCTAAACCTAAAGAAGTTGTAGTTTTGTTGCCTAAACCTAAAGAAACCATTTTATTTGTCTTCAAAACGTAACGTTTCATTTAATTGTATGTGTTACAATGTGTTGCTTTTAAGTTTCACTTTCAGTTTTACAACGTAGAAGGTGTAGTAGGCCCCTAATGACCCACATCTATGGTGCTTATAGAAAGGCAACCATGGGGAACGGTAGTCAACAGCAAGAGACAATTTTTTTTATTATTCCATTTGAATGCACCATGAATCGTACATATGATGTTCGACAATTTAAAAGATAATTATTAAAAAGGCAAGAAAGTCGCAGTCTGTTGTAAAAGTGTTGAAGTATAAGACTGTGAAATACGGTCCCATGGGGTCCAACGGAAGGGGCGGGACTTCGCCTTTCTATAGCGACCAATTACGCCTATTTAATGGCCTGATAACAGTCGTACCGGGTGCGCTAAAGCTGCATGCATGGCTGGAGTGTAACATCCTCAAAAAAAAAAGAAATGCCATTTGAGGGAGGGGTGTAGAGCAAATATTCAATTAAATTGTTTCTTTCTTTTCATACTAATGCATTCTTCACGCTGCATATGTTTTTATTAATGCGTGTGCCATCTGGAATCGCACCTCCTTCTTCTCAGTTTGTGCGTGAACTGAAAAGGATTTTGCAACAAATGACTCACAGATATAGCGTTCTTACAACCATTGGAAATCATCCTTAAAAAAAATCATGCCGACCTTGTACAAAAATATCATAGCGCCTTATTTCTGTGCAGGTTTGCTACGTTGCCATTTTATTGGTATTGGTAGGGTTGTCTCTCTTGCTCTCTGGAGATCCGACACACTTTTGATTAAATCCACCAAAGCCTAGCTGGTGACGTCAGAGGAAGATTCTCAACCTGTAGTTTCCTCTCAGATGCATTTATAAAGAGAATGAAGATGCCAATACAATCTCACTAGATCAAACATAATACAGTGTCCACGAGTGGTCCTCCCGCTCGGCTGCTTGCAGGTTTCACCCAAGTCAATCACTCCGCGGGCATGTTATGAACAATCTGTCTTTTGTCCTTTTTGCACTTGCGATGAATCCAGACTACAGGAAAAACAAAAACCTAACACTGTCGAGCTAAAATCAAATAACAAGCCCTGGAGTGACTCGTTTCATTGCATCAATACCAACCACCTAAAGAGATAGTAGTACAACATAAGGGTGTGAAAATGTCCTCATGTCTGCGTCCGAGCTTGGATAATGTGCAGCAAACCTCAAAGTAAACAGCAGTCTCACATATAATAGGCTTCATCTCGGACTCCGAACACCACCCATTCAGCCGGAGATAGGTCTGTTTGTTTTGTAATGAGGTTCTTTTCGGGGGTTTTGTCTTCTATTTGTTGTGATAATGAATGAAAGCACTGCGAAGACGGAGGCTACTGAATGGCATATAATAAGGCTGTGAAACATTTGTCACATTGAGTCACGAATGAAGGAGAGTGCCATTGATAGTCTAATTGTGAAATTGTGCATTAAAGGTAAACATTCAATTATCCATGAATTGGGATTTCTACATGACGATGACTGTTTGACACGAAATCAAGAAACATTTTATTAAAGCTATTTTCATGTCAGACACAGTATGGACGTGGGCGGAAATCATAGTGAGTATTGTCAAGTACAATAGATGAGTGGAAGTGGCAGTTTGGTGTGAAATAGTATGTAGTGCATCATGTTTATAAGGCTTAGATACAAGGGCTCTTGGCAGCCTTTTTTTATCGCCATGGAAACTGAAATCCTCATGGGGGGAAACATTCCGGTGCACTGAGCCTGGTCCAGATGTGAGACTCCAGCAAGCTATACATGCATCTTTCATGTAGCCATGTTCTTGACAGGAAATGGATAACTGCTGGGGGTCAGCTTGCTTTTTCGATGGAAAAAGATGAATTAGTCATAAATTCAGTCTTGTGCACCACCCAAGTCTTCAGGAAGTCAGTCCTCAGTGTCCTTCCTCGTCTCATCACCTCTCAGCCTTTTGTAACCTTTAGAAAGGGTTCAGTCTCCCCTATCTGTCCACGCTTGTCTCTGCCAGTCGGTTGTTCATGATGCCGAGGGCGCCCACCCCTCCTGAGAATCCGTTCTGGCGCGAACTGGAGCTGGACTGGCGCGGGTGCCCGATGGCCATCTCCGAAAGCTGCTTCTGCATAATAGCCAGATTCACCTGCAGGAAGGGGAAGAGATAAAGAAATCAACAGATGAGGAAATATTTGCCGTCTGTGTTGGGTACAGTGTTGTACCTGCGAAAACAAGGATTAATACAATGTGTTGGCAGCAGGCACATCTGATTTCACAGGTGTGATATGAGGCAACCAGATGGTGTTTTTTCCCTCTCCTTTGGTTTTTCGATATATGGGAACAAAGATGACAAATACAGAAGTGTGACTGACAGAAACCAGATATTTACTCTCCCACATGCCAACCTTTCCCTTTCATTTGTCACTCGACTCGGAATGAGAAGAGAATGTGCACAGCTGAGGTGTAAGGCTGTTTTACATGTGTTAATCAATATTAAATCAAATGGAATGGAGCTGTTTTTGCACAATTATGGGTATTTTTAGCGACGCCAGCAGCATGACTCTACGTCGATCTGTAGGCCAGTCCACCAATCGAATGGATGATGATCAATTTTGTACAGACATACAAAGCCCCCAGACTTACTGTACTTTGGTAAGACTTTTACTCTGGCCCCATTTTGAGATGGACATTTTTCATTTTTAGTGAAATGTCTCAACCAGGGCTGTTGTCAAGTCCAATTTAATCAAGTCCAAGTCAAGTCCAAGACCAGACCAAATCAAGTCCTGTACAAGGCCATAATAGGCAATAGTGTCTGTCCAATGCTAATAGGCAATGTATAGTGATAGATAGATAGATAGATAGATAGAACTAGAGTTTGCTTTTTTGCCGTGGCGGTCCAAATTGCGTATGGGGATATTTTTTAGCAGCAGAGCTGCACTGCTGTTGAATGCAGCATATAGGGGAAACACTGTTAGAATCAGGCAATGTTCTGTGCAACTGATTCCAAATCAGCAGCCAGGAACTACTTGATCAGTTCTCCGTAGCCAAGCCCGAGACCAAGACAAGTCCAAGTCCAAATAAGGCCCGAGACCAAGACAAGTCTGAGTCCAACAAGGCACGAGTTCAAGACGAGTGCAAGTCTTTAAAAAAAGTGGAGTCGAGACTGAACTCAAGTATTACAGCCTACAGGTAAAAATTAATTTGGATACTGAATAGAAATATTGGAAATAAACATATTTGTACCTGAGTTGCCATGTTTGAATAAGCTGCCTTGTGGTCTCTAATAACCAGGTGGTATGTTACGTTTTAGAAAGTGCTATCTTTTATTATTATATTATTATTATTATTATTTACCAAGATGTGTTCTCAAGTGTCACTCCCCAAATTTGGGCATGTGAACCTCGAGAGATGTGAAGGATATATTTGGATGTGGAGTAACGCTGACTCACCTTAACCTCTCTCTAAATGATCTTAATTCTTCAACCTAAAAATGATCTCAAAGTCATTTAATTGCATAAAGATCTTACATCATCACTGTGCTGAGGACGACCCTGAACCGATGACCTCATCTTCATGTCTGGACCTCTGACTGAGACTGTAATAAAGATGACTCAGTATTTACAGAACTGTTTGTAAGAATTATTCCACCCTGTGCATTTAGACAGCTTACTGGAATGAAATAAATTCTTTATACTGAGTGCAACACCAACCCAACTTACTATAACTAATTTCATTTTGCCACTTAAGTCTATCTACAGATCATCAAAGTTCAGCAGTCCCTGATTGAAAAAATGCAGTGTGTCACATTGTGCAGTAGCATTATTCTAATTTCCATCTCTCTCCCTCCACCCCTACCTTTCCTCTCTCTCTTATTCCTCTCTCCACAAGAACAATATGTACAAAGCCACTTTCTCAGACTTTACATGCTATTCATGTAGGACTCTGAAGTGATCAGCCAGTTCTGAAGCTGAATCAAACGTTGAACAAGTTCTTTGAATTCAAACAGGAACAATTGTGTCGGCTTTTGTAAGTATTGTAAATGCCCAATCTTTTAATCAGCGTTATGCGTATTCTAGTCAGCAAACTAATGGCATTGAGGCATAATAACACACTATTGTGCTTTATACGATATCCAGAGCTTTAATATAGCATAAAACAACTATTTGCTTTGTAAAGATATAGAAGAGTAATGGGACTCATGCAAGAACCACTCGTACGAACAGATTCGATCTTAAGTGGCTTGTACGAGTGATTTAGCAGAACTTGTCACATTCACCAATTTTCTCATATTTTGTATTTTTTCCTATGTTCGAACACATTTACGAGTGGTCCAGACCTGTCTTTGGAGTTATGTGCAATTAGCCCGCTGTTATCCAAACCTACGTTTTTCACTAATGGATTGTATATTTCATTGCTTTGAAGCAACTTTTTAAATCTGAATTACACTTCCTAATCATAATATAGCCTAACTATCTCATCATTAATTTAAATTGGCCATTGATGCTATTGCATACTGCTAAAATATCTCAAACTGCAAAACGACTTCAATTATGCACTAATTGAATTAAGTTAAATTGCCTCTGTAAATACAGTAACAAGGTCAACAGGAAGTGTAACCAGGCAGAAAAAGATGAATGGGGCAGGACACGTAGCCTTATATGGTATCATCGGGGCGGCAAATATGCTAATTTACAATTCTCATGAACACATGCTCATTTATGCACAGGTGGCATTCATCATGTTTACGCAGGTTATATACACCGTTATCTGAAGTTGGGAGCGTTTGCTGAATCTGACGTGGCACACTCGTACGAGCCTACGGTGCGAAAAAAGTAAGAGAAAGTTAAGACGAGAATACAAAAATGTTCTTGCATGATGCCCAATGCCTACCTGAGTAGAGAATGAAGTCACTGTCTCTCTGTGTGTAATCCGAGCTTCTCCATGCTTTATTGACATAGCCGGGCCGGCCGCGCGTGCTTGTAGTGCATGTTTGTGCATGTGAGCTTGCCCTACTGCCTAGCACATGGACGCCACTCTGCACTGCTCTCATATGACGCCACCACGGCGGAAGCGTAGCGCCCAGCCTCCGTATTACCCTCAGCTAAACACTGTTAGCTCTGTCAGCACTGCTGCTGTTGTTTGCACTGTTAGCGCTGTTAGCACCGTTAGCTGTGAGCCGCCGGCTCAGTCGTCGCCATGCTGAGAGCCGTGCTGAGGCAATAGAAATGCTCTGAATTCCATATGTAACACCTATAAGGTATCTAAGATATTAGTGTTAGTAGTCTATAAGTCTACATCTTAATATTAGCGTTTGTGCTAATGGTTTAAGAAACCAGTTTATTCCCATCCTTGCAGCATCACATCTTATGATTTTCTCAGTCGAAACCTTCAGGCTTTTTAATCAGAACAATCATCAGGTGTGAAAATTCCGATTTTGTTTTTCCCCGGTTTAGAATAATCCTGAGGTGACTGAGCGCGGTTTTGACATTCAACAGCTCACGCTGCTCATTCGTCTCGTCTGAAAGGTAGGGTAGCAGTTATGGAAATGTATGGACGATTGACGCCTCCGAGTGGCCTCAAGGGCTGGTGAAGGGGCGACAGCAATGGAGTAAGGCCATTGGTATTCAGATGCATTTAACACATAATATCAATGCGGCCTAGAAAACAGCAGTAAAAAAATAAACTGCTGCTTACCCGGCATGTGTATACAGGAAGTCCCTATCGAAATATGAATCACAGTATGTAACCTTTGTTAAACTATTATTGATCTGCCGTATCTTCATTCTATTTAGACAATAACTAAGATAATTTAACATTGATTTCAATAATAGGAAGTATACGCACAGGCCGTGATATGATATGTTGCATTTATGTTGCGGTTCATAAGGAAAGATACAATAGAGCATTCAAAATTGAATTGAGCTTATGATGAGGGAGATGACTGGGAGAGTAGGGTGAATAAGAAGTTAATGACTACAGTAAGCATGACTACAGGGAAACAAGATTATTGACTAAATGTCCTTTCTGCTGCTCATGTGAGCAGTTTAATCAAATTACTCCGGGAGATAACTGGATATATTGCGTGTAATATTAACATGTGATTCCATTAGACAGGTGGAATGTCACACAAGCTGTCTGCTCCAGCCCTGAAGCTCTCACCTTGTTGGCTGCCAGGAAGTCCCTCATGGAAATCATCTCCCCAGACATCCTGCGCCCGTTGTCAGTCTCGCTTTCGTTGATGGCGTCCGTCTCGATGGAGGGGTCCCTGCGGGCGCGCAGGTGGCCCGGGGCCACCACGTTGCGTCGTGGGTGCCGGTGCGGGTGGTGACCCCTCCTGGGGAAACAGCAGCGGCAGGGCGCCTCCAGTCTCCTCAGCAGCCAGTTGAGGACCTGCTTGATGACGATGGAGATGACGTTGAAGAGGGAGTAGATGCAGCAGACGCCGGTCAAGATGAAGAAGAAGTTGCCGAGCCGATACGCGGCCGTGGCGTGGCCCTCGTAGACGACCCGCTGGCTGCTCACCATGTCTCCGAAACCGATGGTGCTGAAGGCCACAAAGCAGAAGTAGAGCGAGTCCAGGTAGCCCCAGCCCTCGGCAGCCGAGTACATGAGCGAGGCGCAGCAGGACACCAAGATGGCTGCCACTCCTAGAATGAGCATGACGCAGTACACCGAAGGCTTCCAGCCAGCCAGATCTCCTCCTCCTCCTCCTCCTCCTCCTCCTCCTACTTTTCCTCCTCCGCTTCCCCCAGCTCCGCCTCCTCGCCGGCCGTTTTGTGGGAGCTCAGCTTTGTTATGGCGCCGTTCGTGACAGGACTTGAGGACGACGGCGATGACGGTGATGACACGCTCCAGAAAGAGGTTGAAGAAGAGGATGGTGGCCGCACAGCCGAGCAGGCCGTAGAACATCAGAAAGACTTTTCCTCCAATGGTGGCCGGAGTGGTCATCCCAAATCCTGATATACACACAAAGACATTATGCAATAAGTAGTAATACTAGTAGTATTACAAGAATGACTGAACTAGGGCTGTCAAGGGACCCCTTTGAAAATGGCCATGCCAGTTTTTCCTCGCCAAAATTTAGTCTAAGTTTGGAGCGTTATTTATCCTCCTTGGTGACAAGCTAGTATAACATGGTTGGTACAAATGGATCCTTAGGTTTTCAAGTTTCATATGATAACAGTATCTTCATTCTATCTTTGAGCCCACTACAACCCAAAAATCGCAAGTTGCGTTAATGCGTTAAAGCAATTAGTGGTGTGTAAACGAAGTTGAAGTTGTCATTCGCGGGTGCAAGTGTCGCTGAATAAAAGTAGAGAACTTAATAATAATTTAACATAAAAGCATTTCCATCACTTACCAAACTTAACCCACACACACTTACAAATAACTAAATGAATGGATCATTTCTAGAAAGGACAAGTGTTTCCATTTCCTACAGCTGCTTTGATTTGCTTTTTAAACCAAACTCACATATTCTCTGACATTAACAAAGGTGACTCATTAGCTTGCTGATCTCTTCTTCTTCTTCTTCTAAGGGAAAAATATACTCACACAACTGCTTCAATCCGCTGGGTTGCCATTGGTGACGCGCTCTCCTTCTCTCTCTGTCTCTTTGTCACTCACTTTCTTTAAGAGCTGAGGTGTTTTCAGTCCGAGCACATAACAGCAATGAATCCCAAAGTGGCGGTTTGTCATTTCACTGTATTCCCTACAGTTATTTGGCGAGTCACAGACTGGGGGCCCTTTCACATCTCAATTTGATCATTTTTCAATCGTTTTTAAAGATAAGAAGAACCCATCAAGCTGTTTTTACTCTGAGACGTTGTTTTGTGTGCGACCTCTCCTTTGTCTCTTGTGAACTGACAGATGAATGAAATGTGAGTCAAACTGAGAGGTCTTTTCACCGACTGCACCCATCTCAGTGATCCTTTTCATCCCTCATTTAACACTGAAAGCTCAATGAGGCACTGTCTGTCCTTCTGTCCGTCTGTTCTCCCTTTTCAGTTCATTACAGTTGTAACGTTGTTGGAAAATTTGAAGACATACTGTAAATTGGATGGCGATTACACATCTTTGCATTCACCATATTTTGTGGCGTGCAGCAGCAGCTGTGAATTAATATGACATGAGAGCCATATTCACTAGAAAAATAAATGTTACTGTATCTCGTGTTGTGAAAAACTCACGGAGAGGATTTTTATACAGGATTTGATTGCCTCCACGTTCGGATTTGCTCTCAAGGTGCTAATTGAGCTGGAGTTTTCTTCCGAACACGACGATAAAGCCAAATGGGATGGATTTTATGGACGTGTTTTTCTTTCCTTTTAGTTCCGTGAGCTCGGTTGAATGGGATGTTGATGAGTCAATTGACCCGTTTAATAAAATACATCGTACGTGAAAGGAAGAGAAAATGGTGTGCCACTGTGTCAGTATGACATCCATGTCAGGCATAAAAGCTGAACATGGTTGATGTTAATGGGGGTGATGGTCAGGTTGGACTACACAGTCCTGACTTTTTTCTCCCAAATGTGACCTCAGTCACTCAAGAAAAACATTTAAGGGATATAGTATGTTTTTTAGTAAGTATGCTTATTGGCGTTTTTGCTGAGAGTTAGATGAGAAGGTCAATACCACTCTCATATCTGTCTGTTAAATACGGTTAAGACTAGAAATGGGTAAACAGCTAGCTTGGCTCTGACCGAAGGTAAACCCACAAAACCCACATTTCCACCTCTAAAGCTCACTAATTAACACGTCACATCACCCTGAAGTCTTGATGTCACTATGGGATTGTCAGTAAACTCAAGAAAATAGTCCCCTCTGCAAAAAAACACAATTTAGCGTTTTTACACTTTGGTTTTCTGTACGGATTAAACATACTGGATATAATGTGTTAATTGGTTATCTTTAGAGGTACTGGTAGACAGATTTTGTTACCTTTTGGACAGAGCCAGACTAGCTGTTTCCCCCCATTTCCAGCCTTTGTGCCTAACCAGTTGTATCCTTAAAGAGTTGTGAAGTGGGAATGGGAATAACTGTTGGTTCCAGAAGTTTTTTTTTTCCCGTTCTGTAATCCCATTTAAATGTTTCGTTAAAAAGTAAAAATATCCTCAGTGTGGAGCGCCTTGGTGGCCAAGGGGCTACAGCGCATGCCATATAATTCCAGCCTTGGGACCTTTTGTTGCATGTCATACCGCTCTCTCGCCATCACACATTTCTACACTGTCCTCTGTCAAATAAAAGCAAAAATGTCCCAACAAATTATCTTCAAAAAAAGGATCCTCAGTGTCCAATATGTGTAGGGAATTCAAAACGCTTCGTCTTTGAATTTGTGAACAAAGCACATCGCCATGGTTGCAAAAATAGCCTTCTTTTTGCAGTTTTGAGTGTCTGAGGTGATTGGGTTTTTCTTGCCAAAATGCACCTTGGGAGGTGTAGTTAATGTCTATGTGAACAGGTTTGTACCTTCCACTTTTCATTATTTCTTTTATTAAAGAACTATTTATTTTCTAACACAGTTGTTAAGCTTTTGTACTGATGATTCAACTGGGAGATTTTCATGCCGATCCAAGCTGCAGATGTGCTCCAACTGTGGGTCACCTCACATTGTCTATGGGAAGAATGAATGGGACTTTTTACTTCTGAGACCAGGGTCACCCGAGAGGGGACTGCCCATTGTTCTGAATCCCCAAAAGTCAAAAAAAATTTCCATTGGACTGAAAGCCCATTTATCCAACAGCCCGTTATCCCGAAAACCTACGCCAGTTGTTCCGAAGGCCCATTGCTCCGAAAATACACACTCTCTGTGCAACAAACAGAAGCACTTGGCTAATTATTATGCAGAATGACGTGATCGGACATCACGATTTTGTTACGCATGTGGGAAAAGTTAGCCTTCAGGACTTTCTGAAAGCTTTTCTGACAGAAATCTCCACAGGTTTAGGCAACAAAACTACTTGGTTAGGTTTAGGAAAAGATTATGGTTAGGGTTAAAATATTGCGGCCAGGAAGTTCCAATGACGTCATTCTGCATAATAATTAGCCATGTGCTTCTATTTGTTAAAGGGAGAGTGTATTTTCGGAGAAATGGGTCTTCGGAACAACTGGCGTAGGCTGTTTGTTTTCAGGATAATAGGCTGTTGGACAAATGGGCTTTTGGTCCAATGGGCCATTTTTCGAGCTTTTGGGGTTTTGGAATGATGGACCATATAGGAACAATGGCATAGCCCCGTCCGAGATACCTCCTCCCACTTCGCAACACAGCTATTTAACAGATACATGAGAGCGGTAATGATCTTCTCATCTTCTCATCTTAGAATAAGCACATTTCCTAAACTGTCAAACTACTGCTTTAAATTTGAAAGTAAACCAATCTATGCACAATAATTCAAATTGTTGTGCATAGATTGATGCACAGTGATGAAATGTTTTTTGCTGTTCACTCAGGTATGTATGTCAGTGGAACTCTAAGCATGAGGACTTATTATGTGCATATGTACTGACCACGCATACAGGAAGACATCTCTTGCACACTTACATGTTTTAATCCAAGCTCTGACGCACACAGTAGTGTGTCCTTGAGGATACACAATGATGATGGGTTGGAAGGGGCTTCCCCTTAAACTATACACATACTCCAAAATCTGAGAAATGAGAGTGTGAAATAAAAAGACGATGAAAAGCTTGAAGACTGATCGCTTAGATTGATGACAGTTTACATCAATTAAATAATGGAAAATCTCTCCGTTTGTGGACATCAGACAACAGAATAGCAAGTGGGGTATTACAGCATACAGTATCTCTATAGGACGTTACAGCAATGATGATATCACGTGATTTTATGACGATGCATCTGTCATTTAGAAGATCAGAGATAGATGCGGTCTTGTGACAGTTATAGGTCAACGGGCACATTCCGTACACCGTTAGAACCAATGCACCCTGTAGGAGTGCAGTTATTGATTGTGGAGCCATATGTCAAAGCAATTTGATGCTGTCTGCGTTACTTATTTCATGTCACTCAGAACAATGATGCTTCTTCTATACATGAATGCTACTTGATGAAACCTTTGATGAGGTTTTGCGGTTAAAAATCAGGATGTCGTCTTTACTACTCTGTCAGAGGTCTCAGGAAAGTGCAGAATGGCCGCTAGCAGAGTGTAGAGGAAAACAATCCATTTCATGGGAAAATATGTATTTTCATCTTGATAATTGTCAGTGGCTTTAGGAATCGTGGGAAGAATCACAGGATCAAAGTTGCTATCATCTCTCTTTTTTCTCAGCCCCCATCAATCGCAATGTGTTCAGTTAAGAACTCAATACAGTCTGGTCCTTCATCAACATAAGTCTTGTTTAAATGGCGATTCCCATCTAATCAGACTGTCGACTATCACGAATCAATCTCACAGAACTGGAAATGGAAATGGAGAACTGGTTGTCAAGGATAAATCCTGCTCTGATGCAGACATTAAATTGCATTTTTTTCTCAGTGTAGTTTTGTTGAACCCACTGAACCAAATCGCAAGTACTAAGTCATGACAAAGAAATGTTGCACGGCTTTAAAAAAGAACTTGAAGTGGATCACTTAGCATTAAATAAACATAGCAGATGGTGTTGTGTTGACTTGTCAAACACAGGTGTGACTATAATGGCTTTAATTATGGCTTCATTTCATTCAGGTGTGCTAGTTCCAGGGCTGTAGTGTGCAATACTGGCTCACTGCATGGCTAATACCAGTACAACTAAATGAACCATAGCCACCATTAATGCTGCTTATATGACAAGTCAGACATCACATAACCTGGCTTCTAACACTCTTCCAACACCAACACAGTGAGGGGGTAAGTTTTTCATTTCATTTGTTTTCATTTTGGCTCATGGAAAGTGAAGAATATGGTATGGGAGAGTTTGTTAAAGTGTTTGCAAAAGAAGTAAAACTGTGTAAGACAACAAAAGAGATATTAAATGGTGGAATTTAAAATGTTTTCAGGTGCATTATTGTCACTTTGCAGTCTTAAAGGTCCCATATCATGCTCATTTTCAGGTTCATACTTTTATTTTGGGTTTCTACTAGAACATGTTTACATGCCGTAATGTTCAAAATAGTCTTTATTTTCCTCATACTGTCTGCCTGAATATGCCTGTACTTACCCTCTGTCTTAAACGCTCTGTTTTAGCGCATTTCGACGGAATTGCAACAGAATTGCGTTGCTAGGCAACAGCTTGGGTCACGTGTACCTCCTGTCAGCTGATGACATTCACATACACTGCAACCAGGAATAAACTGGGACACATTTAGAATGTTTATGTTTAAATCTGTGTAAAGGGTCTAAATATTGTATATTTGTGACATCACGAATGGACAGAAATCCTAACGACTTGTTTCAAATGCAGAGTTTCTGAATACGGGCTGTGTGTATTTCCCTATGGATTGAACGTTTAAATACTTTCACAGTATTTATATAGGACTTAAGCCTGCTTTATAATAAAAAAAACATGAAAATCTCACTTTTTATAATATGGGACCTTTAAATCTCATGATTCTCACATCACAAGTAGCAGTAGATTTTCAGTGATGCACAGGTCTTCTAGTACAACTCACTTTAAGACTGCAAAGTGACAATATTGCAGTGATATAACAGGACCATGTGTAATATTAAAGAGTAGAAAATGCTAATAATTGGTAAAACTAACATTTTTTTGCAAAAAACATGAAAATCTCACTTGTTAAAGTGTTTGCAAAAGAAGGAAAACTGTGTAAGACAACAAAAGAGATATTAAATGGTGGATTTAAAAATGTTTTCAGGGAAAAAACGATCTATCAGACGGAGAAAACTGCATTTCACACATGCTTTTTAAACGCGTCTCTCCATCTCACCAATGGTTGACACCACAGTTCCCACGAAGTAAAACGCGCCCGTGAAGTCCCATCTTGGTCTGATGGTGTCCACGCGGATCCCCGCCACGTTCGCCTCCTCGTAGCTCCTGAGGAAGTTGTTCAGGTCCTTCTTGCTCAGGTTGAACCTCTGACTGAAGGTCTCGAACCTCTGCGTCCAGCGCTCATTCGCTTCGCGCTCCTTCGGCTGCTCCAGCGCGGAGAACACCGCGGCGCCGCACAGCAGATACACGATGATGAACAGCGCCAGCAGCAGGAACCGCGCGTTATCCTCGTTTATCGGACCGGAGCCGCAGCAGCAGCCGCTCCTACATGCCATTATGTCGCTGTGGTGCGGCTGCAGCGAGGTGGCATGGTGGAGGTCTCGAATAAAAACGCACAGTCCTCGGAAGAAACCAGATGTTTTCAGATGTTTTTAAGGCAGAAAAGTCCTGCGCAATGCAATTAAATTGATGCTCAGGCAGGTTCTAATCGCCCAAGGCTGCTGTGGATTTGGCATTTTTGCAGCTTCTATGTTGCAGCCCAAGTTGAAAGCGTTTTATCCAAACGACTCCTCTAATGGTTCACCTCCACCAGCTGGACTCTCAGGTAGGTCCGGGTTGCTATAAGATGCTCAGAGAGGAGGAGAGAAGGGGAGAGAGTCGCTTGGCAACCTGTGGATGCAGAGAGTCGTCCTATTGTGCTCTCTGGTCCTCCTGCCTCTCTGCCTCTCCAAACTAGTCCCCACCCATGAGCGCGCGTTTTTACGCACCGCGGATTGAGCGCCAAACACACGGATGAACTCATAGCCTCTGTTCATTCATCACTACACTGTAAGAAAAAAAAAAAAAAATTTTACAGTTTTTTTCAAGAAATTTTACATTTCAAAATGACAGAATTTTTTTTTTTAAAATTACATTACGTTTCATTTGTGGTCTTAGATTTACAGTATTTTGTTTGTAATCACAATCGTAATTATCTGTATTCAAGCTTTTCTTGATCATTTTTAAAGAGAATTATTCTGTTTTTTAGAGGTTTATGACTCTATTTTAACAATTCATTTATGTTAGAAGAAAAGGATTTCATGGAATTCTAAAAATATTTCTTGTAAAAATACAGATTTTTTTGCAAAACTTCTGAGAGTTAATGTAAATTTGGGCTTTTGCAACGTACACTGTAAAAAAAAGAAGTGTAAAATAACGGAAATTTTCCGGCAGCAGTGGCGCCAGAAAATGGCTGTTAAAAAACTGAAAAATACTGTCCGTTAATTAACATACATAAACTGTAAAAAAAACAAAAAAAAAACAGTAATTATCTTCATATAATTAGCCTTTATTACTTTAATTTTACAAGAAATTTTTTACTTTCAACATATATTTATTGTAAGAATAGTCATACACCGTAAATCTAAGACCATTTACATATAAATCACAAATGAAACATGTCATTTTACGTTGCAAAAGCCCAAATTTACATTAGCTCAGAAGTTTTGCAAAAAACTATATTTTTACAAGAAATATTTTTAGAATTCCATGAAATCCTTTTCTTCTAACATAAATGAATTGTTAAAATAGAGTCATAAACCTCTAGAAAACAGAATAATGATCTTTAAAAATGATCAAGAAAAGCTTAAATACAGATAATTACGATTGTGATTACAAAAAATACTGTAAATCTAAGACCATTTACATATAAATCACAAATGAAACATGTAATTTTTTAAAAATGTTTCTGTCATTTTGAAATACGGAGAAAAAATGTAAAATTTCTTGAAAAAAACTGTTAAAAAAATGTTTTTTACAGTGTACACTGTTAAGAATTTCCCAGTAAAATAACAGTAAAGAACTGGCAGCAGGGTTGCCTTTATGTTACTGTAAACTTAACATTATTATACTGTCGCTGAAATTTACAGCTTTGTACTGTTAATGAAAAATACAGTTTGAACTTGTTTTTTTTTTATTAATTTCACAGTATTTTACAGTTAATTTACTGTTTAAAGATACATTATATAGCTGTTTTTCCACCTTTCTTTTACATTATCTTACTGATTTTGTTTTAATGCACTATTCAGGTTGTATTTTTTACATACATTTTAATAAACATAATTTTTTGCCTAGATGAATAGACTTAGCAGGTTACAGACATAGGAATAGTCACACTAAATACAATTAAAGGCACTTGTTAGGAAAAAGGCTATAATAGACTTGTTGACACTTTTCCCAAAATGTCTGTCTATAGCTGGCTACAAGCACAGAATGCAAACCAGAACAACATGTGAGTGAAGAACAGAGCTAATTCACTGATTTTACAATCATGTACAATGTACAAGCCTCACATGTGCAGATCAGGTCCCAGAATTAAAAAAATACTGCATGAATACTTTAGACAGTTGATCAGCAGTAAAGTGCTGTTTTTTAAGAATGCATTATAGTTCAATTAAAAAACTGCCTATGAGCGTAATTCAATCAAAAGCACTTGTTATCATCTTCATACTTGCACCCACTCTGACATGTTTGTGTTTACTGTCTATTCCTCGTTACTACCACACACTGAGCTGCTCTGCTGTCACAGAGGCTCCAAATTTTGCTTTGAATAATTGTTTTCCTTTTTGTAAGGTTTGCTTTTGTTCAGTTCTCTTTGACAATCATTTTTAATTAAATACAGGTTTTCTTTTGTATTAACAGTAAAGCACTGTTTTTAGCGATAACAGGTTCATACTGTTGAAATCCTGCTGTAAATTAACATCAATTGTTTACAGTGATATAGGAAGTGTATTTAATCCGATCTGCTGAATTCACAGTGGTGATTTCCTTATTTCAGCTCGTAAAAAAAGGGATCATAATCAGTTAATGGGTCCTGGCCTGAAAATGTATGTTCAACCTGAACCCAACTTTGGAGGTTTTTGATTCTGACAATATATAGAGTGCGTTTGCATAGTGAGATCAATATGACTTGACCTTTTCCTGTCTCTGATGAGGGATTCATCAGAGCTCCTGCTCCGCGTGTGTGTATATACCCGGGGACGATGTGAGCAAATGTCACAAACGGAACGACGGTTCGAGATAAATTATTCAGGATCACAGGGACAACAAAAGAGCTATTTCTGTAAAATTGGGGGAATTTGGCGTTCAAGGCCATTTCAGGACCATGGACAGCACGGCAGCCTTTCTAGGTCACACTTTACTAAAGTGATGTAAACTTACAGCTTGTTTAACAATATTATAAAACATGAGTGGTATAACTGTTAAGTGCAATTTACTGTTCTTTATTTACTTACTTATGCCAGAGCTACTTTAGAAAATGTTTTTAGTTGTACCAATTAGTAGCATTTTCTACTCTTTAATATTACACATGGTCCTGTTATATCATTGCAATATTGTCACTTTGCAAAAATACACTGCAACCAGGAAGAAATTGGGACACATTTAGAATGTTTATGTTTAAATCTGTGTAAAGGGTCTAAATATTGTATATTTGTGACATCACAAATGGATAGAAATCCTAAGGGCTTGTTTGAAATGCAGAGTTTCTGAATACGGACTGTGTGTATTTCCCTGTGGATTGAGCGTCTCAATACTTTCACAGTATTTATATAGGACTTAAGCCTGCTTTATAAAATAATAATAAATAAACAAGACAAGAATAGGAATGGTAGATAAAGGTGAATGTAATAACATGGAGTAATTTTATTAAAGGACAAGTACCTTTATGAGAAGCTAGACAGACACAAGACAAAAAGTGTGAACAGAAAGGTGATCTTTTTCCTGAATAATTGAGAGCATGAAGGATGGCGGTTACATGTAAAGTAGATAAACAACTGTTGAGGTGAAACCAGTGCAAGTTATGAGTCATTATAATCATTAAAGAGGAGGAAGCAATTGATAAATACCTGATGAAATAATACACTAGTGAAAGCAAACAATCTACTTGAATGTGTACTGTGTACATGACTCACTCCCTGATTACAGGAGTTTATAGACTGGGCCAAATCCATACCACACAGCAACGTATTGATATTTCACTGGCAATTATTTGGAGATTAGTGTTGATTTCAGTGTATTTTCTCCTCTCCTAGCAACTGCTATTGGTCTGGAGTGGCTGTTGTAAACTATCAGAGAATAAGAAATAAGCTCTAAGCGTGCAAGACACTGAGACAAAATGGGAATGATTTTGTTGTCTCTGGTTTCTCAGGCTTATCAATCTGTTGTGTTTTCAGTAATTCAAGATTTCATGTGGTGAGCAGGCTATACTATACTATACTATACTATACTATACTATACTATACTATACTATACTATACTATATTATACTATACTACTCTAGACTACACTATATTATACTATACTTTTCTATACTATATTATACTATACTACTCTATACTATTCTATACTATACTATATCATACTATACTATACTAAAAGATACTATACTATACTATATCATACTATACTATACTATACTATACTATACTACATTATACTATATTATACTATACTATACTATATCATACTATACTATACTACATTATACTATACTATACTATATCATACTATACTATACTATACTACATTATACTATACTATACTATATCATACTATACTATACTATACTACTCTACTATACTATATCATACTATACTATATCATACTATACTTTACTATATCATACTATACTATATTATACTACACTATACTATATCATACTATACTATACTATATCATACTATACTATATTATACTACACTATACTATATCATACTATATTATACTATACTATATCATACTATACTATACTATGCTATACTACTCTATACTATACAATATCATACTATACTATACTATATTTTAGTATATTATACTATACTATATCATACTATACTGTACTATATTATACTATACTATACTATATCATACTATACTATGCTATACTACTCTATACTATACAATATCATACTATACTATACTATATTTTAGTATATTATACTATACTATATCATACTATACTGTACTATATTATACTATACTATACTATATCATACTATACTGTACTATATTATACTATACTATACTATACTATCATACTGTACTATATCATACCAAACTATACGATACAATACTGTACTGTACTGTAATGTACTGTACTGTACTGTTCTATATAACACCGTATAGAGTACCATGCAGCACTGTACTGCAGTGCTGTATGGTACTGGTACTGCACTATATAATACTATACCTTGGTATTCTATAATACTATACCATATTACCATATAGTGTAATTGCTTCATACTTCATACTGTCTTTGATTCATTGAGCTAACACTGTACGCTTTTTAATTGCTCTTTTTCAAACAATGGAAAGCTCAAAGTGAGGGTGTGCAGCTTTTTTTAATCAAAGGGTAACATGTTTTACATACAAAATCCGTCTCTCTCAGATATCTCACTGTCAGGGTTTTAATAGGAGTGAAACGAGTCCAGCGTGTCCTTTTCAAATGTGAGTCGTGTCTTGTTCCTCACGCTGGAATCTAAAAACAGGCCACCCTCAAGCTGTTTCTTTCCCACAACATGAAGGGTGCAGTGTGTAGGATTTTGAGGCATCTAAAAGTGACTAACTAAACTAAAACTTCTCCCATGTGCCAAGCGTGTAGGAGAACTACGATGGCCGACGTGAAAACATGAAAACACAAATGGCCCTATCTAGAGCAAGTGTTTGGTTTGTCCATTCTGGGCTACTGTAGAAACATGGCGGTGTGTAGAGGACCCTCTCCAAATGTAGATATAAACGGCTCATTCTAAGGTAACGAAAACACAACGATTCTTATTTTCTGGTGATTATACACTAAAGAAAACATACTTAATATATTAAGTTCCATTTCTGCTAATGGATCCCCTGAAATGCTACACGCTGTTCCTTTAAGCACAAGCGGATAGTTACTTAATTCATTTCCATCCTGGGGACTGTAATAATGGATACGGTCGGTTACCTCTAAAGGTTTGTTTTTCACATTGCTCGCTGTGGAAGCTGGGAGCTGTACCTCTCCACATGTTCCTTTGAATTAAAGCAGAGGCTGATTTTGTGGAAGTTGCTGCGCCTCCCGTAGAGATGGAAAGCCAGACTCACTGGTTCTTTCCAGTGTTTCTTGTTGTCAACTATACTAAACAGTTGCTGCTTCGCTAAGGTGTAACTTCCTAGAAATACATCCACTGACAATTCAAAGTAAGAAAGCTCAGATGAAAATCAGCAATATGCTTTCCACCTCTAATCTCGCTCTTAAAGAAGACCTTAATTTTCACTTTAAATGCTTCAAATGATTCTGCTTTTTACTTCTTGGAACTAGACTTTATTGCCAAGTATTCGTAATAACCAACTGCATTCTGTTCTGATTTCATGAAGCACTGGAGATTATTGGGTTCTGGTGGCTTTATTAATAATATAAATCATAGTAGACAGATGGGTATTGAGTCAGGCCCCATTACATGAAAAGCTTCTCTTTAATTCTGGAAGATAGGGGTCAGTTCATTTCAGCTGAAACAGTAAATGTTTCACTAGAAGTCCATGACTTGTTTCAGTACGCCTCCGAGCCCCACCCTTTCTCAGACGGGTTAAAGTGATTGTAGTTTGATAAACCAGCATAACAATTTATAAACACTGTGATTACAAACAGGACTCAGCATACATACATCATGCGTTCATGTTTGTGCATATATGGCCTTGATTATAGGTCATTAATTGTGACAAAGTATGGGCGTTCACAAGCATGGGAGTGGGTGTGAATACATGTAATTTGCTTATTTATGCATACTCACATACACATCTACACATATATAAATCTGTACTGTATATGTGTGTGTTTGATACTGCCGCAGGGCAAACTTCTTCTTCTTCTTCTTCTTCTTCAGGCATCTGATTTCCCCGGGTGGGAAATAATGGAAAATTTACATTTTATTCAATATATTTCATTTTATATACATTGTCTGAATTCAAAGAGGAAATTATGAAGTTCATTTAATTTTGTGAGAGGATGTTGCATCATGATCGTTATGCAGGATTCACAATATGTTTTCAATGCATGCAGTGGATTTGTCATTTAGCCAATAAAGCCTCAACATTACAGTTAATTTGTTTTTCTGCAAAATACTTTCATAATAATCGCATGTAGGCTACATAAGTATAACTACACTGACAGCACAGCCATCGTCAATCATGACAAATTCTTTAAGTGCAGCTGATGGTTGAAAGCAACAACACAGCATCCTGTAAGCTGGTGAAAAGCCAGGTAGTACTTTGATAGTAAACAGTAAGTGTATTTTGGAGGATTAGCGGCACCAGCTGCATTCAACTCCTAATATTCACACAGTGAATGGAAAGACCAGTGGGTAACTCCGGCGTCTGAAAAGTGAGGCCAATGCGTAAAACTTGTATTCTTTCTAACAGCCAGCAGGGGGCGACTCCTCTGGTTGCAAAAATAAGTCTGATTGTATAGAAGTCTATGAGAAAATGAGCCTACTTCTCACTTGATTTATTACCTCAGTAAACATTGTAAACATGAGTTTATGGTCTCAATCGCTAGTTTCAAGTCTTCTTCAATACAGCATGATGTTCATTTAGTAAATTATGGTCCCATTTACAGTCAAATAGACCATAAAGCAGGGGATGCTTTAAGGCGTGGCTACCTTGTGATTGACAGGTCACTACCACGGCGTTGTCCGGTCTGGGAGTTGTCCGTGTTTTCGTCTTAGAACTTTAACCCTTTCACAGTGTGTTTTCAATCCATGGAGGTTTCTTGTAACATTTCGATCGCCTAAAAATGTCTTATTCAGCGTTCAGTTGTACTACTTGTACGTTCATGAAAATTAATTTATAATGTGTTCGGTTGTACTTAGCTCCAGCCTCTCATGTGACTCGTGGTTGCAAAAAAAAAACATGGCGACGACCAAAATGCCAAACTCTAGGCTTCAAAACGGCAGTCCACTAACCAATGGGTGACATCATGGTGACTACGTCCACTTCTTATACACAGTCTATGGTAAAGACCCATCAATTAGTATTTTCTTTAGTATATTTTTGGGGAATTCGGTTAAAATCAAATCTGGCTATAGTGAAGTGATTAATTAAATTAAACTAAAAGCCAAAGAAAATACACAATCCCTCTCTTTTTCTAAATTCTGGTGTTAGTTGCACATCCTGTCAGAAGATGAAACACACAAGAGGACTCTATTTACATGAAGAATAATATTCTGAATAAGACACATATCTCCAATGTTCTTATTTGGGATAAACTGGTTTTTTTCAGTTTTTTACATACCTATGCACAGCAATTCATGTGCTAAAGGATACCAAGAACACAATCTGTGACAAGTGCTTGCTGGGATATATTACTTTAAATTGGATGCTGAAGCATGTAATCACTTTATATAATTTACTGTTGTTGTTGTTGTTTTTTTGGTAGGTTACTATGAGGTCTGTTTCCATGGAAATACATTGGGAATATTCAAATAAGGGTTATTCATGAGCTGGGTTTTAAGACATTTTGTAACCATAATAGCTGACCTGCTGTAACCTAATAATAATAACCTTGTTTGCATGTGTATAATATATGGATGTGCATGAACCCAGGATATTTCCTTCATTGATGTGATGACAATGATGCAGCTTTACTACTGCTGACAATGACTCCACCATTACATGTATGTCTGCCAAGGTCACAACCATTTGTCATTAGCCTCTATATCAGTAAGTGGGCACTTCACCTAATTTTGCCCTGGTTCATAAGCAGCATCATTAGGCCAGTGCTCTAATGAGTTGCACACAAACACATGCACACGTGCACATATACCAGATTTTTAAAGGGGACTCTTATTTAATCTAATGGGTCTACAAGCGTCACACTGCTGAATCTGTTCATTCTGTAGTTGACCCTGACCTTTGACCTTTGACCTTTGACTTCCCCGTGGCTCTATTCAAAATTTAGATTGTAACCCAAATGATCTCAATAGAAAATCCTTGTCTACGGCTGGATTATCTCACCTAACCACTGGGTAACAGGCCAATGCGGAATCGTTATAAACTTGCCTTCTTTCTAACAGCCAGCAGGGGGCGACTCCTCTGGTTGCAAAAAGAAGTCTGATTGTATGTCTATGAGAAAATGAGCCTACTTCTCACTTAATTTATTACCTCAGTAAACATTGTAAACATGAGTTTATGGTCTCAATCACTAGTTTCAAGTCTTCTTCAATACAGCCCACAGTTCATTTAGTAAATTATGGTCCCATTTAGAGTCAAACAGACCATAATGCATGGTATGCTTTAGGGCGTGGCTACCTTATGATTGACAGGTCGCTACTGCAGCGTTGTCCGGTCTTGGAGATATCTGTGTTTTTCTTAGAAATTGAACCCTTTCACAGTGTGTTTTCAGTTCATGAAAGTTAATTATAACATTTTAATCCTGTAAAAATATCTTATTCAGCATTCGGATGTACCTAGCTCTACCCTCTCGTGTCAGTTCAGGTTGCAAATAACCAAGATGACGGCGGCCAAAAACCAAGATGGCGATGGCCACTTGAGGCTTCAAAACGGCAGTCCCCAAACTAACGGGTGACATCACAGTAACCATACGTCCACTTCTTATATACAGTCTATGCACCTAACGTTGTACTTTTGTTACCTTGCACATAAACAATATAAAATCCTTCAACAGTACAGATACAACAGTACAACACATATTGTAGTTCACTCTTGATCAATCCAGATTAAATGATTGGACCTCATCAGTTGTACAAAATCAGTAAATAGTTTGTTAAATAATCATAAATAATACCGTATAAAATAGCTTAATGTGACCAAATAAAAACAATTGAAAATATTTTACCTGTCAGCACATTAGTAAACACCATGGTGATGTTTCAGGCGTGGTTATGTTCAAGATCAACTAGTTTGTTTGACGTTTTGTGTGACCACACCGGAGACCAATTCAAATGGGAATAACAGCACATGCTCTCCGGCAATCATTTCATCATTTATTGTGTTGCACTCCTTTGTACATAGTAAAAGAAATTGTTGTGTAAAAAAGAGAGCTTAAGAGAGAAGTTCAAACCCTGATTACTTTCTCACTCCTGCTGGCCAGTCACTGTGTGAAGTGGATGTCAGATTGTTGGTTTTTGAGTTACAGTAATTGTCAGAGACGGACCCCCCCTCTATTCCGATGTTGGAGAGGTGTGGGCGAGGGCATTTCAGACGCTGTTCAGTCATCCAATGAGCACTTTGGTTGGAGTGTACTGATTCCTTAACCCTCTCCTATTTCTGCCTAAAGCCTAAATAGTGAACTTGGTAGTTTCTTAAGCAATCTTCAATATAGGGTTTAATGTCTGTATACAAGCAAAGGACATCAGTACTGACTAAGGTTAGGAGCCATGGCTATAGGGATGTCTCTGTCTGTCGGTCAGTTGGTCAGTCCACTACTTTGGTCCAGACTGAAATATCTCATAACTCTCAATAACTATTTTATGGATTGCCATAATTTGGTACAGACATACATGTCCTCCTCGAGATGAATTATAATAACTTTGATGATTCCTTCATTGTCCAGCTAGTACCATCATCGAGTCAAAATTTTGATTTGTGTTTATGACCAAATGCCTGCAAAACTAATGACGTTCCCATCAGCCTCAGCTGTACTTTGTGTTCAATGTTAACTAGCAAATGCCAGCATGCTAACATGCTAAACTAAGGTGGTGAACATGGTTAACATTACACCTGCTCATGTCAGCCCGCTGATGTTAGCATTTGGTGAAAGCACTGCTGTGTCTAAGTACAACCCACAGACTCTATATAAAGATGGAAGACATGACAGCTCCCCCAAAGTGAAGCCAAAACATCTGGATAGCCCCATGGTGGCTGGCTGCAGTATAGGTCATAAATCCCACCCACTCCATGTTAGCGGATGGGACATTGGCCAAACTAAAAAGTCAAAGTACACATCAAATATATTAAGATGTTTTCAGACGTTTTTGGTAGTTCTTATCACACAGATGTATGTTCAGGTGTTCATTTTTCTGATAAGATTGGTTTTAATTAGTTATTTGATGCTATAAAACGGGTTGAGACGTCATGATTGACAACTGTGAAAAGTGGGCGGACCTTGATACCGTGGCTCCAGCCCCCCGACCAATACTGCGCAGACTCTGGCTCCAAATGAAGTCAAAATCTCGTGATGGCAGCTCTCATGTCCGGAATATTTTGGTTTCACTTTTGTACAGTGGGAGGAAGTGGAGACGTGTCGTCCATCTTTACACACAGTCTATAGAACGACCTCACAGAGCCGGCCTGGCCTCTTGGCTTATTACCAAAGCATGTACAGCTTTCACCTCAGCCCTGTTGACGGTCTCAATAGCTTTCAGAGAACCACATTCAACAATGCAGACTACTATATATTCATTCATACAGTGCTTGAACAATAGCAATCTTTTTCTTTGATCCAATACCATCTTTGCTATTCCAGACCTGAATGATTTTGACACATTTAGCACAGTGTTTATCATAGTTTCAGCTATGAAGTATGAACATTTGAACAATACCACTATCCCATTTAAGCTACATATCGAGCTAGTTTCCAGCACCACTGGTACATGTGAGTTTTTTTTAACTGAACAACATCAAACCAAATCACAATGCAGTTCAACTAAATCGCAAGATTCAATTTAGTACATTCACAGCGTTCATCTTTCTCACTCTGTGGTAGGGAGACATCTATCCACTGAACATGGGGGTAACCATAGTAACTAGAAACTAGGTTATAAAGTACTGTATATAAACAACTGTAAAGTGCACACGAGCGTACAGTGCACCGTCTCAGTCAGTCAATATTCTATCAACAAGATGTTCCAGTGAAAGATTTTGAATAACATAAATACTAAAGTCGGCGTTTGTCAGGATGCGTGTGTCTGTGTCTGAGGGGGGGTTGCTTTGTCTCTCTCAGTCTGTCTCTATTCGGTATCTAACGCTCTCCATTTTCACCTAGAACACATAATCTCATTCAATGAGATCCAGCCACATTGTATCATAACGCTGTCATGCTATTCCTGAAGTGTTCTGTGTGTGCTGTTACATAACTCTCAGTGCCAAACACAGTGTATAAATGAACAGAGTAAGATTCTTCAGGTGGTTATGACACCGTGTCCACCATTTGTAGTAGTACTGCTCTAGTGATTCAGTGGATTTTTAGACACGCTGAAATTAAATATGCTGCATGGAAATATACAATTTGATATATCAGAGTCTCATGGTCATGTCAACCATATATGGAAGGAAGGTTTCACTGCCTACTCAAACAAGACAACAGAAAAACATGTAGTCCGCCACATAGACTGCATTAGTGGGGCTTATTTGGGTCAGTTGGAGACATAAGTGCTATATGTGCCTGAAATACTGGAATTACTGATGTACAATGTATTCGCATATGGATGAGTTGGAAGAAATAAAGCTGGCGATACTTCATGTTTTTTCTATTGTCAACCAATCCTATGAATACCAGCCGAAACCAACAAAGAACTATTACCTTTGTAGAAAAAGCCTGATGCTAGTTTCTCCTCTATCGGTCACTATAGACAATATTAGATACATGTTTAATACATTTTTAAAAATGTGAATATATATATGTATATATATATGTATATATATATATATACATATATATATATATATATTTGAATTATAAATATGAATGAATACAAACCAAGTATGTAAGATGGTGTAATCATTAAACTTTTGAAATAGTTTATTGCAGGTAAATGAATGTTTTTTTTCATTCAATTAATCTGTTTTTATTTCACAATGCCATTTTTCCTCAATAAGCATTTTATTTCATAATTGCGCTTCTCTCTTATGTGATTGGATGTCGCTTTGGTCTGAGTGTGATTAAAGCCGCCAGCCAATTATATTTTTGGCTCCAATGTTGTCAAATAACTATTAGAAATAATATCATTGAGCCACAACGTTGCACTGGGTGACATGTTTCTTCATTACCATAAATGTGGGCACTGTAGTCTATTTCAAGTCAATCCCACATACGCTATCTTAAACTGTAATTACTTGTTAGGGAAACGGATGTGTATTAATCTGCAGCTGAAAATAGTTCCCAACAAATGCACATCTACTCCTGTTTGACTAATGTTGTGCACTCCACTATACTTCCGTTGCCAATATGCGTGCGCACACTCATACGTACGTCATCATTGTTTGCATTGATTTACATCTTCAACAGGACAAATAGTTATTAACAGTAACAGAATATTAATTCATATTTGATCAGCGCTGCCTAGTTTGACCGTTTGATCAGAGTTCGCGAGTGATTGACAGCTGCTCAGAGACAGCAAAGCTCCACATCGGCTCTTATTGATTGTTTCCTCCAATCTGTGAAGTCTTGCAGATGCCATTAGGAGCACCGGAGGACACAGTCACATGACTTTTTTTCCGGATTACCTGATTATCATGCACTATTGTCAGTATATAGTGACAGTTTTATAAAAGTACCTTTTTTTTTAATCATATTTGCTCCAATTCTACCCACTGCCATGCTTTAATCCGTATTGCACATAAGAATAATAAGAGAGTATGGGGTAGTAGCTGCTGATGGGTGAAATAAGTCCAAGGTCCAGTGTATTGATGCAGAGTGTCCGACACTCCGAGTGAGGAGTGAGAAAAAGTTTGATGGCTACAGGCGGGAATGACTCCCTGCGGTGCTCTGCGGTGCATCTCGGTGGAAGCTGGATGTGCTCCTGTGTTTGACCGGCACATCATGGAGTGGGTGGGAGACATTGTCCGAGATGACTAGTAGTTTGGACAGCATCCTCGTCTCTGACACCGCCATCAGGGAGTTCAGCTCCACCGCCACAACATCACTGGCCTTGCGGATCAGTTTTGTTGAGTCTGTTAGCATCCCCTACCCTCAACCTTGCCACAACGGCAAACAGGATAGCGCTGGCCAGCACTCACTCATAAAACATCGTCAGCGTTGTCCAGCAGATGTTGAAGGACCTCAGTGTCCGGCAGTGGTCTTAGCCCAGTCCAGTTTATTGTCAATGTACACTCCCTGGTACTTGTTATCCTCCACAATGTCCACAGGCCAAAGCTGAAGGTGTATGAGAAAATTCTTCCCCTTTTGATATTTGCCGTGGCTTCAGGTGATAACTCGAATTTTCTCCGAAGCACACTCTCCTCCAATTTCACCTTCTCTCATGTAAATGACTGAATGCATTGTTCTATAAAGGTCTCCGTCCTAATCCATTCTGTTGGACTTTCAGCAGTAGGCTTTCTCTCTATTGCTCAGGAGGTGTATCAGCAGACATACCGGGATTAGTTTTGAGCCAATTAACTGCTTTAGGCGCCATGGCTGCTTTCTGCATGTGCACGTCTCTGTGGGGGAAAAGCACATGTGCACACGTGGTTCCGTTCATGTCTTTACATATTTATGTGTGTTTGTGGATCCAGAGGTTTTCTTTGAGGGGGGTTTGGGTGTTGGGCGAGTGTGTGGAAGCCGGCCTTCATCTCCGGCGCCTTTGATACTCGCAGCTTTTTCCCCGTCTTTTGTGAAACACAGGGGGGGTAGCACCGTGGCACTTTAACGTCCAAAGCCAGTAGACGCACCACGCAGCCTCTTAAGTCCATTGTAATTGGCCCTGGGAGGGATAATGAGCTTGTCTCATTTGAGGAGGAGTGATCAGCCGCAGAAACGGAAGCAGCGTTATAACAAAGCTAAATTAGATAGACCTGTCCTTCATTCTGGCCCCATGCTAACAGCGATGTCAAAGAATGGATTTGTGATCAGCCACCCCAACTGATGTGACGTCTGCCACCTCTGCTGGAGGGTTCACATTTTCTTATATGAAATTATGAAGCAATGAAACAGATCTGTTCAATATCTTGAGCCTGTCAGTATGTAATATGCATAGCTGGGAGCACCCCATTCCTACATTATTATTATATGGCAATGTCGGTCTGTCGGTCCGCCACTGGTCTAGACTGAATTACCTCAACAACTATTGGGTGGATTGCCGTTACATTTAGTGCAGGCATTCATGTCCTCCTCAGGATGAATCCTAATCACTTGGATGATCCCCTGACTTTCCCTCATCATCACGTCAAATTTCTTATTTGTCGAGTACTTTGGTTTACTAAATACCTGCAGAACTAATGACGTTCCAATCAACTTCAACTCATGAAGCTGATTGAACAACAGTTCGTATGATATCTTACAAAAAGTTAATCCTCATTTTTCATGTGTTTTCCTACGAATGCCCAGCAACACGTGTCAATTTTGGCTTGTCAACTGTAAACTGTAAACTTGTAAACCTCCGTCTTCACAGGAAACAACTTGGTTAGGTTTAGATAAGAAAATGACATGGTTAGTTTTAGGAAAAGATCAGGCTCTGGTTTAAAATAACTCCAGAAGTGGTGTGACTTATTTTTATCATATACTATTATACGATTGTGAATTTGGTCACGATGGTTTGCCATTTTTAAAAAATGGTTCCCCAGGAAAAAGAAGTTTGGGTACCACCGCCCTAGACTATAAATCCAGCTTTAGTCATATAGTCATATATCTTTTTCTTCTAAACTCTAGGGATGGATAAATGTGTTCATTTGTCAAACACTTTATCAGATTTTAAGAACATGTTTCAAAGAAATCACCCTGCACTTTTTTATGCCTCTCAATATCTTCTCCAAAATGGGTTCTAAAATTGCTCCTGCTGCCAGGTTGAATCATGTTTGCCCTCTGGGGTTTTTACAGCAGAATCTCCTCAGTGTGAGGGGGAGATATGCCATCAATCAACATGTGGCACTGTTATTGACTAGCTCACCTTTTAACATGGGGAGAACTTGCACAACTCATTATAAGCTCATCAGCATATAATGAAGCAAATTATTCAGTCAGTGATTGCTGCAGTGGGGGAGGCCTGCTCAAAACGTACGAGATGTGTTACATTTACATGAATTTTGGTAGACAAAAAGACATTCCTATTTAGAGCAGCTTTAAGTACTGCGCAGTGTTCTGGTTGGTGGTTTGCGCAGTTTTAGTATGTTAAAATACTTTCAACTATTTTCCAAACTCTACCATAGGATTTAAAATCAGTTTCCTTTTTGACTTTTAAAATGTTTTATTTATTTCTTACAGTTACATTATCGTCAAGTGGTCGTGCAGTTGCAAAAAACAAACTGTACTTTACTGCAAACTGAGACCAAATTCACATTTCTCGTGGTCCATTTTTGTTGCTTTTGTATTCTGTATTTGAATTTCAACAACTGAATTTCAACAACTGAACCTCAAGTATGAGAGCCTGAGTGTCCTTAAACGCACCAACAACTTTGCTTAAAGGTGCTCTATACGACATTCAGAACATTAATATAGCATCAAACAACTATTAGCTATGTAAAGATATAGAGGAGTAATGTCTACCTGAGCAGAGAATGAAGTCACTCTCCCTCAATGTGTGTTGAAATCTGAGCTTCTCCTTGCTTTGTTGACATCGCCCGCATGCTTTTACTGCATGTTAGTGCATGTGAGCTTTCCCCACTGGTTAGCTCACGGCCGCTGATCTGCACTGCTCTCATACAGCGGTTACAGCTGATAACACCGTCCTGACCGACGACGTTGTGGCGGAAGCGTAGCACCCAACCACCCAAACACTGTTAGCTCTGTCAGCACTGTTGCCTTTGTTTGCACTGTTAGCGCTGCTAGCACTGTTAGCACCGTTAGCTGTCACCATGTTGAGAGCCGTGTGGAGGCAATAGATATGCTCTGAATGAATTTCGTATTGAGCATCTTTACAGGGGACCTATTATGCTTTAGTGCATTTTCCCTTTCCTTTAGTATGTTAAATAGTTTTTTGTGCATGGAAAAGGTCTGCAAAGTTACAAAGTCCAAACTCCACACCAAAGGGAGTTACTCTCCCTCACAGAAGCACTGCTCCCGAACTGCCTAAAATGCCTCGCTTGAAGTCCCACCTTTCCTTCCATAACGTGGTGATGTCATCAAGTAATACATTTTGCCTAGCGGCTGGTTTGGCACGCCCTCAAACAAAGCTAGCAAGAGCGGAGCTGGAACAGAGTCCGAAGAGTTTGGATCAGTTGACCACCACAACAGTGGGTCAGCTGACCAAAAGTAAAGAGTTTTTTGAACATCAAAGCATGTAAACATGTTCCGAAATTCAAATATGCACCTGACAATGAGCATAACAGGTCCCCTTTAAGTTGTTGATGTTGCAAAATAGGTGCAACCGTTATAAGCATAAAAAAAGTATGTGGCCTTTCTATTTATTTGGCTTCTGCATGACCGGCGCTAAAGCTTTACCTTGACGAAGACTACTATGCTGCTTGCTTCTCAGTGCCAGACAGCACACGGTCTTCTTTTCACAAATCCCTGCATATTTGCAGCAGTATCTTGCACAAAGCATGGTAGATGCTTGCAGACAACAGGAGCACATTTTCCTCCATTTGTGAGATTGCTCCTCTTTTCAGAAGGTAGTTTTCTTTATTATGCTATTTTGCACATTCAGTTTAGAAAAAACATGGCAAAAAAAAGTATTTTCAGATGTGTCAGTCCGATCTGTAATACTAATATTAGTTGTGTGGACTGTAATTTGCTGCCTTAATAAGTGTGTAGCAACAAAGAATTACCTTGACAGATGGCCCTTTTTCCAGCCTTGGCGCTACTATCCTGATATGAAATCAATTACATTTCAACAGTGGTTGTATTACATTTTAAACACACATATATATGTGATCAAGCAAGAGCTTGGGGGCTTAACACCTCCTCCTTCTTATTTTGTATCTTTTCTGTGCCCCATTGAATCAGACGTATCATAAAACATTCTAAAAGACCACATATGGTGTTTTTGCCCTCTGTGGCGATGTCATGGTGAGGCAGGCTGGTTGCCATGGCTATTTCCAGTGGCTGTCCCCTTTGGTGTGTCATAGCAGCTTTTTCCCATCCATGTTGTACCACACTGCCCACTTTGGCCAACCAATCAGATCGGACGCCGCCCCTCTAATATTTAATTTAGCCATGGCGCCCTGCTGGGAATCAAGTCATCAATATGGGACTGATGCAAACATTTCAATTACTTGTATGCAAAAATTATGTTGAGCAAATTGGAAGATACAGCCCGCGATCACACAAGAGCTTTGTGAAATTAGTCAAGCTTCTATTGACAATAACAAGTCTTACCATTATCATGCCTACATTACAGTCATTGTCTAATGTTTGTTTATACATAGAGTTTGTCGATGATGTGTACAGAAAGGTAAACCTTGTTTAGCTTTGGTTCCGCCTTTGACAGGTGGATTGTGGGTGGGACTGGCTGTCAAAGTGCACCATTAGGAATGGTGGCAGAAAGAGCAGTTGTAACAAGTGGGCAACCTCCGGGTCTGAAAAGGGAAGCCAATGCAGAAATGCCTTATATCTGAATTCTTTCTAATGGCCAGCAGGGGGCGACTCCTCTGGTTGCAAAAAGAAGTCTGATTGTATAGAAGTCTATGAGAAAATGAGCCTACTTCTCACTTGCTTTATTACCTCAGTAAACATTGTAAATATGAGTTTATGGTTTCAATCGCTAGTTTCAAGTCTTCTTCAATACAGCATGATGTTAATTTAATAAATCATGGTCCCATTTAGATTCAAATAGACCTGTCTGGAAGTTGTCTGTGTTTTCGTCTTAGAACTTTAACCCTTTTCACAGTGTGTTTTCAGTTAATGAACGTCACTTGTAACATTTTGATCGCCTAAAAATGCTTTATTCAGCGTTCGCTTGTACGTAGCTCCACCCTCTCGTGTCACTTCTGGTTGAAAAAAACCAAGATAGCAACGGCAAAAATGCCAAACTTGAGCCTTCAAAACGGCAGTCCACAAACCAATAGGTGACGTCACGGTGACTACATCCACTTGTTATATATACAGTCTATAGTTATAACATAATACATAGTTATGTACAGTGTAGATGAATGAACGGCTGGATGGATGAATGTATAAGAGGTAGGGGGTTAATTGGGTGTCAAAGGACATAATCACTTTTGGATCCAGAAAAATCAGCATACGTTATGCTATTGGCAATCTAACATTTGGCACGACATCCCAATGATAAATACCATCACCATGGTTTCAGGGTAGAGCTTATGCACAGTAAGGAGGTGTTGAAAGGTTGCTGTTTCTCAGAAGACGAGTTGAAAACCGATGCTGCTCGTTTTCTAATGATTTAGTGGTAGCAGATGGTTCTTTTTTACAGTGTGAAAGACACGGCAATATGGACACTTTATCAGAGCCACCACCAGAGTGTGTGTGTATGTGTTGGTGTGTGTGTTTCCTTGTGTCTATTTTGTGCTTTTTTGTGTATATGCATGTGTTCATGTCTTCATGACATCTGTGAGTGCACTTTGGATTTTTGTTCATATATTGCACGTTTTTGTCATACGTGTATCTGTTTTTGTGTATCGAAGAGAAGCAATTTGTTGGTAATGTCAGTATCACTTAAGAGACCACAATGCAACCATAGACATTAAATGAGAAACAAACAAACAGGGATCCGAAACCAAACAAAATGCTCAGAGGGCTTGGCTTGCCACCAACAGTATCAGACACAGTACGCTGTACATGTGGTACACGGATGATTGCATGTGTTCATCAATTTCATGCATGCAAATTGAATCAATTTACAAGATGCTGTGCAAAAAACAAATGTTTTTCTGCAAATATACCCCATGTGGTAATAATAGTTTCTTCATTACTTCTTCATTTTATTGCAGTGGTGGTAATGTTTTGTCAGTCCACCACTGTTCGGATTATTGGACGGATTGCCATGAAATTTTGGACAGACCTTCATGTCAGCTTCAGGATGAATCGCATGCGGTAATGTGGGCATAACCGTGGTAATACAGTTTACCTCACTCAGAGGAGATGTCACTCCGCTGCTCACGTTTGGACATCTCCATGCCACGACTCCAGGACTATCCACCTTGTGATCTGGCTACACTGTTTGCTGCTGCTGTTCTGGCTACATTCCCTGCGGCTGCTGCGGTCCGAGGCTGGGAGCCTCCTCCACGGATTGCGGCTCCAGGATTTAGCCGGCGCTCCACTGCTGCAAACATGGTGTTCATCAAATACTCAACAACGCAACTCCTGGACCTCTTCTGTCACTTCATTCCAAACTGCATCGCTGACATTAAATCCCTCGGACTCCTACGTCGCCCCCGTTACGTCCATAGAGCCTCCAGGTGCAAGTTTGTTTACGCTGATCATGGTATTCCCTCAGTACTGTCTGACAGGCGCTCCAACACGCAGCTACGACGTCATCACAACAAACCACACGTGTGCACCCTGAACAATCTGAGGTCCCTGGTCTGTGTTGACAGTGTCGTTCCCTCCACACCGCCTGCCCCAGCATTCACTAACAACAGTGCAACATTTATGCTGCAGAATGCTCGCTCAATCAACAATAAAGCTCTACTCATCCATGATATTATCACTGACAGGAAAATTGACTTTCTCTGTCTAACTGAGACTTGGCAAAATCAGCAGGATTTCATGGCACTTAATCAAGCCACTCCCCCTGGATATGTCTACATACAAAAGCCTCGCTCCATGGGTCGTGGCGGCGGGCTGGCTGTTATACATCGAGCTGACATCCTGGTCAAAGACCTCCCAGTACCCAATATCACCTCGTTTGAGTGTGTCATTTTCTCCCTGGTTGGGTCTACACAGCTCCAGGTTGTCCTCATCTACCGCCCCCCTAAAGCCTCCACCACCTTCATGTCTGAGCTGTCTGAGCTTCTCACCTCTGTCTGCTCCATGTCTCCATCTACACTCCTGCTCGGTGACTTCAATATTCATGTGGACTCCACCAGCTGCTCGTTTGCCACTGAATTCCTGTCACTGTTGGACTGTTTCAACTTCACACAGCACGTTAAAAGTCCCACCCACACTAAAGGCCACACGCTGGATCTGGTGTGCTCCACTGGCACAACTCCCTCCCATCTGCAGTGCCTGGACCTCGCGGTCTCAGACCATCTCGCTGTTCTCTGCACTGTTCCTGTCACCCTGCCCAGGCAGCGCACAAAACGTACCATCCAATACAGGAACATCAAGACAGTGAGTACACCAGCTCTGAACGACCTGATAGCGACCCATCTGGCCTCAGATCCACACGACAGCTCTGCTGATGGGCTGGTTGCCCACTACAACGCCACTTTATCCGGCAGCCTTGACTCCCTTGCCCCCCTCAAAACCCGGACTGTCTCCTATACCCGTCCCGCCCCCTGGTTCACCACTGAACTCCGCACCCAGAAGTCCACCGGCCGTCAACTGGAGAGGCGCTACAAAAGATCTGGCCTCACTGTCCACCTTGAGGCTTATAAAGAGCATGCGACGGCCTACAAAGTAGCTCTCTCCCAGGCCAAAACACACTACTACTCCACCCTCATTGCCAACCAACAAAACCACCCCAGACTGCTGTTCTCCACCATCAACCGGCTCCGTCGCCCCCTCGACCCCCCCCTCCCCTCAGGTGCCCCCGACCTCTGCACTAAGTTCCTGGACTTTTTCCAGGACAAAGTCGAGTCCATCCATCAGCAGCTCCTGGTGCCTGCCCACCTCCCTCCACACACACCTCAGCCTCTGGGCGTGGCTCCCTTGGATGTTCGCCTGCCTCAGTGCTCCCTCTCCTTCTTCTCCCCTGTATGTGCTCCTCAGGTCGCCAAGTTGGTCACTAAGGCCAAAGCCTCCACCTGTTCTCTGGACCCTGTTCTCTGGACCCCATGCCCACAGCCTTGGTCAAGGCGTGCCTACCTGCCCTGTGCCCCATTATGGTGAACATCATCAACTCCTCCTTGGCATCTGGTCTTGTACCCGACAGCCTCAAGATGGCATCAGTCACTCCCATCCTCAAAAAGCCAGATCTGGACCGGGATGACAGCAACAACTACCGACCGATCTCCAACCTTCCTTTCCTGAGCAAAATTCTGGAAAGAGCAGTGGCCGCCCAACTCCATCAACATATGGCCAACCATGAGCTCTACGAAACGTTTCAATCTGGCTTCAGACCACACCACAGCACAGAGACCACCCTCATCAAAATCACAAATGACCTCCTCATCGCTGCAGATTCTGGTCACATCAGCATCCTCATCCTCCTGGACCTCTCAGCTGCCTTCGACACAGTCTCCCACACCATCCTCCTCACCCGCCTATCTGACTACCTTGGCCTCACCGGTTCAGCTCTCTCCTGGTTTCAGTCCTACCTCACAAACAGAAAACAGTTTGTCACCATCAGAGACTCCAGTTCCACCCCGGCCCCAGTCAACCATGGCGTACCTCAAGGCTCTGTGCTGGGACCCCTCCTCTTCACCATCTACATGCTCCCCCTTGGTCAGATCATCCGCCACCACGGTCTCAGCTTTCATTCATATGCTGACGACACACAACTATATCTCAGCACCAAACCATCCACCCAGCTACCCCCACAGTCACTTGTAAACTGCCTACATGCAATAAAAATCTGGATGTCATCTAACTTCCTAAAACTCAACAGCAACAAAACCGAGCTCATGGTTGTGGCTCCCAAGGCCCTGCTCCGGAAGGTTGGAGATCTCCACCTGGACGTCGACGGCTGTTCCTTCTCCCCATCCTCGGAAGTCCGCAACCTGGGTGTCATCCTGGACCCAACACTATCATTCCAGTCTCATATCAGGTTCATCACCAAATCCGCCTTCTTCCACCTCAAAAACATCTCACGTCTCCGGCAATCACTCTCTGACTCTGTGGCAGAAACCCTCATCCACGCTTTCGTCACCTCCCGTTTGGACTACTGCAATGGAGTTCTGTCCGGGGTTCCCAGCAAAGCCCTGGACAGGCTCCAGTATGTGCAAAACTCGGCTGCCAGGGTTCTCACCCGCACCAAGCCCTGGCAGCACATCACCCCCACCCTCATCCACCTCCACTGGCTCCCGGTCAAGTCCCGCATCACCTACAAAATCCTCCTCCTCACCTACAAATCCCTCAACGCCCTGGCTCCTCAGTATTTATCTGACCTCCTCCACCCTTACACACAGCCCCGGAACCTTAGATCCTCAGGTACGGGTCAGCTCTCCATCCCTCACACAAGAATGAGAACTTTTGGGGACAGAGCCTTCAGTGTGACAGCCCCCACACTTTGGAACTCTCTCCCCATAGAGCTCCGCAACGCACCATCTCTGGACACCTTCAAAAGACTCCTCAAAACCCACCTCTTCACCAAGGCCTATGGCCTCTAGCTACTGTTACATTTGTTGTGTTTATTTATGTCTTTGTTAAGCGTCCTTGGGTTTCATGAAAGGCGCTATATAAATCCAAGCTATTATTATTATTATTATAGGGGTTGGCGGTACTACAGTTTTGCACTCCACGGCTCACATTACTGAAGTTTCACAAGCGTGTCGGAGAACTACAGTGGCCTTCAGGTAACGTAAAAAACGTGAAAGGCTCTCTCTAGAGCCAGTGTTTGGTTTCTCCGGTCTGGGCTACTGTAGAAACGTGGCGGAGCAACATGGCGGACTCCGTGAAGAGGACCCGCTCCCTCTGTAGATATGAAGGGCTCATTCTAATCTAACGGAAACACAATGATTCTTAGTTTCAGGTGATTATACACTAATGAAAACATAGTTATCAATATTATATTCCATTTCTGCTAATATCAAAATGCTACACACTGTACCTTTAAGAGCAAATATCAGGACTGTAATATGTCTCTATAATAGCCAATTTCCATAGCAAGTTAGTGGTGTATGATATTTCTTAATGATGTACATTCATCATTGAAGTTCTGTAATTCTTGTTGCCTTTGTAGTATCTATAGGAAAGTATACATTAGAGAATACAGTTTTGACAGAGTAAACTCAATCCTCAAACACACTGTAATAAACTCCCAGTGGGGTACGTAAAGCATATAAATCGCAGCCCGTGAGAACCACTTTGAAGAGACACCAGACTATACAAAGTACAGCAATAACAATATTTACCAGGTTTCCATTGTTAGCTTTTCCTACAGTGTTGAATCAGTGTGTGCGAGTAAGCTTGAGCAGCAATCTGGTGTAGGTCAACAACGAGCCTCGCAGCGACCTCCGGCAGATTGGAAGAGGAGAAGTCCCCAAAGATCCCCTTTGATGTCATACACAAATAAACTTATTGTTAGATTCGAGGCCCGGAGCGGCGACTGCTGAACAAGTGTTGTTTAGCAGGAATTATGAACATGTTGTGTCAATGTTAAGTGGGTTATAATCACTGTACAGAGAAAAAAGATAGTGTCTTTTAATACACAAAAAGTGCAAGCAAAGTTACAGAATTTTATACAGGCATGGCTGACTTAGGCTGTCGGAGGGGCAGAGGCAGACAGTTTTTTTTTAATGTAGGGCAGCTCTATATCGCACTTCATCCCGTTTTCTCCACTGGAAGGGCATCCCACAGGGCACTTTGTCACATTTTCTCCACTGGACGGGCACCATAGAGGGCACATTTTATCACGTTTTGTTCACTGGAAGGGCACCCTACAGGGCAGTTAATCATGCTTTCTCCACTGGAAGGGCACCCTAGAGGGCACTTTATCATGTTTTCTCACCTGGAAGGGCATCCCACAGGGCACTTTATCACGTTTTCTCCACTGGAAGGGCACCCTGGAGGGCACTTTATCACGTTCTCTCCACAGGAAGGGCATCCCACAGGGCACTTTATCACGCTTTCTCCACTGGAAGGGCAACCTAGAGGGCACTTTATCACGTTCTCTCTACTGGAAGGGCAACTTAGAGGGCACTTTATCACGTTCTTTCTACTGGAAGGGCACCCTAGTCGGCACTTTATCACGTTTTCTCCACTGGAAGGGCATCCCACAGGGCACTTTATCACGTTTTCTCCACTGGAAGGGCACCCTAGAGGGCACTTTATCACGTTTTCTCCACTGGAAGGGCACCCTAGAGGGTACTTTATCACAGTCTACTGGAAAGGCACCCTAGAGGGCACTTCATCACGTTTTCTCTACTGGAAGGGCACCCTAGAGGGCACTTCAACACGTTTTCTCCACTGGAATGGCACCCTAGAGGGCACTTCATCACGTTTTCTCTACTGGAAGGGAACCCTAGAGGGCACTTTATCACGTTCTCTCTACTGGAAGGGCACCCTAGAGGGCACTTTATCACGTTTTCTCCACTGGAAAGGCACCCCAAAGGGTACTTTATCACATTTTCTCTACTGGAAAGGCACCCTAGAGGGCACTTCATCACGTTTTCTCCACTCGAAGGGCAACCTAGAGGGTACTTTATCACGTTCTCTCCACTGGAAGGCCACCCCACAGGGCACTTTATCACGTTTTTTCTCTACTGGGAACTTTTGCTGCATTTTTTTTCGAATATGGGTTCCGCCCCGAGTCCACCAGTGCGGGTGTACAGTACACCAGACCTATAAGAGAGCATGTCATTTTTAAGCTACACATTAAAAGATATAGCACAAATATAGAGTACCTCTCTGTCTGAAACTCATCTATGCATTTTAAATGAGAAAATTCCTGTTCCTATGCCCGGACAGATTGTATTAGAAATGATGTATTAATTAAACAGTCGCTTGGCTTTGCCTCAAACAGCCTTTTCCTGAATGATAAACAACTAATCAAACACTAACAAATCAATTACAGCGCCGAGCTGTATTATTAACTTTACACACGCTAACTAACCAACCAAGCATCATCCTCATCAACGCCACCGCATCCAGCTGGAGTAGGAGCAATTCATGTCCTCTCCGTGATTGTGCCGTCACTGCAACAGCTGTAAATTAACACCTCTCCCTTCCTCATCTAGTCTCGCAGCAGTTAGCCACCAGCACAGTGCTGTAATAAACCTTCTCAGGGACTCAGGGATCTATTGAATTGATATTGCAAAAAAGAGAGAGCGCTCACAAGCTGTGCACTCATGACAGCGAGTCGTTCCTTCCTCGCTCATGTGTCCCCTCTTTACAGCTATATTTTCGTATTTGTGCAATGGCTGTGAACAAAACCTGAGGATTTTTAGAAAAGTAACTCCCAGAGGTTATAATGTTACAGTTAACTCTCACCTATAATGTAAATGGAGTATTTCAGCTCATGTTAATGCTTTCAGTGACACTTCAAAAAACACATTTTGGGAAATATACTCATTTGTTTTCTTGCTGAGGTTGATGCCACTCTCATGTCTGCACACTGTCAAGCTCGAGCAAGCAAGAGATTAGCTTAGCATAAACACTGGAAGCAGAGGGAACAGTTAGCATGGCTCTGTCCAGCGTTCCAAAAATGTGCCTATTTTACCAATAAGACATTATCTGGTTTATTTGATCTGTACACAAACAGTAATATAATGTCTGGAAGCCTGGCAACCAGCAAAAACAAAGCAGCATTTGTGTACTGATTAAACAAAGACATTATAACATTATAAAATGTTAATTAGTGAGCTTTAAAGATACTGGTAGGCGGAATTTCTGACTAAAGGGCTAGCTGTTTCCCCCGGGTTTCCCCCTGTTTCCAGTCTTCATGCTAAAATAGGCTAATTGCCTGCTGGCTGTATAGCATCATATTTAGTGCACAGACTTGAGAGTGGTATTGATCCTTTCAGAAAGAAAGCAAATAAGCAGATTTCCCAATATGTCAAACCTTTGCTTTAAAAATTGGGCCAAAGATTTTGTACTACCTTAATTTATCTTTCTCCGAAAGTCTCTTAAAGCTAAATGCATTCCATCTTTTGTGGATGGTGAGGGCTATTTTAAAATGAAGAAACATTTAATGTGAACAACTGTCGGTTATATTTGCAAAATTTATGTGCCCCTATAAAAATCTAATTGCATTACCTTACATTAAAGGTCCCATATCGTGCTCATTTTCAGGTTCATACTTGCATTTTGTGTTTTCTACTAGAACATATTTACATGCTGTAATGTTAAAAAAAAAACAACATTATTTTTCACGTACTGTCTGCCTGAATATACCTGTATTTACCCTCTGTCTGAAACGCTCCGTTTTAGTGCATTTCAATGGAATTGCAACGGAATTGCGTTGCTAGGCAACAGTTTGGGTCCATGTTTACTTCCTGTCAGCTGATGTTATTTACATACACTGCAATAGGAAATAAACTGGGACACGTTTAGAATGTTTACGTTTAAAACCATGTAATGGTTTAAATATTGTATATTTGTGACATCACAACAGCTTGTTTCAAATGCAGAATTTCTGAATATGGGCTGTGTGTATTTCTCTGTATATTGAGTGTTTTGATAGTTTAACAGTATTTATAAGGCACTTAAACCTGCTTTATAATGTAAAAGACCTGAAAATCTCACTTTTTACAATGTGGGACCTTTAATACAATTGTTAAAATTCTGAAGGGGTCATGGGTCAATGCCTTGAATGACATTACTTACTGCAACACAGGCAACTCATTTCAATAGCAATAGTGAACTATATAACTTCTGGATTGCGGGACATAAACAAACTTGATGCACACATAGTCCTTGGATCGCCATGGCAACACAAAATTGCCTTGTGGGATAGTTTCGCTGCCGTAGTGTCCAGTGTTGCATGCTGTAATATTTCACCGGAAATAGTATGCAATTTGCGTACTATTGGCTTCATACTAAGGTTTCGGACATAGTAAAATGTCTCGCATACTGCTTTAGCGTACTAAATAGCCCGTTACTATGGATATGATGTTGCCAAAAAAAAAACTACACTGATGGATCAGTGAGAGTGAACTAAAACAGAGAAGTTGTGGGCTGGAAAACCAAAGGGAAACTACAACAATGAGCTGAAAGATGCTAAAATGATTTATAGAGCTGAGGAGGACTGCATAGTCAGCAGATCAATTTCTGTGGCTTTGTCACTATTTACACCTGGTCATTTTATCCATTGTTAATATAAAAAATATTAATTAATGAGAGCAGCTTTAAATATAAAGCTTGTTCGACATCTCACTGCTCCTAATGGGAGCTGGTTAATCTCACAATGTTTATGTTTAGAGGGCTTCTGAGCCGGCTGTGCATCCTCTGAAAGATGCATAAATTGCTAGCGAATAAGCAAGGGTACAACTAGTATAAATTGTGTTGTGGCACAATGGTGATCTACCATCTATCCATTGTGGTGTACAGTATAATAAGTGCCTATAATAATGTTTTTGCTTAGTGGTTCCTGTGTGTACTGAGCCTTTAACCCTGTAACTGTTGGTACTTCAAGGCTCTATACTCACATATAGGCACAACTACTTGGTTTTGTAGGCTATTGCAGAGAAGCTTTTGTCCAGCCAAAAAATACAAACCTAGTGACTCATTAGTTCGATTCTGAACTCCGCAACGCCACATGAATATGTACAAAGAAAAATTGTACATTCCGCACCAGCACAACACAGGTACAAAGCAATCAGTTCTGAGTGTGAGAAAAAGTCTAATTGGGCTCGCATAGTGTCTGACTGCCAGAAGATTAAAAAGAAAAGCCGAGTATAAAGTAGAGCGCTAGGGGCTCATTCATCTCCCCCATACCTCGCTCTCCTGCCTCCATCCACCCATCCACTCGTCCAGCCGTTCGCCCACACAACTTCAAGGAGTCACCGTTCCCTGGCAACCCTGAGGCGGGGAGGTGTGTCGGCGACGGAGGCGCCAAAGGTTTGGGAGGGCAAAGGTGGAGACGCGTCTGCGTTAAGAAGGGGGGGGGGGGGGGTGATCAGGAGCCTCGTTGAAGGCCTCTGAAGATGAATTCAAGCACTGATTGGGCTTCTTGAGGGCGTCATGGTAACCGTCCTGTAATATTACAGCTGGCAGGTTTTTATGCGCAGGGCAAGGTCAGGAAAGAAATGTCAAGAACATGGAAGAATATTGAATTTTGCTCTACCGTAACCACAAATCCACAGTAGTTCAGTGAAAAGAGAAAGAAAGAGGATTCCCGCTGATGTGCAGCTCTCCCGCTGTCTTCAATTAAGCTGACTGAAACATAAATCGGCTTCTTCGGCAATCAACATCAGTTGGCCCGCTGTACTCTGCAACAGTTGAGGTCTAGCTGGAGGTTGCACGAAAAGGTATCGAGCCGACGGTGGGAATATAACAAAGAGCTGAAAAGAAACGAAACAGATGGAAGATGAACAGACACTGAAATGAACGAGATAACAAGTGATTATGATGAGAAAGAGCTTACAGGCAGACTAAATGACTCTGGTGCCGGAGAAATGAGTCTGCTGCTGAAGGACCGAAAATGGCTCTTACTGCTGATAGAAATGTGTGTTTGTGTGTGTGTGTTTGTGTGTGTGTGTGTGTGTGTGTGTGTGTGTGATTGCACTGTTGAAGGCAGTTCACGTTTCAGCCTGACAAGTGCTATTTTGATCTTCTTATCCCCCAAAACACTCTGTTCCTGAAGGAGCCCTGATGTAGGCCCTGCACATTTAGGCAACGGTGTCACCGTGTCATCGCTATTTTTAGATATCCACTCCGACTGTCTGCCTAATTAACATCTTCTCGTGACATCGTGAGAAAAAACAAAGCGTGTGATTGGCTCGGAGCCTCGAGTGTCTTAACAGAGCTTTTGAGCATCTCAAGTAAATGGGCAGTGGGGGGCTGATTGTATCTTAATTTAACGTCCTTGCTTCAGAGTGGGTGTTCAATGAGACTAGAAAGGTTACCAATTCAAATCACCCAAAATATCTAGATATGGAAAGTGAATAAAAAAACTACCACTAATGTTGCTATAGAGGCCACCAGCAGAAAAGTGTCTGTATTCGGGATTGCCCTGGTCTGATTATGAAGCAGTATGTGACTCAGCATGCGAGACAAAAAAAGGGCAACTGGAGAAAAGTGTCAATGGTCAGATTGACAGCAGAAAGAAATATAACAAGGTCAGAGAAAATGACGTAAATGAAAGAATAATTCAGAAAGAGGTTTTGTGAGTGTAGACAGAGGGACCATCCATCTCTTGATAAAATGGGTGAGTGAATGCACTCTGGAAGCAGAAAAGGTTGTCCAATACACTGGCATCAGAAACTGGGTTGTAAATAATGACTAAATAGAGGGTGTAATGCAGTGGCGGACTAAGGCTGCGTGAGGGGCAGGGGCGAAAAGAATAAAAAGGGCACCAGCTCTACGCGGTGGGGCATTATATAGCGTGCATAAAGTTTTCTAGTAGGGCAGCCAATATGGCACTGCATCATGTTTTCTCCATTTTAAAGCCACCCTAGAGGGCACTGCACCATGTTTTCTTGACTGGAAGGGCACCCTATAGGGCACTTTATCATGCTTTAACTACCATCGGGGCATCTAAGAGGGCACTTTTGCTGTGGTTTGTTCGAACATGGGGACATATAGTTTTTAGCAATGGAAATAATATTTACAATTTGTTACCCAATAAACCCAATACTAACTAAATGCAACATGGACAAAATCCAAACTGAAATGTTGATGATGACTAACATCAGGGAAGTGAAGGTGAGGACATTTTCCTACCGGTTAATAAACTTGTGACAACACCAGTGTTACCGATTACACTGGACATTTTACAAGAAAAGATGACTGTCAATATGTGTAGCACGCTGACTTTGATCTTTACCGTTGTCTGGTCTCTCCGGTCCAGCTTTCGTTGCGATGATGCAGGTCTTTTATCCGGCGCCGCGCACACCAGTTCTCTGCACGGCGGTGGCCTCATTAGCGTTATGGTTCCTTTATAGCATTGGATTTAAAATACGAAATATTGCCAAACTGGCGCTTTTGCTTTGACACCAAATCATCCACCATCGTCTTGTCTGTCAACTCTCTCTCGTGCCGTGTGTGTGAAATCTTACACCTGCTTCTCTGAGCTGAGACTCTCTGTGCAGACACTTTCACTTTCAGATTGTATGGTCCGTCGTCCAACTATGTATTTATAACATGCCAAAATAAACTAATTGGGTTTTATTTCTATAAAAAAAAAGCAAAATGACGGTGGGTACGTAATGTAATCGGTGTATGCCCGACCACCGTGGAAGCCTAACTAACATGCCCGGAAAAAAAGAGAAGTAAAGGGCTGTCTGACGGCAAGATAAAGCGCTGAAAATATTCTAAATATAGCGTACACTTAAACAAATATAATTTTTTTAGGTGAGCCTTTCGTTTAGGTGAACTAAAATATACACTTTTCTGCCATCCCTGTCCACAGCGCTGTATTGCTTTGCTCCGGGGCTGGCGCTCCTGTCTGTTTCTCCAAACTGGGGGCACACTGACCGTCATCTACTGTAAGTAATACACCGACTATGGATAAGTATACAACCCCACTTCAAAACACCCAAACTATCCCTTTAACATGATCTTTTCCAAAAACCCAACCAAGTCAAGTTCAATTCACAACGTTAACCACGTGTTTAAAATTGCGACTGTTTCACATGTTTTTGAATGTAAATGTTTTTTTAAATTTGAACTCACAGGAAGCCAACATTTAGCTTTATTCATGGTGGAAATGAATAATCACAGTCAGCTATGACTGCTGACATATTTATCAGTTCAAAATGTATGCCCCGCCACCACCACCAGCAGCTTATTTGAAGTCCTTGAACTAAAGGAACAATGCAGAGGACTTCTCCTGTCATATAACTATAGTAATCCTGCATTAGTCAGATCATTAGTCAGCTTCTGTGACAAAGACATTTGATGATAGTGTGGCGCAGCTAAGTGGTACACACACGCTCAATGATCATCATCTACTTTGTTCTCACTGTGGCGGGGCTGCTGAGTGGAGCCACGTCCAGTGCCTCTAATGGTCCCTTATGTCTATTTCTGACAATACTTTAACACAAAACAACTGCTGATTTCACATCGATGTTTCATAGGCACAAACTAATTTGCTGGTATTCTACTACCTACAAATCTTAGATGATAAAAAACCCTCATTGCCTTGTATTTAAAATGCTGATCTACATATTCAGGCTCTACAAAATAACAAATTTACTCTCTCTTAAGCTTCTCTGATCAATATTTTTGTATTAACAATGGTAAAATATGACTACAGTATGTGTACTGTGAACAACGTTGCTCATAGTGACTAATTTACACCCAAAATTATCACCCAACTCTGCTTTCAGTCACAGTAGGCCGCTGTTTTCAGCAAGAAAAAGCTCTACGATATGAGGAAAATACGCAATATACAATAACATTGTTGATTATCACGATAACAATATTACTTGCGATAGATGAACAGATATTAAAGTGTACACAGTTTTGCCTTTCTGCTGCTTTCAGTGTACTGCTAAAAGACAACACATTGCTTGTTGAATTAAAAAAAATTGAAAGAAATTATTTCCAACATTCTTTTACGGACAAATTGATCAAACTGGACACAAAAGGCAACAAAAAAAAAGTGATAGATACATTTTAAAGTGCAGTTTTTTACTGATGCTCTCAACTAACTCAACTGCAATACTGCAGTTTTTCCGCAACGTGTTTATCACGCAAGTTAACATTGCGATGTTGATTAAAAAATTATATATTGTGCAGCTAGATAATTAGCAAATAGTTGGTAAAAAAACTGGATCATCTAGCTGCTAAAGATCCATATATTTATGGCCAAATTTAATGTATATATTTATATATTACCCTGTTGGTGGAGACCAAAACAGAGCTAAAAAAACAAGTCAATATTGGACGTAGATCCATCAAGTGGCCAGAAACGTGACCCCAAATGAATGCGACTGTTGCTCAGTATCTGTGTAGATAATCAACTGTTTGCTAACATGTGCACCATATAAACTTAAAAGCTGATATGTCAATGATGTGTTTAAAACTTGTTTCTGCTGCCCCCTAGTGGCCAGTGCCTTATTGCATTTTTTTTTGTTCTACATGTTACCCTAGCATTTTAACATTTTGTGTGGAAAAACTACAATAACTATGGCTCTTGTGTCTTTATAATAATTCAAAAGAGTGTAATTTTATCCAAGTAAATATAATATTATTTAAGTATCTTTAAATTTTGACACCAGAGGACTGAATGCAGTAATCCCCAGGCCTTGAGGTAAAATCAGTACCCAATGTCCACTACTTCAAAAACTGTCCTCCAGTGAGCACTTGATCCAGCAGGATTGCTTCTGTGGAAGCACAGTGACCGTGTGTATAGGTTACTGTTACCATCTAGTGGCCAAAGGCATGCAGCACACCTTTAATGATAGAAATGAAAATCGGTACATTCTCAGTCTTCAGATTTCTGTCTTTACTAAAATCACACTTGTATCTATTATCTCTTACCTCACTCTCATTACTTATCAGATAGAGGGATTTTGTTTTAGTGTGTACTTGTTTCAATTTAACTTAGATATCTCATCAAAGTACCACTTTTTTGAAACCTTTCATTCTACTGCAGAAAATTAAAAAATTAAAAAATGATGCTGACAGAGTAAGGGTATCCATATAGTAATACTAATCTGAAAAGTGTAAGTACCTTTAGAAAAAGAAATAGATTAAAGAGTGAGTGAAAACAAGTACAGGTTCCCTGTAAGACATTCTGGCACTTTTTTTGCATAGTAGAAAGCAGTTGGTCATTAGCACATGAAACATAAATGAGCTAGGGCTGTCAAACTTAACACAATAATAACGCGGTAACGCAAATGAGTTTTAACACCACTAATTTCTTTAACGCATTAACACAACTTGCGATTTTCAGGTTGTAGTGGGCTCAGTTTTAAAGCGAGAGTGAAAATACTGGCATCATGAAAGTAAAAAAAAACTAAGAAATCCACTGGTACCAAAAATGTCACACTAGCTTGTCGTGAAGGACGCTAAATAACGCTCCAAACTTTAGCTAAATTTTGGCGAGGAAAAACTGGTATGGGGTCCCTTGACCTCTGACCTCAAGATATGTGAATGAAAATGGGTTCTATGGGTACCCACGAGTCTCCCCTTTACAGACATGCCCACTTTATGATAATCACATATCTCATCTCAGTCAAGTCAGCACACTGACACACTGACAGCTGTTTTTGCCTGTTGGGCTTGAGTTTGCCATGTTATGATTTGAGTATAGTTTTTATGCTAAATGCAGTACCTGTGAGGGTTTCTGGACAATAATTGTCATTGTTTTGAGTTGTTAATTGATTTCCAATAATAAATATATACATACATTTGCATAAAGAAAGCATATTTGCCCACTCCCATGTTGATAAGAATACTAAATACTTGACAAATCTACATTTGAGGTACATTTTGAACAGATAAAAACAGTGTGATTAATATGCGATTAATCTTGATGAACTATTTCAATCAATTGACAGTCCTAAAATGAACATATGAAACATCAGATTTTCCGCTTGCAAAACTGTTGATCAAGAAAAACACGAAAAGCCCCAAAACATTCTGAAAGAATAGAAAATCTTTAATTCATTTTTGGAAACTTTTACAAGTATATGATAAAACTACAGCATAGTATACTGGAATTCCTGCATACATGTAGGGTGAAAAACTATCTTTGCACAGTCTCACTTCAAACTGTGCCTCTTAATGCAGACACATAAGTGACAGTCGCTGCTTTAAAGAGTAATTTTCTGGAACTGTCAACTGCATAGACAGCTGGCCCCAACGAAGAGGATGAGGGGGTCGTAAGCTGCGTTCACTAACAGTCAATCACACACGCGTCCACATGGAGTCCACGCTCGTGCCCTCGCCTGTCAGGTGAAATGACTTTCTTCTATTCCATCCCAGCTCCCTGCTAGGCTCTTGACCTCTGGCTGGAGGAGTCCCAGCCACTTTGCAGTGACAGTCCAAACGGATCGACTCGAGCAAACGACCTTGTCCATCCCCTCTGGGCATCTGTACACTGGCTCAGTGTAGACAATCAATCTGGCTTTCTAAGTGCGTGCCACGCGGTCGGTCGCCATGAGAGGGAGCTGAGATACTCTTAAATCTCTCTGAACAAGCTCTTCTTTGCTTGAGTCTTTTTTGCTTTTTTTTTGTCTCTCTTTCTCTCTCTCTCTCTCTCTCTCTCAATCCTTTCCGTCTCTCTCATGTGTCCAACTTTCTCAGCGTCTGTGTGTGTGTGTGTGTGTGTGTGTGTCTCTCTATGCATGCTTGCGTGTGTGTCTCAGTGTGTACTGTATGTGTGTGCACACGTGCCTGTTCCGCTCTCTGTTGTGGAACAAATTACACAGCGGCTGGGGAGCCAAATGACTAATCAGTGGTACACAGATTAAAATCCAATTGCTGCAATTTGAAGCCACACAGGAGTAGTATGGGAAATTAACTACTACAGTGTCTGCGCCGCTGTCTCCACCAGGCATACCTGTTAGATGTTGATCTTTTAATTAGCGCGGCCCATAGAAACTTTAGATCCGTCTAAAAAAAAACAAAGCTGATGAGTGACACTTACATTTTTTCTGACATCCAAATTAAAAACCGTATACAATGTGTTTTTTGCCCCGTTTGTGCAAGCGCTTAATGCATCTCAAGAGTTACAAAAATCAGATTGCGCGAGATGTAATCTGTGCATGCAAGACAATAAAAATGGCAAACTAAGTCAGAGCAGAGCACAGTTGGTGGTTAATTTGTTCATATTCACCAGGAGGGGCGTTAAGAAGATCAAGCGTTGCGTTTACGATGGGGCCGGGAGGATGGGATGTTGTCTACAGCCACTCATTCACCATCGCTGTATCATCCCCTGCCCTCAATAACCACTTATCAACCACAGGCTAAAGTGGCCATTGCCAGGGCTTACCGACTCCGACTTAGAAATGGATTGAAAGCGCCGCTTGTTTATTTTAAACTACAGCCCAGCAGACAATTAATTTTCTCCCCGCATAAAAACACATTCAGGGGGGAGAGAAATGAATGATGTGAATAATGAGCGAGCCCTGGCCGAGCCCTGCTAGGTGAAACCAGGCAATTGACTCCCCTACTTATTATCATATTATGCTTTTTCTTTTTTTTTTTTCTTGGATGTACAGAAGTGCAATATGCGCTTGAGCGGGGCTGAGACACAACACGAACGCTCGCCTGGAATAATCTCAATGGCAAAAAATAATCTCATTTTGTCTGGGAGTGTAGAAATCCTGTTTGCATGGCTGTGGCGCGTGTCTTTGTGTCTTATGGCAGGCGGGAGACGTGCGTGCAAGGCTGTCGCCGAAACCATAACAATTTCACTGGAACATTTCATTTGGCAATGAATTGAAACACGCATGCCACGTTTACCTTTTTTTCACAGATGTGACATATTTTAATTTTTTTGGATCACGCACACAGACTTGTTTTCTAGATTTTTAAACAGTGTGGAGAATGCTCTAAATTTGACCTTTTCTTTAAACCTTCATTAACCTGCAGTGGTTTGACAAAACACATTTGCTTTCTTTTACAGCAATGTCCTGCGCGTCCTCATTCAGTAGCAGAACTGAACATACCTGGGAGCTGCTACAGCCCCCCGTGGGCATTGAGCATCTCCACTGGAGCAGTTCCTAGCACAGATGCCTTGTTCAGGGGTATCTGTGTGGCATAGCTGCAGAGAGAGGGAGAGAATGTGTTCAGTGATTTTTCCACCCAGTCAAACCCTCTACTTTATCTTCATAAGCCCACTTCTCCAAGTCCGGGCTGCTGTGTGCAGCTTAAGGAGTTTTCCAGCACTGATCCAAGAGGGTCAATACTGCGCTGTCCTGGATGGCCGTCTCCTGGAACTCAGTCATTGAAGTCACTCATCGGCGTTGAAAATATGAGCTCATCAGATAGTAGGCGATCTTTTTTTTTTTTTTTTTTTTTTCAAATAGATTGACATTTTTGGAACACCTCAGGCTTTTGGTCAGCATCTGTCGGCCTAGTTTTTGCGGTGTGTCCCATACCGTTGGCACTAGTCTGCCCGTGTCTGAGGCTTTTTGGCCGATTTAGCGTGTTGATTCGGCGGCGGAGCCCATCGGTGAGAGAAATCTCGCTAATTGGCTGTTCGGCTTAAGCGAATCCGTGCACGAGAAGCTTGCAGTGTGTCCAAGTGCAACTTTTTGGCCAAGACACAGGCGACGTGAGGTGACGCAACAGTTGACCTTCGTTGCCGCTAGTTCTTTGATGTCGGTTTGGTGTGTCTGGGCCTTTAGATGAGAGGGTCAAAACCACTCTCATATCTGTCCAGTAAATATAACAGCTTAGCTTAGCATAATGACTGGAAACCGGGGGAAACAGCTGTAGCTCAGTGGATAGAGTGGGTCGTCCTTTAACCGCAAGGTTGGCAGTTCGATCCCTCGATCCTTCGATCCCATCCTCACTGTCTATATATCTCAGTGTCCTTGAGCAAGACACTGAACCCCAAGTTGTCCTAAGGATGGGTTAAATGCAGAGGTCAAATTTCATGAATGTACCTGTATGTATATGAAGGTATATACATTTTAAGGTAGCCTGGCTCTGTACACCTGTATCTGTATCTTGTGTGTTTAATATGTTGAAAAGCCAAAGTGTAAAAACTACCTATTGTGGTTTAATGGGGATTATGTGCCGGACTAGTTCTTGGGCGGGAGTTTATACTTGGGTTTCTCTTCTAGCTAAGCTAACTGGCTGCTAGCTGTATGTTTACCAGACGTGTTTTGAGAAAGTGTAAGTCACTGCGACCACGAGAGGTACTTGAGCATCCAGCCATAAATGAGCATCCAAAATATTATGCAGTTTGGTGCAGCAGTATGCGGAATTAGCCGTGGACAGACACAGAGATGCACACACACAACCAATCTCATTATCTCTTGGCGGAGATTATTAAAAGATGGTGCAGGATGTCCTCACAGCCCTAGTTAAAAGTTAAATAATGTTAGTCACCCCTCTCACTCACTCCTCCTCTGGCCACCAGCAGCATCACTGAGCACACTGCTGCAGTCAAGTCGGTGGGTAAAGAATCCTGCGTCATCTTTGATTTGACATAGTTTGTATTGACTTTAATGGAAGACGCAGCTCTTGGTTGCAGCACATTAACACTTATTTTGGTAGGCCTACCTCATACTTGCTTGACATTGTTGTTGTCCACCTTGAAAATTGCTAAGAAGATTGTCTACCATCTGGTGAGCTTGTATTTCCAACATTGTTCCGGTAACAGATTTTATGAGCTGATTAGAAACCGAAGTGCCTGAGTCACGTCATCCAGGACCGTCATATGTAGTATTGGGAGTTTTTTCGTGCCATATTTTCTGCCCAGACCGCCTTCCTTACATGTACACGAAATAATGATTTCAGAATGGCGCAATTATAAGCTTTTATTTAGTCGTATAGCCATAAGGCACGCCACTGTCAATAAATCATTAAATCACTGTAGCTCGGGGCTCGGTCAAAGGACCATCCAAAAGCCATTACTCCAGATGGTGCATTAGGACGAATATCATTATGATGATATCATCTCCCACAGGTCCTTTCTCCCTCCTGTCATTTTCATCATATTTTATGGCTGACCATCACGCCGCCATTTTGCCATGTGGTCTTTAACTTGCTGCAGACATGACAACAGAGGACACAGCATTGAGGGAAAAGTGTGTATGTTTTGTTTTTTGTTGCTCTGGATTAAAACTCTTTGAGCAGGTTGTTCCTTTTTAGCGTATTAAGGAAAGCTCTTAACAATCCAAAAAGGAAGAAGATTCCTCAGGCTGAAACATTTTCCCTCCCCTCTCTTCTTCTCTTCTCTTCTTTTGACTATATTTCTAAATTTACCCGTCCATTAGCGGGGAGACATAGAAGAAGACAGAGTTGCTCGAGCTTTTAACAAGGCTTCTTCTTCTCTTCAGTGTCATGCTCCGCTGGCCTTCAAAACACGCAGCCCTCTTTTGTGTCTTTATTATAGCTGCTGCTGAAAGAGATGAGTTTGAGGTTATTGAGCGTGTGTGTGTGTGTGTGTGTTGGTAAGAGACGGGCTGGCATCAATAAAATTTCAGGGAAGCTGCAGTAGGTGGTTTTGGGGGGGTATTAGATGTGTGTGTGCGTAGAGTTATGTCCCAGTTATCTACCACAGATAATTGATGTGGACAAGCTCGACTGAAATCTCTGTGACAGCGATAGGCACGCCACGCGCTCGCCGTTGATGGATGCCCATGTCAATCTTTCTGACCCCTCCCCACCCCCCCACCCTCCACCATCATTCAAACACACACTCTCACACACACACACACACACACTCACAAGCTATGAGTCCTTTTCAGCAGGGCACAAAAGGAGCAGTCTCCTGGCACGCCGTCACCAGCTGAGCTGTTACAGAACAGCGCTCAGAGGGCACGGAGGGGGGAGGACGAGGGAGGAGGATGCGGGTGGAGGGCAGGGGAGTAAGAAAAGGATAGCAGGAGGAGGAGGTGGAGGGTGGAAAATATTGGGAAGGAGGGAAGATTTGAGGTGTTATTAATGAGGTAACCGAGGCGGGACATGAGGAGGAGGAGGAGGACAGAGGATTGATGGAGAAGTATAAAAGTTTGGAGATGAGGAGGTGAGGCAGGTGGAGGAAAGGGAAGAGGTGGTTGGCTCAAAGGAGAATATATAAAAAGAAGGAGAGGACAAAGGAGGGGTGTTTTGTTAACCGTGCTGAGTTTCCCCCTGTGATGCGAAGAGTTTCGGGAGGCTGCTTAGCATTCTTTCTCTCTCTCGCACTCACTCCAACTTTAGAGCTGGCTCAGCAGAGAACACATAGATGTTAAAGTGGCGTGATTAATTTAGGATGCAGTGAGCTTTTTTGGCCAGCGCGCGTACACACACACACACTCCCACACAAACTCACACATCAGCAACTGAATGGAGGTGTAGTAGTTGTAGAGAAATGGCCTTTCCAACTGGAATTTATCCTTATGCAATATCCATCAGGTGTCACAGTATCAATATGACATAATGAAAACTTCAGTTCAGGCTTATCAAAAGGGCACAGCTGTACTGTAACTGCAAGTCAAGATGCTTTTTATATCAAAATTCAATGAGTAAAAAGATGTAAAAGTTCAACATTTGAGAAACAGGCTTATTTGCTATCTCGCCCACAGTTAGATGAAGCGATCAATACCACTCTCATACATTGTCTGTCACTTGAGTGCTAACATGAGCATGTTAACATGCTGACTAGGGCTGGGTATGGGTAACTCGATACCTTTAAGGTGTCGACCGAAGTAGTATCAAGTAGTATCGAAACTTCCCCAGTCAAATGATACCTGCAATCGACCCTTTTTGAGCCTAGATCTAGCAAAAAAAAAGACTATTTTCAGAGCTTGTGAGCGGAGTGGAGTGCGAGCGAAAGGATTTTGGATGGAAAGCAGAGCGGATTTATTTTTCAATTGGAGCGTCACCTTATCTCCCACTCCATCCCTCTCCAATTTCGCTCTGGTACCGCTCACTCCATGAGTTTGAAGCATGCCCGATCGAGCCCGACCCAGAATGTAACTGTGTATTGCGAATTTGAACAATGACTCCAGAGCTGCAGGTCAAAATAGTTTGTTCATATTTTATTGTCTACTTTTTTTAAAAGTGCCTTGCTAATATTTGCCTGAAAAGCCGTTATGTTTTTAGGCATCCGCTGTCACTGCGAAAAAAGAAAAAAAACACTTTTATCTGCTTTGTGTTTGACATGAAAAGTGACCGCACGTTCGGTGTCTCTGTCCTATTTTTCTCTCCATGCCCTTAGAAATGCACATACTATAGGCTAAACTTGTTTCTATATATTAACTATTAAAAAACACAAACACAGCGAGCGCCGAGTCCTCATCTCTGTATTTGTCTCAGTCCAAAAGTCAACATATATTGAAAAAAGATAGATGTAATCATGTCCAAAATTTTAATCTAGCGAAAGATTCTGCTTCAATCTATATTTGATGCCGTTTAGCCTTTCAAAAACAACATTTTCACTGCAGTCAATATACTGTTTTCTCTCCCACTCGCAGCACACAAAGGACACACCTGTACCGGTGTAGCAGCAATCAAACAAAACGATCGAATTATAGGCTAAAGAAAGTTGATTTAATTAAAAAAAAAAAAAAAAAGACTCATCTGATGAATCATTTTATTAAAATTGGGAATTTTGTTAGCGGAAAAGTCATCTTTGATGCATCTATTTCTCTCTCTGTGTGTCTCAATTTCCGTATTATCTTCTTCCTTATGGTGTTAGTGAAGGCAGATTGGGGCTTAGCTGATTGGGCAAACCCAACGGGACAGATGAATTAAGCAGCACTCAAGACACATACCTGCTCTCGTGCATTACTGACTGCCTGCCTTCCCAGTCTGTTGGTCTCCGGCCCACTTCTGCATTGTGCAGACAGATCGCTGCCTACCTGCCCCACACGTCCACATCACACCCTCAGCTCTTCTTCTTCTTCAGCTTCACTGATCACTCCACATTAAGAAAAAAACAAAACACATGCATTAACACCTCAGCCCAGAAGAGCGCAGGAAGTGAATCAAACGCCCACTCGTATTTCCGGAAACCTGTATACCGGTGGAGCGGCGTGTGCGGTGGTGGCGGCGGCGGCGGCATTGGTGGGCACTGCGATGAGAATTGGACCATTCTCCTGGCGTGGGTAGCGTTCGTATTTTCGCTGCCACGAGTGCCCGCGGTGCAGTGTGGGGCTGGCTGGCAGGCTCGGGGAAAAGGACCCATCTGTTGTATGAGATTATTTCAAACCAGATACAGCACAGGATGTCACCTGTTTGGAGAATCTCAGGGGAGGTGGGATTATGGGGAGGAGGGTGGGTGTGTGTGTGTGTGTGTGTGTGTGGGAGGGGGGGGGGTTTGGAGGTGAATTTCTCAAGACAACATGTGTTCTCTCATCCTATCTAGTTGTATTCATGTTGTTTAATTGTGATTCTATATGTTTAGCTGTACATCTGCCAACCTATAAATGTGTTTATAGTCAACATAAAGAGACTCTCTGAGGAGTTAGAAGCCTCCTTTAATTGCTTGTATCATCCTCCATATATGTGTTGCTGTTCTTTCATGTGTTACCTAACAATCTGGATTTCTTTCTATTTTTAAATAGTATATACAATTCTTCCATAAACTGTATATAAAATATGGACGACAAGACAGCTCCCCAAAAGTGAAGCCATAACATCTCAATCGCCCCCTGGTGGCTGGCTGCTGTAAAGGTCATAAAGCCCGCCCCCTCATAGCGGATGGGACATGAGAACCAAATTAAAAAGTCAAAGTACACATCAAATACATTTTTCCCAAATACAGTTTCTGTCATTTTAGGTAGTTCTTATCACGCTGATGTATGTACAAGTGTTAATTTTCATGATAAGTTTGGTTTTAATTAGTTATTTGATGCTTGGCCTTCTCTACCATGGGAGAAAGCGGAGACGCGTCGTCGATCTTTATATAAAATCTATGGATTCTTCACTGTTGCGAAAACTCAATTCCCCCAACAGATCATGAAAGTTTCATCTAATCTAACGTATGCACCCAAACAACGTATCCTCTAACAACGGTTTGTACCTAAGTACTTAAGTTACACCACTTCCGGAGTTGAAGAGTGAAGACGAAAATTAGGAATAACTTTTTGCAAGATATTTACTGAAGTTACGTGACAAAAACTACATAGTTAGGTTTAGAAAAAGTTTGTGGTTTGGGTTAAAATAACTCCGGAAGTCATGTAACTTGTTCGTCATGTTCGGAAGTTACGTGATCAATAAATGAAGGTTGACTTGTGGTTTCACACGGGGTACGAACATATTGACGTTATTGGCTGGTAACAGGGTTGCTTTATCTGACCTACAATATGAATGAGAAACCTTTCCTACAAGACCAACTAAATATTTTAGAATAACACAAGATGTGCAGTAGGCTTTATCACAATAACAGAAACTATTCTGCTAACTTCTGTTCCTCTAAAGCAAATAACTCGTACTCATCTAGTTTCATCATTTTTTATTTGTTATAATAGTAGAATAATATTGTACACGTCTAATTTATTGCTGAGATCGAGGAACATGGTGACGTCACTAAAAAGAATGAGCAGTCAGAAGATGATACAAAACAAACTAATTCAGAAGACAAAACTATGATCTTAACTGTAAATATCTATCACAGTATATAGACTGACTTTCTGGTTCAACTGTGACCTACAGTACTGTACTTAACGTAGTTGTGCTTTCACAGTTTGCCTGTGAGGGATTATGGCTAATATTCGGGGTATGCCTAGTTAGGTTTTACCTTCAAATAAAGTGGTTAACACACGGACAGATTATCAATAGGCTACTAGGCACAGAAATGTAAAACACAGCAAGTCACTCCATATGCCATAGAGAAAGCTGTGTCGCTAATTTTTTTCAGCAAAATTTGTATCATGCCATGGCCGGTTTTCGGGTTGTCCGTCCGGACCGCTCTCGTGAACGCGACACCTGGAGAGACTTTCTTCAAATTTGGCACAACCGTCCACTTAGACTCCAGGATGAACTCATTCGATTTTGGTGGTCAATGGTCAAGGTCACTGTGACCTTATGTCCGTCCCATTCAGATCTGAACTTCAGTATTTTGTTCATGCTGTAAGGCTGTCTAAAACCTTTCCAAAGCTTCTTGACAAAACAGATCCACATAATATACCAAAACTTTAGAGAAAACCACAGTACCTACGTATGGCGCACATGTAATGCAGGGGAAAGTTTCCTAAAGCAAAGCTATTCTGCTGTAAAACAGGTTTAAATTGCTTCACTAATGTTGAGGGTATTCTTAGTTTAGTCAAAAAATTTAATTAAAAAGGGCTCATATTGAGATCAGGATATCCCTACTTTGGACGATATGTAAATAACAGTCTGTTTAAACAGAAGCTCTGGTTTAAGGCTCCCTGGCCTCTGGGCCTGTGCCAAGAGTACGCCTGTGCTCTAATCTATCCATGGGTTTAGATAATCCGGCTAAACTGTTGGCTTGTTTACAACCTGTCTGATCATTTGACTCCTCGTGTTTCTTGTTTCTTGATCTCAGCAATAAACTTAATGAACTCAAAGTCATCATAACTGATAGAAATGGTGGCCAAAACTGCAGACTTAAAGCTAAAGTATAGGCGAGATTGGAACAAATATGATTAAAAAAAGTTATTCTTATAAAACGGTCGCTATATCCTGACGGCATCTGCAAGATTTCACAGACCGGCGGAAAACAACCAGTCAGAGCTGATCTGAGGTCCGCTGTCCGCTGTCCAGCTGCCATCTATGAGAGCCGGCTGTCAATCGCTCGCAAACTCTGACCAAACGGTCAAACTAGCTGATCAAATATTAATCAATATTATGTTACGTTAATGCCTATTCCTCGCCACAAATGTTCTCAGAATCATCTTGTAGTGCACGGTTTAGCTGTAAAATGAGAAAGTTTGTATCGCGGCAGCTATTATGAGATCTCTTGAAAGAAAAGCCAAGTTCCGGTCACATGACCGGAGCAAAGCCAATGGGAACGTTCTCTCTCTCTGAAATGACCTGTGATTGGTCAAAGTCTTCCGTCACGGGCTAGATTTTTTAAAGCCTGAAAACAGAGCCATGAGGAGGAGCAGAAGTCTAGTTATCTCTCAGAACACTTGAATTACAATATGCTGAAAGGTTATTATGGAATTTTGCCCAATGATGCCAAAAGTATACCGCCTACTGACACTTTAAGACTAAAATTGTAATAAACTGGAAGTTTTCTTTGAATGTTCCATTGTCTAAGTGAAATAAAGGCTAAATAAAGCGTAAAAACAGGTGTAAATCCAGTATTGACTATAAGTCGGAGCAAGGTGCGCCCACTGCCACGTCAGAACCTGAAAGTACCACCGAAGGAGTCGGACCTTCGGCCAAGGTTAGAGCGATGCACCACCTGCATCCTAATGGCTGTAAAGCAGAATCCCTGCCTGCAGGTGATGAATGAGTGTCATGTCAGGAGGGAAGGAGAATGAGAGGAGGAGGTGAAGAGGAGGAGGAGGAGGAGGAGGAGGAAGATGAAAGTTGGCTCTAGAGATGCTGCCCACAGGATGCTCAGGCACAGACCTCAGGAAGCCCTAACCCCTTCACTCTACCATCTGTTGCTCAGAGGTGTGTGTGTGTGTGTGTGTGTGTGTGTGTGTGTGTGTGTGTGTGTGTGTGTGTGTGTGTGTGTGTGTGTGTGTGTGTGTGTGTGTGTGTGTGTGTGTGTGTGTGTGTGTGTGTGTGTGTGTGTGTGTGTGTGTGTGTGTGTGTGTGTGTGTGTGTGTGTGTGTGTGTGTGTGCGTGCGCGCGCGTGCGTGCGTGCGTGCATGAAGGAATGTGTGTAGGTTGTGTGTTACAGGGAGAACGTTTCATATACAGTATATAGTATTTGATACAATATTGCATTTGAGTTTGTGTGCACACTGCAGTTCTTGCAAGTGTATGTGCATGCATTCATACAGTATATGTGCAAAGTAACCTCATGCATATGAGTATACAGTAAGTGCTGTGTGTGTGCGTGTGTGTTTTCTGTTTCACTTCATACCTGTATACACAAACTCAGCACCTCTATCACCTCTTGCACCTCCACCGAGAAGAACAGATGGGAGAACAGGAGAGAGGGTTCCCACGTCCGCTCCTCCACCTCGTCCAAACTCAACCCATCGCCGCCCAGCCGGGCCTCGACCCTGCCAGAACCACCGTGACTCAGCCAAAACACACACACACACACACACAAACATACACACTTATGCTGGAACCCACACACTCCAAAAATACCGTGCCAAAACTCATGCACACAAAACACACATTTATGCTCAAAGGGCACAAATTCACATGCAAATAGCCTACACACACATATACACACACACATGAAGTACTTTGGCTCTCTGACGGTCCAGAGTGACACCAGTGAGCCAAATTATGATGAGGTAATCAAACTGCTGTTAGTGGTGCAGCTATCTCACATCTATCTCCAAGTTATACGGACTCTGCTAATAAAGGGCTGCTCGTAATCAAAGTCAGAAAACAGGGTCAGCATTTGGTGTGACAGAAAGGCAGATAAATATACTTTTGGCAAAAAAACTTTTGCTGAACTGCAGCCATTGTGTGGCAACAAGTGGCAATTACAGGATAATGACACATAGAATTCATCTTCATTTCCCAAGATTCTCTTGAGTCAGTCGCTTTGAAGAGATCATCATCAGACAACCTGACTGAGAGCAAGTGGAACGGGGCCACAAGCAGGAAACAACAAATGTGTCCCCTGGTGAGGTGCGATGTGTTTACTTCCTGTTTAATTTTTGGCTGGACCACAGAGGGCCAGCCCTACAAACACAAAAGTCTGTCACTGAGTGTGAGCCGAGTGTTGGAGTTTCTTCATTGGCCGTTGCTCTTTCAAAATGAAAAGGCGCGGGAACTGTCCTTTGTTTCCGTTTTCAGGGGGAGTGTCAGCGGGTCCACTCTCCTATGGAAAGCAGGAGAATCAGTCGCCCAGTGCATGATGGGAGTGTTGCGGTGAGTTGGAGAGGGTCTATATTTGCATAAAGTCTAAAAATGTATGCAAATGAGCCCGTCCAGCTCACAAAACTTGAACCAAGCAGTCCAACTAGGCGATCTAGTTCCAAAATGAAACGACATTCACCAGTGGTATGAGCCTATTTCTTGCTTAAAATGTTTTCAGAAGTAGATTTTGTTCAGACGGAATGACAGAAAGTTTACGAGCAGACACGCCATATTGTTTCCTGTTTGAAAGGACAAGCAGAGAACCAGGGACCAATCAGGTGCATTCCACGATAGGGTACGTCACCGCTTGAACGGCCAGTTGAGTGGAGCGGCGCGTCCCCCTAGTGTCTTCGCCAAACCTAGTGGACATGTACTGCTGGATTTAACATTATAGACGAGACCACTGACTCTTTGTGTACCAATTTAGCCACAAATTCATAGTCTGACCATTCCCTTTCCAGCTATACTCGGTTTTGACCGAGTCTTGTTTGATAAAACCACTGAAATGTGTGACTGTGACATGCCAAAACATAGTCGGAGACCCTTCTGTAATGGCTATATCGTTCAAGATAGGGGTCAAGATCAGTGATCGACAGGGCTAGCACTAGTGCCAGCAAGCTTTCCACTGGCACAAATTACCTACAGTAAAAGTAACATTAGCCTAGTCAGCAAAGCTATATACAGTATCACTCACCTTGCACATTGTAGCACTCTCTTGCCTCCATCACTTCCCTTGACCTGGAATGCACCATGTCTGCCTGGCTCATTTGCATTTTAAAGATTTGATCACAATGAGGGTTGAATTGAGATTACAAGAGCACTAATTAACACAAGGTGTAGAGGCCTGTGATTAGGTGTCATTATCCAGATGAAAGTACCCAGATACAGATTACAAGTGGTTGTGTAAATGGGGTTGTAAAGTCAATAAACTGACTCAGTTACATATCTATCTCATACCTAAAGTTTATGCTGATTAATTCTTTACCGTCTGGTGGGCCTCAGAGCGCCATCTAGTGGGCCACGGAGGTGCTGCCAAATGGTTAGATCAAATTAAAAGATATTTTTGGGGTAATTTACAAAGCTAGTTACTTTTCATGTCTAAATGTGCTCAAGAATTCACATAGATACAAAACGTCAAATTAAAATGCGTGATTTCAATGACCAGTTACGTTTGAGTATCGGCACACCAATCATGACACATTGTCAGGTAGAGACAACGTGTTTTGCTTCAGATAACGAGCTGACGTTCCCTCGGATGCAATGACGCAAAATGAAAAAGTTATGTGGGAGACAACCTGCAGCAGTACAGTTAAAGCTCCAAAGCGTGTGGTGAGGAAATATGACCTGAATACATTGAATTTAGATTGATAATGGCAGGCAGTGATGGGTGAGGGTAAGCAGAATATTTATTTTGGTCATTACAGCTGACAAAGGCATACCACATATTTACAGCCCAGTTTATTTTTTTCTTCTTTTTTTTTCATTTATTTGGGAAGGTGGTCCATACAATTCTTTTAACGATCAGAAGTGGGCCTTAAGTTACAAAAGATTGAGGACCCCTGTGTTAACTGTTAGCTAACTAGCTGTCAAATAAATAGTATATAGTGCACAAAATTTGTCTGTAGTAGCATGAAATTTAAATTCAAAAACTTTTTAGAGTAGCCTACAAGTACCTCAAAACTGTACTTAAAGGGGAACATCACCTGAATTAAGAGAAAGTTCAATCTGTGAACATGAGCTACACTCTCTCAAAGCCATTAAACCAGAGTAAGTCTCAAACTTGTGATGTCATAGGGTATAAAGTCCAGAGCTTCTCCATAGACAATGAATGGGATGCTGATTTTGTTATCCCTCGGAATGTTTTTTTTCTTCTTTTTTCTACCCAAATGAGCTTTATTCTATAGTAGTGTTGTCAGTTGTGAAACAGACAATGTTCCCATATACTCAGATAATTTCCCTTTGTGCTCTCAGTGTCATCTAGAACATCTCTTCCTATTCATTGTCTACGGAGCAGTTCCACACTTTATACCTCGTGACATCACACGTTTGAGTTTTAGCACTCTAGTTTTTGGATTTGGGAGAGAGTTTTTCATGTTGACTAATATTGTTTGGACTGTCTTAGACCATAGGAAAAACATGTATGAATTTTAAAAATAGGCGTATAGTTCCCCTTTAAGCACAATACTTTAGTGAATATATACCGTAGTTACATTCCACCACCGTCCGTATACCAGACCAAATAATGCTGTATATGTAGAACTGTGTTAGTGCAAACATTTTAACTCGTATAGCAGGACAAAGCAGGTGTTACAATATATAGGTGTCCCAATAAGCCATTGCTATAGAGAACAGTATGCACAATACCAGGACCTTGGAGCTGATGCAGCTGTGTGGAATGTCACCGTAATTAATGTTATTAATTACACCTGTGCTTTTCCTGTTCAGACATGGTCTCATTTTAATAGAAATACCACTCGGTGCCTCCAGACTCAATAAAAAAAAACTCACTATGTGAGTAAAAATCACCATATCCTACCGCGGTCCACCTGCCTGGCTGTTAATCAACCACCTGGGCTTCACTCCACTCACCACAAGCACGGTTTTACATAACCACCAATGCCACTCTGTCAAGACCAGATAATTCCTTCACTCTCTCGCTCCTGACAGAGAAAGAGATGGCATCAGCATGTCATAAAATCAATGGCAGTTTCATGAGGAAATCATCACTCCAGCGTTCTGTTCTCCTCCGCCTAAGCCCCACTGGCTGTTTTTCTCCCGCCACGAGGAGAGAGAATGAGAGGGACGGCTGGCGGACGGACACGGAAAGCGACGGATCGCAGTACAGGGCGAAAAGCCGGGTAGTAATCGATATAGAGTTGGCAAAGGGCTGGGGCTGGGGATAAACAGTGGAGATTGCTCCAAGGGACTAGCATTGATGTGTGATTAAAGTCAGAGAATCCCCCCGTCGTCCGGAACTTGTGAGTGAGATCTCTGACGCCGGGGTAATTGGTCTCGGGGAAAATCAATGGATTTGGCGAGTGAGCTAGTCACATCTGTCGAGGCTGCTGGACGGTACAGGGCAGACACTGGCATTTTCACCTGAGGCTGAACCTGACATTTTTGTTTGAATGGGCTTAGGAGTTGGCTTCGGGTCTGACTTGACCTAACTTGATGCAGCAGCCAAAAATATTGCTGAGAAGTGCAACCAGGGCCATGGCAACACGCAGTCCTCATTGTCCTTACAGAGGTCACTTCTTTTTCTGACAGTTGTGGGTGTTTTAGTGACCTGGATGAATCTACAGTCCAGAGTTAAAAACGTACACATGACTGGCTTTTAGAAGCCAGTATTTTTAGACATAATATATTCAGTACTTCCCCACCAGAATTTTATTCCTGGCAGTCTTTTGTGTTGGCAAATACAATTTGCACAAAAAAAATAACTGCACAATTAACTGAATGAATGAAATATCCCATTTATATTGGTATTATTATTTCTATTTTTATTGGTTATTTTAGAAAAGTCCTCTTTGTGATCTAATTATGTAGTTTATAATTTAAAATAAGACTTTGGAGTATGGGGTCATGGACATAGATTTTTTTATTAATGTATTTATTTATTCACTATTTTGTATATATTTTTCTATCGCATTCATTTATACCTGCAATAACAAATTTTTTGGCCACTTGGGGGCAGCAGAAACAAGCTGTCAACACACTATTGACATACTATCACCATTAAAGTTGATATGACAAACTTAAAAAACTGGTAGCAAACAGTTGCATATTTAGGTACACATCCAGTTACTGAGCAACATTATCATTCATTTTGAGTCGTGTTTGTGTTCACCTGATGACACCATATCTCCAAAATTCACAATCTTTTAGCTCTGTTTTGGTCTCTACCATCTCCTGAGGGAAACATCTGTCTCTTTAGCTGCTAAATGTTCCACTATGTTCAACAACTAGTTGGTAACTATGTCTGTTTGTCTGTTTTATTTATTTATCATCATTTAATTTGCCCTCAGTTTTTCCTAAAATCCTAGTTCTGGCCCTGAGTGCGACGGCTATTAGTAATTACCATTATTGCATTTTTTAAGCTGTATTTTATTTGGAGTCACTCAAGCTTCTACACCTAAAGCTTGGCCTTGCATCAAACTTCGCAGTTTGGGGTCAAGCCAATTTAAATTTGATACAACCTGTAGTTCAAGGATAAAGTGGCCCGTGTGATTTCCTTGTCTGATTTTTAAAAATGCCGGTATTATAAAGCAGGTTTAAGCGCTATATAAATACTGTGAAAGTATCAAAACGCTCAATCCATGGAGAAATACACATAGCCCGTATTCATAAAATGTGCCTAAACATGAGCCGTCAGGATTTCTGTGATTTTGTGACGTCACAAATACACGTAAACATTCTATATGTGTCCCAGTGTATTTCCGGTTGCGGTGTATGACATCAGCTGACAGGAAGTAAACATGGACCCAAGCTGTTGCCTATCAATGCAATTCTGTTTTTCTTTTATTCCATTGAAATGTGCTAAAACAGAGGGTTTCTGACAGACAGTAAATACAGGCATATTTAGGCAGACAGTATGAGGAAAATAAAGGATTTTTTGACCATTAAAGCAGGTATACATGTTCTAGTAGAAACACAAAATACAAATATGAACCTAAAAATTTGCATAATATGGTACCTTTAAATTAAGTGCATCGCTACTGCAGCTTCCATGTAAACTGCAAATTACCTTGGTGTGATAGATAATTAGTTTCCCATTGCTCAAAGCCCGGTTTAAACTGTGAGCCTTTAAATGATGTGCATCTGAACAGGCAATGAAATGTATAGCAAAGTGAATATTTGTAATTATTGCGCCTGGCTGGAACGGCTGTACTCCTTTGTGGCCTCTTTTTAATAAAGAACCGATTTGTCATACAAAATAAATTGTGACAAGTGGAATCAGGTTGGTTGCTTGATTTCTGTAACCCTACCGTCATCTGTGGCTCTGTTCAACATGACAGCTTTCTGTAGCACGGGCCTCATTTTCAAAAAGGTCATTGATGATGCCGGGGCACATCAGCATACATCTGATCCGGTGACAGCTGTGCCTGGGAGCCATCGCTCTCACAGCGCAGACCAATTAGAGAGGGTCTTGTATCAATCAGAAATAAAATAACATCTCATCAAAACGCATGTCGGTTTTTGATTCCCTCTCCCCCAAGAGAACCGCCGTTCTCCCCAGATCCCATCTCCATCACCCCCACACACCTCTTTTAGCTTCTGCCTATATCTCTTTTTATTTTTTCAAACGCCCATCCACATCTTACCAGTGCATACACTTAACGGATATGCCCTCACATCTTCACACACACACACACACACACACACTGACACACAGGAGCACACAGGGCCCAGGGCAGTGACGGACAGAGCAGGTAACCAATCCAATTAACACCTTAATGAGGAGGTCTCCAGTCACAGTCTGATTTACTCTACATGCACAGCAGCAGCAGCAACAACGCACAGCTCTCATCTTCCTGGATACAGCAGGCAGGCATCGTACTGCTGCTGGACTCTGTAGGTTAGATGGTGTTAAAGAAGAGAGACACCTAATGAGTCTAGCCCAGGGGTCAGCAACCTGCAGCTCCAGAGCCACATGTGGCACTTTAGCCCCTCTCCAGTGGCTCCCTGTGGATCTTTAAAAATGGAAATGAATAACTGTTTTTTGTTTACATTTTCATTTTTATTTATCATTGTTGTAGGTCTATGGTACGACGGTACGACGGAGTATTATGGCCACATTGAGCCAAAAAAATAAATCTGAGATTTTGAGAATAAAGTCGTAATATTATGAGAATAAAGTCATAATATTACAAGAATAAAGTCATAGGTTTACAAGACAAAAGTCGTAATATTATGAGGATGAAGTCATAATGTAAAGTAGTAATTTTACGTGTTATTTTCTTTTTTTCTCGTAAAGTTCTAACTTTATTCTCGTAATATTACGAAATTTTTTCTAGTAAAGTTATAACTTTATTCTCGTAATATTATGACTTTTTTTCTTGTTAAGTTATGACTTTATTCTCCATAATATTACGACTTTTTTCTTGTCAAGTTTTGACTTTATTCTCGTAATATTATGACTTTTTTCTCGTAAAGTTATAACTTTATTCTGGTAATATTACGACTTTTTTTTCTTATTAAGTTATGACTTTATTCTCCTAATATTACGACTTTTTTTCTTATTAAGTTATGACTTTATTCTCCTAATATTACGACTTTTTTTCTCGTAATATTATGACTTTTTTCTGGAAATCGCAGATTTTTATTCCCTCAATGTGACCCTAATACTCCGTAGTACATTTGCTCTTTGGCCCTCACTGCATTAGACTTATATACTATATACTTAGATTAAAAACTATGTTACCTTCATCACAATGCTCAAATGTTTTGCGGCTCCGGACAGATTTTTTTGTTTTTGTTTTTGCCTAAAATGTCTCTTTTGATAGTAAAGGTTGCTGACCCCCTGGTCTAGCCAGACAGGTTAAGTTTTTCATTTTTAATACATACATATTATAAATCGTCAATTGTGAGATACATGTACAAACGTGATTCTTTAACTTTTTACAGAGGCTATTTTGTCAAAACACAACCTAATGTTTTCAAGACAACATCTGGCATGCTTCTTAAAGGGTCAGTGTGTAGGATTAAGGAGGATCTATTAGCAGACATGGAATACAATATTCATAACTATGTTTTCATTAGTGTATAATCACCTGAAAATAAAAATCATTGTGTTTTAGTTACCTTAGAATGAGCCCTTCATATCTACATAGGGAGTGGGTCCTCTTAATGGAGTCCGCCACGTTGCTCCGTCATATTTCTCCAGTAGCCCAGAATGGACAAACCCAACACTGGCTCTAGAGAGAGCCTTTCATGTTTGTAAATTACCTGAGGGCCACTATAGATTCTCGGCTATGCTTGCAAAGGGAGGGGTGAGCGGACTAGATGCCACTGAATCCTACACACTGGTCCTTTTTCTACTCAGGCTTTTAAATATGTTTTCATTTAGTTTTGCAAGATGTCCTGCCTGACAAAGTGAATATTTAATTTAATGAAAATACCTCTTATAAATATAGTAAATATATAGTGTTTTTTGAGGTATGTAATATCAAGGTATGTAAATAACAGATTAATAAGTCATAAATATTAAATTCAGTTCAATTAATTTTTATATCACGTCAAATCAAAACACCATCCACCCACTTTGAGCTTCACAACGGCTCTTCAGAAACCTATGAGTGACGTCACGGAGACTATACGTCCATATTTTATACAATCTATGGTACAGATCTGGAGAAAACTCACCTCAGATGTAATAACACCCTTATTAGACATCTGACCCATATCAAAATACCAAGGTCTCCTTATTCTGAAACAGACGTTTTGTGTACTTGGTTGAACTATACTCACAGCGGCTATGACCGTCGTCATTATTTTGTATCCGTTCAAGTAGTACATGAATAATTCTCAAGCGCATGGCAAATCACAGAAGTGTGTAATGGAGTGAGCTGCAATGTGCCTTGAGGATTTTCCCAAATATCAAGCAAAGATTAAGTAAAAGCAATTTTGAGCAAAGTTGCACACACTGCATGAAGCCTTCATTAAATTTGATTTTAATTGATTTTGTGCCAGTTTAATAAACCTCGCAGAACCCCCTAATGCGATCACATAAATAAAGAGTGCTATTATTATTAGTTTTATTAGTAGTAATAGTAGCACGGTAATCATTATAGTATCAGATGGAGCAGTAAGAAGAATGTGCTGGACTTTTAGATCTTGAAGATGCGATCAAGGAGCTCAACCTGAGATTTGGTTTAGCCGGTTGCTTCCTCCTCAGAGTCGGAACACAAGTTTTGCCTGGAATAATAAAAGCACCTTGATGAGGCTCCGTGACGCACACAGCAGCATTAGGGCAGGCAGTGTGATTCATGGCCCTGACAAAACTCCTCTTGTTTATGATCACACAACATCTGTTGACGGTGAATCACTTCTTGTAATCAGCACTCTGCTGCCATTTGATCATTTCATCAGTCACAACACTGTGTGACTGTGCGCGTGTGCGTTAAAGCACAACACAGTATATTGGAGGTTCTATATTCCAACCTTAGCGTACAGTTACACTAATATACACTATAGGGGCTATGTGTGTGTGTGTGTGTGTGTGTGTGTGTGTGTGTGTGTGTGTGTGTGTGTGTGTACTGGGATCATTTCCAGCGTAGATCCAGTGTTAGATGAATAAAGCCATAATCGGCGTGTGAGCGTGCACACTCGCTGTTGCGGGACGATGATGGCGGCAGCTTTCTCTCATCAAAGCCGATAAACATCAATGAGCTGTTCAAACATCCTCCAACGCCATTAATTAGAATGCACCAAATACCAAAGACGATGATGTAGCAGCTCCAACAAATAAAGCTGGAAGTCTGACCCTGAAAATCGGAACCTGACTGTTATCCATTTGTATTTGAAGTGAGAGCTTGTGCTGCTGCCACTTCTAATTCCAAACACTAATTCAAAGAGGATTCATAGGCATTTTTTCTAGGTCAAACATCGCAACTTTGAAAAGCCTCCCCCCCCCCACCCACCCCTCCTTCCCTTGCTGTTATTTTTTTTTCTGGCGTTTCTGCTTTACTAAATAACACCACTGTTGAAACTGACAGGAGGAGGAGGAGGAGGCCAAGCTGTAAAGGTTACAAAGTGGAGCTGAACATATGATGCAAAAAGCTCGCACAAGTTGGCACTCTTGATCCCCGAGAGCACTGAGAGGGATTGCTTTTCTAACGTCTATTTGGGGTTTTTTTTGTGATCGGCCACCAACGTGTCTTACACTAAATCTTCTTCTGTTCCCGGTAGAGCCATGAAACAAAACCCAGAATGTACAAGTGAGGCTGTGGGACCAAATACAAGAGACCTTGATCCAGAAGGGCTTAGCCATCAGCTGGCTTGAAGGGTGTTGCAGGCCTCCAACTATGGAGGACGGAACCTGCCAAAAACAAAAATAAATTAATAAATAAATAAATGATTAGATAAATAAATAAATATGTCATTAAATTTAGCACAATTGTATTACAAATAAATGTAGCCTTTAATTAATTGATAAAACTTGACATAAATTTATATATTTGTTCCAATTTGATTCTTTGTTTATTTATCTTTGTATTAATTCCCTTATTTATTTACTCTTCTCTTTGATTTTCCCCTTTATTTAATTATGTATTTATTTTTATTAATTTCAAAATATATTTATTAATTTTTGCATTTATTTTTTATTTATTCATTTATTTTTGTGTTATTCTTATGAATGTATTTATTTTTGCCCTTATTTCTTATTTATTTTTTGTTTATTTTAAAATGTATTTATTTATTTTTGCATGCATGCATGATTTCCCCTTTGCATTTCACCCCTCATTTATATCCCCAAACTTATTTATTTCTGTATTATTTTCTTTTTACATTTCTTCATGCATCTCATTATGCAAATGAGGGGTCTGTCACTCAATGTGTAATTTTGTCATTTTTGGTTTTGGCCGATTTCGTCCTCCATACCCACTGCCATGTGTTGAAATACTAATCTGCAATTTTTTTTTTCTCTCTTATTTTGGCAACAGGTTAGTACTAAATGGTCACCTCTGTGGTGTTTTGCAGTGCTCTGCCCAGCAATCACTTCAGACCAGTGTCACAGTTACTTTGACATCACTGGACTGACAGCAGCTGCCACGACCACGAGCACGACCTCCTCTACTGAGATGAGTAAAGACACTATAAATAACTGACTGGGATTTCTGTGTAGAGACATTTATGTCTACATTATGCAAATTCATACTAAATGGCAGTATAATTATGGTTAATTTAATAACAAAGAAATGCTGCTCTTCAAGCCTATTCTCTTTCGCCAGACATGTTTAGTGTCAAATTGAAATTGAAATGATTTTTTGTTAAGAAATCAAAATAAGTATCCTTAGTATCTTTAGTTACTTGTACTTATTTGTCCAAAATTGTTTCCCTCACCCCCAAGAAAAAAATATATTTTTTATAATTTTTCTGCAGTGATAGCACCTCCTACATTAGTGTTCTCCATGGATGTTAATTTTTGGTTCAAACAATGTTGGTTCCATAGACTGTATAGTAGAAGCGGACGCAGTAACCGTGACGTCACCCATTGGTTTGTGGACTACGGTTTTTAAGTGTAGAGTTTGGCATTTTGGCCGTCGCCAACTTGGTTTTTGGCCATCGCCATCAAGGTTTTTTTGCAACCAGAGGTGACATGAGAGGGTGGAGCTAAGTACACCGAACGCTGAATAAGACATTTGTTAGGCAACCAAAATGTTACATTTAACTTTCATGAACTGAAAACAGACTGTGAAAGGCTTAAAGTTATAAGATGAAAATACTGACAAATCCTTGACCGAACAACGATGTGATAGCGACCTGTCAATCACAAGGTAGCTGCGCCCGAAAGCATACCCTGCTTTATGGTTTATTTGACCGTAAATGGGACCATAATTTACTAAATGAAACTAGTGATTGAGACCATAAACTCATGATTACAATGTTTACTGAGGTAATAAATCAAGTGAGAAGTAGGGTCATTTTCTCATAGACTTCTACACAATCTAACTTCTTTTTGCAACCAGAGGAGTCGCCCTCTGCTGGTTTAAGTTTAAGGCACTTCCACTTTGGCTTCACTTTTCAAAGTTGGTAAGAGGTTGCCGCCTGGTTGGTACTGGTAGACTGGTGCAATATCTGTGGGGACAGACTGTAAAAATAACTTGTAATGTCACTTGTATTCATAATAAGTATGTTTTCTTTGTGTATAATTACCTGAAAATAAGAATTGTTATGTTTTCGTTACCTTATACATACGGAGCGGGTCCTCTTCACGGAGCCGGCCGCCATTTTTCTACAGTAGCCCAGAACACCAAACAATGGCTCTAGATAGGGCTGTTCGTGGTTTCACATCGGCCGTGTTCTCCTAAACGCTTGGCACACAGGATAAATTTCAGTTGGTTGCAATCTGCAACCTCACCACTATCTGCCAAATCCTACACACTGCACCTTTAAGTTATGCTTTGACAACTAAAACACTTTAGATTTAGGGTTGGGAAAGATTGTGGTTATGGTTAAAACATTAACTGCATGTCTGTGAGGACACAAACGCCGGTGTCCTGCATGAAAGTCAGACACACTCACTACACCCCCAGCTACCACCCCAACCTCCACACTCCTACATTATGCCTGGCTACATAAAGGGCACGCTACTTTCTGCATTGGCAGTGAATGATGGCTTTGCATGTAAATTGTGAGGTTCAGAACAGTCCACAACAAACCCAGCATTTCTCTCTACAATATATGGGTCTTTTCATGCAAATGCAACATTGAATATTGACAGCAAGTACTATCCTGCAAGTTAGACAACATCTCAGAAAACCTACAGTTCCAGTACAAAAGAAAGAAAACAGTCATGTCTCGTCCTGGAGCCTTTTTTTATCCTCGAGAGGCAGCGCTGATATTCAGTCAACATTTGGCATGGAGACACTTTTCTTCCACTTATCAAATAGTGAATGATTTCCCTTGATTTTTTTTCTGTTGATACACTTGGAGTTGCTGTTACTTTACTAGAGTAGCTACTGATTGTTTCTTGTATGTGTGTTTAGCCAGGGTAGTTTTTGATGCCATGTGCCCAGTTTTGCTATTTATTCTAAACAAACCGCTGCCGCTGCTCCCAGAGAAACATCAAATTCATTACTGCCTGTGCACCCAAGGGTTTTCCCTTGGAAACAGCAACCCACTTATCAGTGTTTACAACAGCAAATAGAAAAGAAAAAGTGAATATGACCTTTATTTATATTAAAATGTCACATGTTATTGCTTGAATTCTCGCCTTTATGCATAGCCTGGCTGGAATATAGAGACTAAATGTACAGTAAAAACACGACTGGAACTAGAGCACTACCTTGGGAACTCCGCAGTTGATCAGAATGATTCTCAGAGGTCTATGTTTAGACATGAGAAACCCCTGAGGCTGAGGAGGTTTGTTTTGTTCAACAGGGAATACAGTTAAACCACAACATGATGAAAGAGTGTCACACACACAGCATGGCACCCGCAGTGATAAAAGATCATAGCTGACTATTCAGCTTCTGAAGAAAAGCAGCATTATGACAACATTGGCAAGTGTAATACTATTAGAAAACATAGAACATGTCCTTTCAATGCCGTTGACAGGCATTATGCTACAGCTGACATATGAGCTGCGTCCTTGTGGCAAACAAGTTCTCTGATCAACCCAAGTTCTTTCATGTGTAACCACAGTAAAGTTTGCTATGGTACCAAAAACAACTCTTGTGGTACAATTTGGACACTTCAAATAAGCAGACATAAAACAGACACAAAACACTAGTCATCGAGATCATGTATTTCTGTTCTGTGTTGTTTACTGGTTTGCTTGAGTCATTCCAAATTAAGCTGCACCTACTACTTACTGTGAAGAAGGGTGTTTAACTGAAAGGAGCTGCAAAAAGTTCACTACCACAAAATTGTGGAGTTACACTTTTAAGGCGCTAGTAATGTACATGAAAGGTTTGGTAAAATGTCTTTTTCAATGTTTTCTCCACCACAAAGAAAATTCAAATCACCTATTGCTGAAGTCAGGCCTTCAAACTCAAGTGGCATTAAAAAAAGGTGAACATTTCTGAAATGCAGCCCCTGGTGAGGGGGGTGTAGGGGCACGAAAAAGGTGTGTGAATGACACGATAATGGCAAGGCGTGTAATAAGGATGCTGTTCTTACTTTAGGCGTGCCATTTCCACGCCATGTAGTCTGTTCTGACTGCAATGTAAATGCAACAGCGTGAATATGGTATACGCTCAGAGCTAGTGACGTAGAATAAAAGGCGAACGGGCGGGAGGGGGAGGTGGATGGGTCCAACAATTACAGGTCTTTCAATCAGGAGACTGGATTTTGAGATTGGTGTTTTCTTTGCAAGTTACGTTTGTGACATTTGTGACGTGTTTTGTAGTGATGTTACGTTGTTTCCGTACATATTCTACTTAGTTTATTTACGTATTTTAAGGCCAACCATGACGTTTTTTTCCTAAACCTAACTAAGTGGTTTTGTTGCCACCTGCTGGTAGTCTACTGCACCTTCATACACACGTGTAATATTCACGCCTTGGCGAAGCAAAATGTGACACTGACATGCTATCCTCTGGTGGACAAGTTAACGCTTTAACGCAAATTCATTTTAATGGCACTATTTTCTTTAACGCAAAATGCGATTTTTTAGGTTGTAACGGGCTGGAATTAAAGCTAGCTTCAATGCTAGAGTGAAGAAACTGTCATCCTATGAATCTAGAAAACCTAAGGAATCCATTGGTACCAACCATGTCATACTAGCTTGTCGCAAAGGAGGCTAAATAACGCTCGAAACTTACGCTACATTTTGGCGAGGAAAAACCTGCATGGACATTTTTAAAGGGGTCCCTTGACCTCTGACCTCAAGATATGTGAATGAAAATGGGTTCTATGGGTACCCACGAGTCTCCCCTTTACAGACATGCTCACTTTATGATAATCACATGCAGTTTGTCATAGTCATAGTCAAGTCAGCACACTGACACACTGACAGCTGTTGTTACCTGTTGGGTTTGAGTTTGCCATTTCTGGACAATATTGTTTTGTGTTGTTAATCAAGCATATTTGCCCACTCCGATGTTGATAAGAGTATTAAATACTTGATAAATCCCCCTTTAAGGTACATTTGAACAGATAAAAAATGTGCAATTAATTTGTGATTAATCGCGATTGATTATGGACAATCATGGGATTGAATATTTGAATCGATTGACAGCCCTAATGACAACACTACTTTAGGAGCAACGATACCACGGTTTTGCACTCTGCGGCTCATGTTACCACAGTTTCACAAGCTTGTTGGAGAACTACGGTGGCCTTCAGGTAACATAAAAATGTGACAGGCTTTCTCTCGAGCCAGTTTGGTTTGTCTGTTCTGGGCTACTGTAGAAACATGACGGTACAACATGGCGTGACACTGTGAAGAGGACCCGCTCCCTATGTAGATATGAAGGGCTCATCTTATGATAACAAAAACACAACTATTCTTAGTTTCATGTGATTATACACTGATGAAAACATAGTTATGGAATCATATTTCTGCAAATAGATCTCCCCGAAATGTTACACACTGTTCCTTTAACAGGGAAATGTTTTTGGTATAGACAAGATCCATTCAAAACCACTTTCTGTCTGTGTCTTGAGCATCTGTTGTGAGCTTTACTGATGCTGGATCTCTCAGCCTGCGGCTAGACGCTGCTTTAAAGTAGACAACTCCTCAAGATGAGTGGCAGGTGTTGGGGGTGTGAACTTGACCAATTGAGTAGGAGGGGAAGGGAGGAGCTGACGATACACTTCCTGCCTCGAGGCATGAAGTTACTAATATTAGCTGAGTGTTATCACGATCATTTAAGAGGGTTTTTCCTCTGAGGGCCCAGAGGTGAAGCTCGTACAGTAGCTGCCATCTCATCCCACAGAAGATAGGCCGGTCACTGTAAGTCATAGTTTTGTTGTTTTCTTGTCAGCCCCGCATTAAGGCAGAGGGACTTCATCCCAAGGGCACCACGGCACTAAAACAGTTCCATCTTTGTAATGAGGTAAAAATTACAAAGCTACTCTGACCCTATTCAGATGCCAAGGGCTTTATGGCTTTATGTGCCTATTTATGACCACTTCCTGGGTGCAGCTGAGAGGAGGGGTGGCGAGCGCAGGGTGCCACTGTGGCTCTATCACTCTATTAACAAAGGGAGGACACACGGCGGAGCAGCACATTCATCATCTGGCCAGCAGCCGGCCCTGTGGAAAAGACAATACACATTGCTCTGAGCTCACATTTGCTTGTAGCGCTGCAGATGTGTGTGTGTGTGTGTGTGTGTGTGTGTGTGTGTGTGTGTGTGTGTGTGTGTGTGTGTGTGTGTGTGTGTGTGTGTGTGTGTGTGTGTGTGTGTAGCTGATGGTTAGATCCCTACGTAGTTGAGGTAAGTGATGGCGACATCCCACAGATCCTCTCCAGACAGCTGGGAAAACTCTAATGAGCCTGTGAACCTGCTGAGAAGTGTGTGTGTGTGTGTGTGTGTGTGTCTGTGCGAGGATGTGTGTGTGCGTGTGTGTGTGTGTGTGTGTGTGTGTGTGTGTGTGTGTGTTTACCTGAATGTGTGCTGTGCTTTTAAATCTGCGATTCTCATCCCAAGACTCAATAAAAATAGAACACTTTCAGAGCATCTCTTATGGTTTGAAAACGCAGCTTCATATTCCCTAAATATACAAAATGAAATCAACTCCATCTGAACCACAACATCAGCTGTCTCCCGTGGTAACGCAAAGTCCTGCCTGCTTACCCGCCAAGCCATAATAAAAATTTAAAAAAACAGTTGGTGATAAACACTATATTCTGTGCGGCTGTTTATTATTAACACAGATTGAATTTGTGTGTGTTAGTGTGTGTGTGTGTGTGTGTGTGTGTATGTGACTTCAGTTGTGTGTCATTCATGACAGCCGCCCGGCAGGAGGGGAACACACACTCCATCTTGTGACCTTCGCGGGGTGCTAACGTCGTTGCCATGGCAGCGTGGCGTGATGCTTTCTGTCAGGTCTGATTTGCCCTTGACAGAAATACGGCTGCAGGCCTTGCATCTCCCCTTGTCCTTGTCTCTTATATACACTACTATATACAGTGTTATATCCACACACACACACAGACACACATGCATCCATATGCCCACACACATGCTTTCATGCAGTTAAATCACATTTTAACTGTACGAGCTAATGGCGGGCCTCCCGGCTGCGAGGCCCCCTGCTGGCCCGTTACAGCTCAAGACTAAAGTGAGACGGAGCCGTTTGAAGAACAGAGACTTTTACACACTCACAGGGAGCGCGAGACACTACATCTACGCTCCCCTCCTTCCTTTTCCTCTCTCTTCACTTGACTTCCCCTCGTGACTCTTTATCTTGGGCTGGTTCACAGGCTAAAGGTTCAATAAGGGTTGGATGGGATCACAGGATGGGGGCCGCTAGTGTAGTGAGTCATGAGTGGATATTTCACTGTATAATAGATGGTGGCGTAGTGAGATAACCTGATATATCTGATGATGGTGCAAACACACACACACATACACACACACACACCACTTCCACTATACCCTCCCTGCTCTTAATCTCTGTCTGGGCTGCATGGGGACCCTGAGTGCACCTCCCTGACGTTGACAAAGCGCTATGGGTGTTTTTGGCAGTCGTCCTCCCCTCACCTCCCCCCTCAGCTACCTGCTCAACCACTTCATCAAAACCACGGGCACCAAAATGGCGAGGGATCCATCAACTTCCCACGCTGAGAGATGATGTCATCAACGAGGGACGTCTCCCGGGGGATCGTTGCTGATGGCTGACATGGATCAGAACCACAGAGAAGGTAAGTGGCTCGCAGTACTGCAGTGGAAAACAAGAAACAACACTGCATGAAAACTACACCCAGATATGGGAAATATCTGGCCTTATTTGACCTTTATTAGCAATAATACAAGGGAATCTTTGCTCTCAGTGGATTTCAAAGCTACTATTTATGACTATTTATCCCCTGACCTATCCCTGTTAACTTGGGTTGTAATTTAATAGCACACACATGTACATCTTCTGTACGTGGGAACTGTGCAAGACCATGAGTCACAGTACAACATATCACTTGTTTTTATTTTGTACATTTTTGTAAATTTTTCACATGCCATGGAGCAAAAAGCAATAAAGATCCTTTAAAATTAATATTTGTCCTTTCTCTTCAATAAAAAAACACACGAGGAAATGTTTTCCAAGAGTGTAACTTACTGTGGCCCCCAAGGACAAAACAAATGCAAATGGGAGAGCACAAATATTACAAGAAAAACACTCTAAATCTATAACTACACATATCAAAACACACACGAGTGAAAGCGCAGACATGAAGGGAATACTCCACATCCAGAAATGCTACATGTACCAAAACAAAGACAAATTTCAAAAGGCCAACAACAGAAATGTCCAGCAACAGTACTGTAAGCCATAAAGTGTTGGACACCTGATACAAGTCAGAGACAATGCAACAACAAAAAAAAAAAGACATAACAAATTGACACACAAGAGCCAAGAATTATGTGTGAGGACAATGAAAAGGTTGAATTGAAATTTTTGCCCAGGTATTATTATCCGCAGAACTGTGTGTTTATTGGCAGTGATGGGCAAGTCACTTGAAAAATTTTAAAAAATGAGAAATTGTGCTTTAAAGGTCCCATATTATACAAAAGTAAGATTTTCATGTTTTTTTATTATAAAGCAGCCTATATAAATACTGTGAAAGTATCGAAACACTCAATCCACAGGGAAATACACACAGCCCGTATTCAGAAACTCTGCATTTGAAACAAGCTGTCAGGATTTCTGGCCATTTGTGATGTCACAAATATACAATATTTAGACCCTTGACACAATTTTAAACGTAAACATTCTCAATGTGTCCCAGTTTATTTCCTGGTTGCAGTGTATGTGAATGTCATCAGCTGACAGGAAGTACACATGGACCCAAGCTGTTGCCTAGCAACGCAATTCTGAATGCGCTAAAACGGAGCGTTTCAGACAGAGGGTAAATACAGGTATATTCAGACAGACAGTAAAGTTTTTTTTAAACATTAAAGCATGTGAACATGTTCTAGTAGAAACACAAAATACAAGTATGAACCTGAAAATGAGCATAATATGGGACCTTTAATATTATCGATTAACATTACAGCTGTGCTTTTCCAGGACTTGTGAAAATGGTCTTTAATAGCAGTTCACATGAATATTGTTATTAGAATTTGTTTACCTCAAGCTGCATTTTTAGTACACCCTCTTGGTCTTGGATGTGTTTATGTGCATTTTTTCTGAGTTACATCAGCTTTGCTATGCTTTCTTGTTTTTCTAGTAAGCTGTTTTTTGCTGCTCATATCTTTTAGTCTTTACACATATTCAGTGTTTCCAAATTTCAAGTGTGTTTCTCTTAATATTTGTGTTTTCACCCTTGTGTTTTGGCATATGCAGCATTTCTTGGAGTACATTTATTTTAATGTTTCGGTCTTGCATGTGTTCTTCCCTTAAGGACCACCACAGAAAGCATCAGTTTAAAGTCTGGCTTTTTCAAGGTTACAGTCAGGATAACGCTCACATATCAGCTCAGCATGCTTTTTTCTCTTTTTTTTTTTCATATCTTTAGAATGACTGGGGCCTTGACCAAACATCCTCAGCTGCTACAGCATGTTTCAGTGAGTATTTCATCATTTTGTTGTGTGTTACGGTCTAACAAACAGTGGTCCTCCACAGGACTTTGACATGTACATGATTAGTACATGACTGTAGTCTGTGTTATTGTGTAATCTCTCACTGTAGCTGCTGTAAATCCTATTTGAGGTAATGTACAACACTTTAAGGCTCCCTAAGTCCTCTTGCCTGACATTCATCCTGAATTTGCATTTTTTGCTCTTTTCTTCATTATTCCGGCTGTATCCGGTTTTCTTTTGGAAGCGATGTAGTTGGACGCTGTTCAACCAATTAATACATTTTAACTAGGGCACGATTAATGAGTATACATCCTCCTTCATGTGTGCTTTTGTCACTTATTTGTGTGTACCTGTACAACCTGTACCTGTGTATGGCATTTTACTTTCCCCTCTTTACAAGAAGAATTTGGATTCCCCCGCTCAATTCTTCAGCCCCTTAATTGATATAATTAGAGGATTACAGTGTAAAGCTGCTACTCTGTCACTCCTGGGCTGCAACCGGCGAGGTGACAGTGCCGAGGCGGGATCCGCACACCGCCTCTCGGTTTGACACCAACATCCAGGAGGACAACAAAGATAAGGGCGGCTAGAGGGAAAACCCTCGCTCTGACAAGAGCAAATTAACCTGCTGTGCCCGACAGAGAACTGCCGCTATCTCCTCCCTTTTGCCCCGTTCATACTTCTTCCTTCCTCCCTCGTTCCCTCCTTTCCCCCCGGGTCTCCTTCTGAAATTTTATTTTGTTTTCCTTCCTGTCTGTTTTGAATCATTACAACTTAAGAGTTGGCGTCCTGTCATCAGCTGTAGGCGTGCGTCTTTTGTCCCGGCTTATAATACAATCATCTGAAACCTCTTATATTTCTGCTCTGTCTCCTCCCACTCTTACTTAGTCTTAATTATCCCTCTTATTTTGCCTCCTTTAACCCTCTGAGACCAGTTTTAAAGCTAGAGTGGAGCTGTAGATATCATATGAAACTAGAAAAGTCAAAGGAATCCGAGAAACTACCAAGGAATTGGTAACAACCCTGCCATGCTAGCTTTGATGGGGAGGATGGTTAAAAGGTATAATGCTTAAAAGTTCCATTTTCAAAGGGGTCCCTTGACCTCTGACCTCAAGATATGTTAATGAAAATGGGTTCTGTGGGTACCCATGAGTCCCCCCTTTACAGACATGCCCACTTTATGATAATTTCATGCTGTTTGGGGCATAAATATGTTTTTTGCATGCAGTATAAATGTGATATTTTTGCCTATTCTAAAAATGATGTTTGAATATTTCTGCATACTGGGGTCCCTAAACAGTCCTGGAATTACATAAATTGGGTCTCACTGTAAAGCTGAGACTCTTGTGGATCCAATGAGCCCAACTGTATTAATGTGTGATGATGTTAGTCCCCATAGTAGCCATTTCATTGTAGTGAGAACATTTTTTGAAACTTGACCTCACTGAATAAAATGACCTGTGGTGACATCTAGGATAATCACAGCCTCATGAAACTTTACAACCACAAACTAGAGACTTGGAGCATTCAGAGGATGGATGGCTTATGGACAGGGATGGACAATAAATGGGTTTTCTGAGCAGTTTCCAGAACAGAAGTGCTCGCCATCCAATCGCCGAAAACTGCAATTCTTGCAGAAATCTCCAAATGTACATTTTTTTTTATAACAAATCACAGCATGGCTTTTCCTATGGTGTTCATCAAGGTCTTGGTGTCTTAATGTGGTATTTTGGAGGAATTATTGATCATTTTTATCAATTCTCGAGTGGTTAAAAAATGGTTCAATTTAGCACCAAATCTGTGTAACAAATGGCGTCAACCCCAAAACTGTTGCAACAACTTATGAGACATAATAGAGCATGGGAATGGCCATCATATACTTCTATCATAATGTTCTAAGCCCTTACACACTTTTACAATTCATTTTAATTAATTAGTTTAATATTTAATTAATGTTTATTTCTGATATATGATTAGAACAACTTGACACACAGTCCTGAGCTGCCTCTCCAATGAATCTTCAGGTTCCCAGCTTTCAGATGATGTACACCACTTCTATGTGACATCTACTGCTGACCCGCTATCTCCCCCTAAAAAACCCCTGTACCCCCCCTAAAAAACAGACAAAAACTGGTCTGTTGTGGGTTTAGAGGGTTAAAGGTGCATTTAATTTCCCCACAAGATGACCACTCACTCTTTCCCAGACTCTCTCGCTCCGTCCCTATCTTTCCCCATCCCTCTCTCATTATAGGCGTAGCGGCACAGTATAGCCTCAGGCGTCTCACCTGGTGTGGGTCGTTACTAATCATATCCCGGAGCTAAATTGACTAAAATGGCATCTTTATCAGCCCTTTGTTGTCCATAATACCTCTGCAGCACCCCAGGTGTGGATTAAATCCTTTTATATATCTGAAGTCATCTGCTGCTGCCAAGGTGTATGTATGACTGTTAGTGTGTGTGTGTGTGTGTGTGTGTGTGTGTGTGTGTGTGTGTGTGCGTTTGGTCCTCTTCTTCACCTTGAGGGAGCCCTGGCGAGAGGTTATATAGAGCAGCAGGTTAGCCAGAGGAACCTATGGCCTGTGATGTATATAGGAGTTGCCTGTGTGCATGTTTGCTTGCCCATGTGCACAGGGAGGGCCCCGCGGTCTCGTGTCTAATTAAGAACAGCAGATTGGTAAATAGAAATGCGTGTCGGCCTGCGTGTTAACATGTTACGTGACCTCCCTTAACATCCCGTGTTAGCCCACTAAAGGCCTTTACTTTGCTGGAGCTACAGGTAGACTTAATCTCTCAACGTGACCTCCACTGTCAACACAGAGTCAACCTGACTGACGTGTTGCTCATTTGTCTCTCCCTCCCTCCGCCCCCGCAACGTCCGCCCTCCCTTTGTTGTCATTTTCTATAGCTAAAGCTCTCACTCAGCTCCTGCTAATCACAAAGTTACACATCAGCTGCATGTGTGTGTGTGTGTGTGTGTGTGTGTGTGGCATACAGACATGCCATACAGTTTACATAGCTACACGTGGCGTCGTGAATGGACTCGCGTACGCTGATCACACACACGTTAATTAGAGATTGATGAAAATCCACAGGTGACGGCCGGACTGTGTAACTAAACCAAGCCTATGTGTGTATGTGTGTGAGTGTGTGTGTGTGTTGGTTAAGGCTGGACAGTGAGCCCCGTCAGGCAGCGCTCACAATCCGCCGCTCGTGGGTGAATCAATCGCGCTGTCAATCCAAATGCAGTTTAACGCTTGCTCCCATTGTTGTTGCCGTTTAGGTTCACAGATGATAGAGATCAGTGCAGGAATAATAATAAGCTGCAATTTTCATTTATATAGAATAGATGTAACCTTGGATCTCAGGTGTGATTGGTTACCGTGCTTGTGATTTATCACTCCTTGCCGGTCACAGTTCACGTACGGTATCTTGAACTTTACCCTCTTTGTTGCCTGTCCATCTCCTGCCTTCAGTAATCCCATCATGCTCCTCACAAGAGCTTCACTGCTTCTCGTAGAAACTGTGATTATTCTCAAGTGTAAATCAATGTGATACTACTTACAAAGAGACAGCGAATATGATTCGATAAAAAACATTGTTTTAGTGTTTTAAGCGTTTTAAAGGTGCAATGTGTAATGTATTTCACCTCTACTACTTTGTCCATGCAATCTAAATTTACAGTCATCAGTTATTTTTAAAAAAGGCAGGAGGCACATGCAGCACTAACAGCAGGTCATAAATACGTCAAATTCAACCAAACTGCTGAAACTCTGAGAGCCAGTCAAAATAACACTGCTATCTCATAATCTTCACGCGTGGCGTCGGCCTATATAGGCTAGTTCTTGTTAGCCATCTTTGTGTTTACTTTGCCACTAACCGGGAGCTGTATGGCCCGTGTACGCTTTGATCATTTGTTTTTTGGACTAAATTTAAAAAATTGGCAGAAACGACAAAACCACCCGCACCTTTTCTCATCCTCCGTGTGGTGAGGAGATCACCCCACCAGGAGGAGAGCAGTTGACACTCGGCAGCTCCAGGAGACGGACGCCCTGTCAGCGGCCGCAGCAACTTGAATTCAGCCAGCACAAACCCCAGCGCTGGGAGTCACAGCGGGCTGGTGGAGCATTAGGTCTAACTTGTGTATTGGCAGCAACAGCAAGTTTGATGATCCGGTGCTGAGTCGGGGAAGTCCACCAGGATTTGCTGGGGTTTACACTGGCTGATTGAACCAACTGCTAACTGGCGGTAGATACATTTCCCGTAGCTCTACTCCCGGCAAGGGTGCGACTCGTTTTCTCGTTTCAATAAACAATAAACTATCAAAACGCACACAGACCCTGGATGTATTATTGACATGTTAGCATGCTTATTTCAGTGCATATCTCTGCAACATGATACATATCTTTGACTTAACGTCTCTCGGGTCTGAAAAGTGAGGTAGAAGTGCCTTAAAACTTGCATTCTTTCTAATATCCAGCAGGGGGCGACTCCTCTGGTTGCAAAAAGAAGTCTGATTGTATAGAAGTCTATGAGAAAATGAGCCTACTTCTCACTTGATTTATTACCACAGTAAACATTGTAAACATGAGTTTATGATCTCAATTGCTAGTTTCAAGTCTTCTTCAATACAGCATAATGTTCACTTAGTAAATTATGGTCCCATTTAGAGTCAAATAGACCATAAAGCAGGGCATGCTTGTGTCACTACCACGGCGTTGTCCGGTCTGGGAGTTGTCCGAATGTTAGTTTTAGAACTTTAACCCTTTCACAGTGTGTTTTCAGCTCATGAAAGTTAATTAGAACTTTACTGGTCGCCTAAAAATGTCTTATTCAGCGATTGGTTGTACTTAGCTCCACCCTCTCATGTAATTACTGGTTGCAAAAAAACAATATGGCAACCGCCAAAATGCCGAATTCGGGGCTTCAAAACGGTAGTCCACAAACCAATGGGTGACGTCACGGTGACTACGTCTACTTCTTATATACAGCCTATGGTCAACACTAATCTCTTCATATTCTGGTGACAGGTGGTGGAGCAGTAACCTCTGCTGGTGATGTCGGGTCTGGGACCACAATGGTCGCACACTGGAGCCCTGCAAAGGCCGGTAAGTTAATGACGGCATTAATGTTCTTCTAACGTTAGCTATCAGTCATTGATGGGTGGTCAGCAGAAGAATTACCCTGCCGCTATTCTTAATTCCATAATGACTTGGACTTGTTTAGAAAACACAAACTTTGCCTTGAGACTGGAGACTTTTTTGTTTACGAGACTTAAGACTTGCTTTTGACTTGCAAAACAATCACTCTGTCCCTCCTCTGATCAAAACATGATTCCAATAAGTACTTGTTATAAATTATGATACAGCTACACAGTATTCAAGAGGCTCATCTCCTCATTTTATGGGGTCTTTAAAATGTTGATTGGGGATAAAGTTAGTATGCCCAAAATATCCTGAATATTAATAATCCGAAACGAGGTTCCCTCGCCTTCTCAGACCATAGGGAAAATTAATTCTTGCCTCAAAACATGTCAGAGCGGCTGCTTGTTTGCTCGAGATTTTTGAATTGAAAATGGATTTCTCACTAAAGATGTTTGGATTAATATTCTGCATATCTAATATCTACATATTGCGGTCTCATCTTCGTTCTGCTGTTGAATATTCCAGTGTACGCCCGCGGCGACAAAACAACTGCATCCATCAGGATTATTTTTTTACTGGAAGTGTACAATTTTTTGAATTGGAAAAACAAGTTGATGAGGAGCACATGAAGACACAATTAGACATAAACGAAACTACCAAAATGCTCTGATTGTTTGAGGGCGCTGTTGGCTCCAACACACAAAAGAAATGTTGGTTTGAGGCCACTGGCGACTTGGCAAAAACAGGTTGTGTTTTTGTCCATTCCTCTTTTTTTTTTCTCCCAACGCTGGTCTCAGTCCAGTTCTGGGAACGCAATGCGACTGTTCAAAAAACCTCTTCTCTCTTCTGAAAGCAACCAAACGCCTCTTTTGCGTGAGACGTATACTTGATCGTGTATAAAAGAAGGGGGTCGTAGTCTTCTTGACACAGCCACTTTGGCCTACAGCATTTCCAGAAAAATCTTCTTCTCTAGAAACCTCAGTCTGCCTCCTGCCTCTCGCTTTAACACTCACTTTGTCATTCAGATTCTTTTTCCCTCTCTCTCAACTCTTTCTTTTTCCTTACTCTCTCTCTCGATTCTGTGTTTACTCGCTTCCTTCATCTCTCTGTCCTCCTTCGCTCTCCTCGTATTGACTCTGCTCAACAGTCCCAGATACCACAGCCTACTATTACTGATCTGAGTCAACCATAACAGTCCAACCGTCTGCTTATTTGACCTACATCTATAATTGAGTGACAGCTGTGAGCCCAAGCTGGAGATACATAGATATGTATGTGAGTTTATGTGTGCGTGCTTGTCAAGCGTTATCATACATTTATCCTTACATTGGCAGCCAGGAATAACTCTCACGACCCCGTTGTTGTCACGCGTGGAAGCTGCCATGGCAAGTTAAAACTGCTTAACACGGCCTGCCGGCAGGCCGGGCCATTGTTCTGTTTTCAGTTTTCAAGCTAGAGTGAAGATACTGATATCATATGAAACTAGAAAAATCTAAGGAAATCCATTTGTACCAAACATGTCATGCTAGCTTGTTGGGAAGAACGCTAAATAACGCTACAAATTTAAATTTTGGCGAGGAAAAACTGGCATGGCGATTTTCAAAGGGGTCCCTTGACCTCTGACCTCAAGATATGTGAATGAAAATGGGTTCTATGGGTACCCATGAGTCTCCCCTTTACAGACATGCCCACTTTATGATAATCACATGCAGTTTTTTGAATGCAGTATTAATGTGTTATTTTCGCCTATACTAAAATGGTGTGTTTGAATATTTCTGTATACTGGGGTCCCTAAACAGTCTTGGAATTACGTAAATTGGGTATCACTGTAAAGCTGAGACTCTTGTGGAACCATTGCGCCCAACTGTATTCATGTGTGATGATGTTAGTCCCTATAGTAGCCATTTTATTGTAGTGAGACCTTTTTTTCTAAACTTGACCTCACTGTATAAAATGACCTGTGGTGACCTCTAGGATAATCACAGCGAGGATGGATGGCTTTCCTAGGTAGATTGACAGTAAGGGGGTTTCTTAGCAGTTTCCAGAACAGAAGTGCTCGCCATCCAATCGCCAAAAAATGCAATTCTTGCAGAAATCTCTAAATGTCTACTCTTTCTGATACCAAATCACAGCATGGCTTTTTCTATGGTGTTCCTCAAGGTCTTGGTGTCTTAATGTGTTATTTTGGAGGGATTATTAATCATTTATATCATGATACTGTATCTTTGTATGTGCTCTACATGAATGTCTTCGCTGACGTTGTTACAGATGGTCACTATTTTAGGGTGCAATCATCCAATTTTCCCTCTCTTTGTCTGTTTTCATCTTTTGCTTTTGTGTCATTTGATCTGGCGCCCTCGTTTCATTGCGGACTTTCAACCCCCCGTGCTAAATACTCATCATTATTCTCCCATTCTCTCTCTCTCTCTCTCTCTCTCTCTCTCTGTGTCCTCTGTCTGCGCGAGTCATCCCAACAGAACAGCGGCGAAGGTTCAAAGTGACGGAGCGCACTGGAGGTCAGAGCGTATTGTGTCAGCAATGACAAATTGTCATGTTTGATGACGAAAATAAAGTCAAACAAAAAAAGCACGACGGAGGCAGAGAGAGAGAGGGAGAGAGGGAGAGGACAAAAAAGGCAGAATAAGTAAAGGAATTAAAAGAGACAGGAAGAGAGAGAGAGTGAGTGACAGTCAAAGAAAGTGAACTAGAGAGAGCGGGAGACAGAAACAGGCACATAGACATTATCAGGATGCATGCAGGGACTTGTTTTCTGCCCGGACAGAGGCTGGCAGTGTTAGTGAGTCCGTCCTGCTAGGAGAATGAAAGCATCTGTATCAGCCCACAGGCATCTGGTTGACATTGCAAAAAGCTGCATGACCACTAGGGACCTGTATTTACAGTGTTGGCCTCTTTTTCCTGCTTGTTTTCAATGGTAAGAACATGTTTTTGCGCATTCCCAGCAGAATGGGAGAGACATATTTTTAGTGTTCAGTGTGCCAGGTGCTGAAAGTTGAAAACATTTCAGCTTTCCAAAAACCACACCGCTTTAAGACATGTTTACAGTGGTCTACACCAGCACAGTCGTCTGCTGAATGTAGCTATCGAGACAAGGCCTACAAGGCTAGTAATATGCTTAAGCCCTCAGATGGAATTTCTTTTCCTCTCTGTATTGATTTAATGATTGAATGATCCAAATGATTGTTTGATTTATGCAGCTCAAATTGTAACCAGTTAGGACGGTTTCTTGTTTCTTCATTTTTTTTTCTTCTTCAGCTGGCCAGTTCAGCAGAAGAAGAAAAAAATGATGCATGACAAGTTGATGGATGGTGATAATAAAAGGTTTGTATAGGGCACTGCTGCATTCAAATGATCTCCGTAGCCTACATAGCATGCTATATATATATATATATATATATATATATATAGCTTTGCTTTGTCTGCATAGTTTCACAGCCATGTGGCTACGGTTAGAGGAATTGTGGTTTCATGTGTTTAGTGTTGAAACATGTTGGGCTTTGACCAAAATGTATATTATTTACTTAAATAGCTGGTGGCTTGGTATTTATCCTACTGATTATTATTAAGATATTTGACTTTTTTCACATCTTTGGAGTAGGGGTGTAAGAAAATATCGATACACATGAGTATCGCGATATTATGTGTTGCGTAATATTCTCCAAAACACTCTATCCGTTTTTTAATTAACCTCTTAAAAATCCGTCAGGCCCGGCTGTTATTCGATCTTTCGGAGACTGTAGTGGGCTCAACCGTGTTATAATAGCTTGTCACAAAGGAGACTAAATAAAGCACCAAACTTACGCAAAATTTTGGCGAGGACAAACTGACATGGCTATTTTCATAGGGGTTCCTTGACCTCTGACCTCAAGATATGTGAATGAAAATGGGTTCTATGGGTACCCACCAGTGTTAATTTTGGCAGCTATTTTAGATTTAGTCTTAACACAAAAATGTTTATTGGTTTTAGTCACATTTCAGTGATTTTTATCCTTCATAGTTTTATTTGCCGAAAAGTTATTAGATTTTAGTCAAAATGTTTTCTCTCTTAATTCTGTCATCTGATTTTTTTTTTTTTTAATCTTAGTCCTGTTTAGTCATCCGATTATATTGAACATTTCTGTCATTTTAGTCAAATTTATTACACATAAAATTTAATTTTATCATCCATTATCTGTAACCCCTTATCCTATTCAGGGTCACGGGGGGTGACATTAGGTACACCCTGAACAGGTCGTGCACATAGAGAAAGACAACCATTCACGCTCACATTCACTTATCTTATGATTATCTGATGAAAAACACAGGTTGAATGATTAAGAATGCAGCTTTGCAGTTAGTTCGAGTCCTCCTGACTGTGCTCATTAATGATGCTCGGTTCAGTCGTACACCACCGGCCCGTTATGAGAGCCAATCCGCCTACCAAACATGTAAAAATATGCGTTACTCAACCACCCGAACCCGACCCAAACCGCCAACTTTACGCATTATAGTAGCACAATTGTCAGGATTGAGGTGTAAGACAAGAAGGATATAGACAGACTGAGCACCGCCACCGCCACAGCGCATTGTGTGTTTGAGACAGAGAGAGAGAGTGACAGAGAGGGGAAGAGAAGGTGGAAAGTGACAAAAGTAAAGAGAGATTTTGGTAAAGTTTTTTATGTTTTTAATCTACATTTTATAGTTAGTCTCGTCTTTTTTCGTCAATGATATTGACGAAAAAAGACTTGTCATCGTTAGCGTTTAATGACATCGGTGTCTCTTAGTCATGGGAAAAACGGTTGTTGACTAACATATTTCGTCATAGTTAACGAAATGAACACTGGTATCCACGAGCATGCAAAATAAATGTGTTATTTTTGCCTATTCTAAAAATGGTGTATTTCTGGTGTGCTCTTCATACTATGACAGATTTCCTTAAATTAGATTTTAAAAATCGCAATATTTCGCCATGCTTACAGTATCCCAATATATCGCAATATATTGAACCGTTAGCCCTGTATCATGATACGTATCGTATCGTCCGGTTCTTGCCAATACACAGCCCTATTTTGGAGTTGCGTAATGGAATTTTACATGTGTCTGGGCTTCGTTTTGATCCGACTCTTGTTGTGTAGCCTTTGTTTTTGAGATGAAAGCCTATAGCCTCTTTGAACAGGTCGGGCTAAACGTGGACGGCGTCCCCACAGGAACTGAGAACTGGATCTTAGCATTTCACCTAGATGAAAAACAGGTCCTGCAGAGTGGTTCTACATAGTGACACAGTCATTACTCATTCTTCCTGCTGCATTACTTCATGGACATTGACCTTACACATGTTTTTCTATCCATCAGCCTTTAGATACATTATTTCTGGACACACGTCTATAGATAGATCTCACATCTTTAAATCCAGTAAATCCATTTGCTAATTCTGCATGCTATATGTTCCTGCTTTGATCTCTAAATGAACTGCAACATCTGTCAAGAATCTATAGTGTCCGTTAGAACGGACAGGATGTTTCCTTAATCAGCTGTATTGCTATATATACCAATGACCCAATTTCCTTTAGCAACCTTATTGATTGCTACTGGAAATTGGGTTCATCTTAGACATTGCCTTTTGTTCCTTGAGGTATTTGTTTTCCGATCAGTGAGATTTGCTTTTCTAGAAACTGTCATTTATAACAGTTAGCAAGTTTTTTTTTTGCAATCCAACTGCTATATTCTTTCCACTCGTGAAGCATTTCCTTCCAAGCCCGGATCTTGGCTGTACAAGTAAGGGAATCTGTGCATGCGGAGAGTGCTAAAACCTGAGTGTGGTGATGAAGGCCATTGGAAAAGGGATAAGTGATTCAGCAGGCGGATCAATAGAGAAAGATCCATGCCTCCCAGCCGGCTCAATCAGACCCCCTGGGGGGTGAGAGAAACATTAGGAGACGGAAAGATGGACAGAGAGAGTGTTTTTGTGCATGTGTGTGTGTGAGAGAGAGAGAGAGTGTATGCTTTCATTTAAGACCTGATTAGACCAGCAGAGAGAGAGAAAGAGAGAAAATGTGGATCTTTTGTCTTGGTGCTTTGGCATTTCATTCTCAACTGCCATGCCAATAAACCACATTGTGCTGAAATTAATTATAATAAATTGAACTGAACTGAAAAGAATTGGGAAATAGAGACTAAGTGCGTTGGGATCGGGGCTTTTTTTTATTTTGAATTTCATTTTCAGAGCTATTTCGAAACCCCAAATCAGATGTTTGATTCATTGGAGCAATGACACCGTGCCCTTGACACAATGCTGAACTTCAACGCCGGCGTTGCACTCAGGCTCATTGAAGCCTGGTCTTAATGCCCAAATTACTCCCATTTCCTCCACAAGATGATTCACTTTCCACCGCAGCTCATCCTCCAACCATTTGATGTGTGATTGATTAAAATAGAAGCCAGCGCAGCACCGGTTAGGAAGCCTCATCACACCGCCGCATTGATGTTAACATCTCTGGCTGCTGGTGTGGATTTCAGCATTGACCTCTGCTCAGACGTGTAAGTCAACCCCGCAGCACCCCCATTGTCCTTGTATGACCGTCACACCAATGCCCCCCCAAGACAGTTCAGTTTAGCCCTGACAAGCAAGCACGCCGCCGCAGCCCACCTCCCATCCGCCAGCGCTCACTCCGAGATGTTTTCCTTACTTGAATAATGTATCAATTTCTACAGAAACGGCAATGTTTGCATTTCTCTCCCGCTCGCTCTCTTCCTCTCCCTCTCTCTGGATGGTTCTCCCTTTTCAGTCTGAAAATAGAGTGCAGAAGAAGGCTGTTGCTATGGTGATACATCCACTGGCGTTGCCCGGGACATTTTTAGCCACGCGATGCGAGGGGGGATTTAGCTCGCCTGTAACTTTCTGTAATTTCCATTCTAATTATATCACTCCTGCCTGCGCTGTGTGCCACCGCATGGGGTAAAACAGCAGAGCACGGCTGGGTGAGGATCCTAGTCACTGCTCTCTCCGCTGCCCTCACACCACATTATGCGATGCTATCGTATAATGTAACCATTCAAAGACAGAGGGAAGACAGGGAGAGGGGAGAGGGAATTTGTGCGTGCAATGCTCGCTGCACCGGTATGTGAATGAGAAACTGAGACAGAGAGAGAACCGCCAGAGCAGAAAGAGTAATGCATGCTGCTCGACTGATATGCTGGTTTTACAATGTGATATGAGACAGGACTCTGTTACTGCTCAGTGGACAAATCAAATGAGAGACAAGCTGAGATTAGTTGGAAGCTCTGTTGATGCTCGCTGGACTTAACATCCAAGACCAGTAGGGGGTCTCAGCTATCACTAATCACCAGGCTTATCAACTGTGCACATAATATTACACCTTTATAATACAGGAGATGATGCATAACGCACGGATGAGAATAAATGATAAATGAATTATTTTTCACATTTTCCCCATATTCTATTTATACTAAACCAGTAATTTTTTTTAACTAATAAGAAGAGATCATTCAAAAACATTCCCAAAATAAGGACACATTTGAAATGCGGAATTCAATTCAGCTTTATTCTCATTATACTTGCCTATAGTGAAACATAGGATTGTCATTCCAGGATAACTTGCTAAAAGTAGAGCACAACTGAAAATATAACATGGCGTTGTTGAATACTTGATCCTGATTGGTTAATCACTGCGTTCTGCGGTCTGCTATTTCTGTATAGCAGACCGCAGCTCTGATGTCGGACTCTGGCAGACCGTTTTGTGTCAAGTTATTGATTTCTAAAGTAAGTAGCCGTGTAATAAGTGGGATAAAGTACAGCTAGTAGCGGGTCATTGTTGTGAAAGAAACCCCTTCAGGGCGATGAGAGACCCCTCCGCCCGACGTGGCATCGCCCTGTCGGGCTTTCTTTCACAACAATGACCGGCTCGCTGTACATTATCCCTGAAATAAATAAAGCATTACAGTTAAAAGTAATATAGTTGTATAGAATATAGATGTACATTCAAACATACTGGATAGTTTTAGTGCAAAAAATGTTTTGAAGAGTCAAAATAACTTAAATACTTTACACTATAAAACACTGTACAGCAATATTCATGCTTTAATATTGCTAGTAATTAGGGCTGACAATCGATTAAAATATTTAATCCTGCTTAATCCCATGATTGTCCATAGTTAATTGCAATTAATTGCAAAGAAATTGCACATTTTTTTTCTGTTCAAAATGTACCTTAAAGGGAGAAGGGAGAATTTGTGAAGTATTTATTACTCTTATCAACATAGAAGTGGGTAAATAAGCTTGCGTTATGCAAATGTATGTATATATTTATTATTGGAAATCAATTAACAACACAAAACAATGACAAATATTGTCCAGAAACCCTCACAGGTACTGCATTTAGCATAAAAAAAATATGCTGAAATCATAACATGGCAAACTGCAGCCCAACAGGCAACAACAGCTGTCAGTGTGTCAGTGTGCTGACTTGACTATGACTTGCCCCAAACTGCATGTGATTATCATAAAGTGGGCATGTCTGTAAAGGGGAGACTCATCTGTACCCATAGAACCCATATTCATTCACATATCTTGAGGTCAGACGTCAAGGGACAACTTTGAAAGTGGCCGTGGCACTTTTCCCTCGCCAAAATTTAGCACAAGTTTGTCCTTCGCGACAAGCTGGTATGAAATGGTTGGTACCAATGGATCCGATGTCAGTATCTTATCTAAAATAAACATTGAATTGAATTGAATAGATCGGCCCCATTGACATCGATACCTGATCCAGCTATTGGAGAAGGTATCGGCCACATATCCGATCCAGTATCCGTATTGGTCATTTTATACCTGAGATGTTGACAGACGTCAGATAAAGAATCGAACATCTGTATTGTGTGACCAGATAGACTAAAACTCAGTAAGTAATCATTGAGTCAGAGGCAACAGAACCAAGCTTTAAAGAGTCAATGTGCTTCCAACAAACTGCTTGTCAGATTATCGAACAGCTCCAGAAACCCCTCCCCCCAACACACACACACACACACACACTTTTTCCAACACAATGAATGCCTTTGACTGTCGACTGACTGTCTGAAAGTGTGTGCCATTATTTCCATCTTTCCGTCGAGTGTGGCCTTTCGGAACAGCTATTAACACTTTTTGCCTTTAGACACATTTGGACCATGCGTCGGAAAACCTAGTTCTTCTCAAGCATACCTCGGCCCTAACCCTGCTACGACCAAGCAGAGTAGTCAACATCAGCTCACATGTTTGTTGAATGGAGTCATGTGGATGTAGAACTTTAAACACACAATACGTAACTGAATGCTGTACCGGTCTTTCCTATTGTTTCCTCTTGACTTTGTCCCCAAGATAGAACTAAAGAACCACTTAGGACTTTATGGAACACTACTTGAAAACATCTACCAATATATGCAGCATCAACCAACTGTGATAAAAAAAATAATTTTGTGCCAGGATGAGGATACTGTGCCCACCATTTGGGTAATAAAAAAGACACCTACTTTTATGAAACAATTTATTACACTAAATGAAAGCATTTGAAGAATAGGACAAAAGTTTAGAAAACACTTAAACTGGTTGAGCCAAGATTGTAGAATTGAAATATGAAATACAGTTAATACAGCTTTGGGGCCTTTTCAGCGGTGGACACCATTTGTCTCCAGGTGTCATCATCCCATTAACCACCACAATGATAAAGACTTGGTGGGGCAGCGCGGAGACGTATTTACCAAAGTGAAGGATTATTCAAAAAAGTGTTGCCTTTAAATTATTCATGGACATCAAAGGCCTCCCTCATTGAACCTCATGAATAAACCAACGCTTCGGTCAAGCTCGGTGTTCCACAGCACGAAGTTCACAAGAGGAAAAAAACCTGGGGAAAATATTTCAAGTTATTAAAATAAAAGAGAAGTAGACAGAGGGCGGGGAGTAAAAGCAGCATAATAAATAGGGCATCCGACATCTCAGCGCTGAAGTAGACACATCAAGTTGTTGAAGCTGTTTAAGAGTCCATAAAAGTTAAATGAAGCGTGTTTTGATGTTAAATGTAGAAAAGAAAGCTGGAGATAGAGAGCATCCTCATCATTTAGTCCTCTGTCTAAACGGGAGCATATGTAAGTGAACGAAGGGCCTGACTGATGGAGCCGTTCCCTTGTTGACCACAGCTTGGCGCTTGTATTTGCTAGTGTCATTTTACGCTCCATTAGGGCTGCTGATAAAATTAAAGATGACTGCCCTTCAGCAGACGTGGCATCACAAACTAATTACAACTTTCAGCAGCTGACGCCCCCAACCCTCATTCACTGTCATGCTGCCTTGAAAGGAAAAAAAAACAAAAAGTGTCTAAGGATAGGATTATGTCGCATGGGTAGACGCATTGTTTGGAAGTTTAGAAAGAGTCGGAAAACACCTGCACTCTAATGAAAAGTGAGGCTTTTTGTTCTGAGGTTCAACAAGTGTCTGGTGCAGGAAACACTTCAGTTAAGCAAACCATCCTCAGTCCTGCTGCATGTTTTATTCCAACATATCATCCTGTAGGTAAAAGGCCCCTGTCTTTAATTATTCATTATCACTTGCATTAAAGCTATAGGTTTGCTGGGAAGCTTTCCTGCTCTTTCCATATACCCAGTCTCAACAATCCATTATCTAATTTCCTGCATTATCTCAATCCCCTCTCCTGGATACTCGTTTACCCACTTGGGAGGAAAAACAATTATTGGAAACTAAACTACTTGTATTATTCCTCCTGTAATGTGTTAGGTTGTTTTATAAGTTTGGCCATTTTATGCCTTTGTTTGGTAGTCTATAAAGTACAGAGATGACAGGAAATGAGGGAGAGATGGGGAATAACGTGGGAAACTTAAAACAAGAGTAATTTATTAAAACTAAGGACAATGGAGTGTGTAGATGAGCGATGAAAGCAGTGCTTGGTTGTGTAGTTGATGTGCTATGGAGGTGTTGCAAACCAAAAGAAAGTGATGCAGGGTGGTAGTCAGTTGTTGGAAAAGGGAAACCCTGTGTCACGCCAAAGCGTGTAATAGACCCGCCTGTCCACCAGATGATAGAGTGCAAGTGTCATGTTTTGCTTTGCTGAGGCGTGAATATTATACATTTGTATAATGGTGCATTACCAGCAGGGGGCAACAAAACCACTTAGGTTTAAGAAAAACGTCATGGTCGGCCTTAAAATGAGTACGTAAACTAAGTAAAACACATACAAAAACAACATAGCATAAGTACGTCGATAACGTCACTAATGTCACTAACGTCACCGATGTCACTAACGTCACTAATGTCACTGATGTAACTTACAAAACGAATCACTGGTCTTGAACGACTGTTTCCTGGTTGAAAGTCCTGCGTTTGTTTGTCTGTCTCACTTCTTACTCCGTGTCACTAGCTCTGAGTGTAGCATATTTACGTGGATGCATTTAAATTGCAGTCAGTACAGAATACATGGCGTCGTACAAATGACATGCCAAAATCAAGAACGCCGTTCTTATTGCACGCTTTTGCTTTGCGCATTATCCTGTCATTCATATGCCTCTTTGTGCGACCGTCTGAAGAGGGAGACATAGTGAGCACATGGGACATCTTTTATAGCCTGGAAGGCAGCTAATTTCCTGTTTAGGTCGGCATGGACAGCCTCCAAGACAGTGGGAGGGGCGTCACAGATGCAAAAACGATCCTCAGCTGGATGTCAATTGGGAACGTTGCCTTTAATAGTCTGTGCCTTAACCACTAGTCCGCCAGGGCACCCCTGTTGTAAATTTGTGTTCTTATATGCATTTTATTTACAAGTTAAATGTCTTATGGTGGCACTAGAGCAAAATATAGGGGATCAGTAGGATTCATCCTCTGCAAACCATGAATGTCTGCACAAAGTTGGATAGAAATTCATCCATCCCAGTTGATGAGATATTTCCGTCTGAGTCAAAGTGGTGGACGGACCAGCATCCCATGAACCATGCCGCTAAATAAAATGGAAGGAGCATCTGATTGACTTCTTGGCAGGTGTACCGAGGACCCCAATGAAATGCAGTGTCGACATATTTGTTAGTGGTGTGTTATGTACACACTGTGAGAGGAGACCCTTATTAACTGTTGCACCGCTGAACGGCATGCTGGGTACAGCTCGCTCTCCATCGCTCCCTACAGTACATTCAAAAACAGATGATGAAAGAGAGACTGGAGATCTACGGAGATCTACTATTTATTAGGAATTTTCTCGACAACCGTTCGCCCAATCGACTTTTTGGTCATATCGCTGAGGACCCGAGGAAGCGTAGCGTCGAGTGTGAAGTTGTTTGGATGAGCGGTTCAGCAAGCAGCAACACCAGAAGCCACGTAATCGGCCCATTCCAAACAGGCATATTTTGAACGGGCACTGCACTATAGTAGCTAAGGAGGAAGAAACAATAAAATGATTGATGACTGGGAAATTCACAGTTCAGCCGAGCCTCATCTTCCTGTTTTTAAACCAAATTGTTTGTGGCCAAACATCCCTTTTTTGGAAGTGTTTTCTTTTCATACGCACACATGCTGCATCACTTCTGGCACTAATGATATGCTGTAACCACACTCTACATGCCATTTCTTACAAAGAGCGAATAACTTTCCTCTGTGGGTCAGCGTTTCATGAATCCTTCTCCCTCTGTCTCCCTTGTTAGCCCTGTACACATTCGCTGCCATGCGTCTGACCCACTTTTTCCAGCCAGTACAAAAGATGGTTAACATGTGTCTGCTTGTGCAAACAAGTTCCCTGCGCCTTTAAATACTCCTCTATTCATTTCTAGCATGAATGACCTTTTTTTTTTGCATGCTGGCTTTTGCTTTTGGCAAGAGTCTGATTTTGAATTGGCCTATGACAAACATACAATATTAATTGAATTAGTTGGCCTACTTCTGTTTAGCTACCACTTAATGTAGGTATTTAGTATTGTATTTCACCACTTTCAGCTTCAGCAGATTTTATTCTTGGATTTTGTTTATTTGTGGCCTTGGCAAACGGCCTTGCGTCTTTCTCTGTGAGTTAACATTAGCAGGGCTAAACAGGACTAGCCAAGTCGTATTATTAGTGTCACTAAAAGTGCTCCCAGTGCAGCAGTACAGTCGCTTGTTTCATCAGCAGAGATAGTATTTTGATCACCACATTTGATCTAAATAGTCTACACCATATATAGCATGGTGGATATATTTATATTAAGCATTTCCAGCATGCTCCACTGGTGATCATCCTCACTTGGCCTCTTGAAAGTGGATCTTGCATATATACAAATGTCCTTTGTAAGAGGCTGCACACACTAGCAAATATAGAACACTGCAGTATTTGGATTTAGCACCAGAGTGAAATCAATAGGATTCTGGACCCCCTACCCCCCTCTTTCTCCCAGTCGTTTTGTGTGTGTCTTTCTCTCTCATACACACTCTCCTCTTTCTCTCTCTCCATCTTCCTCAATCCCCCTCCTCAACCCCCCTGATTGGAAGCAAAGCAGGCAGGCTCAGTTCCATGGGAGGGCCTCTCCGCAGCAGATAATGGTCCATTCCACTCATTTTGGCTTCCTTTTATTTGTTCACATCAACATCAAAGCCTGTCCATTTCCTCCGTCGGGGAGCAGGGCTTTAAGTCTTTGACTGATCTGCCTCGTTCACTCGTTGCGCTGCCCCGGTGATGTCCATCCCTCATCGCATGTGCGGCAAACACACACATACAAAAGAGCGTTCGCACACACACACAGGGGACCAAGGAGCTGCATAGAAACACATAGTATATGTATAGGAAGCCTCGCATTCAAAACCCATATTTGCTTTCTAACACGCGGTGTGAATGAGGTTCTGAATGAGCATTTGTTATGGTCGCTTAGGCGGTCTATAGAGGGGTGTTTTGACTCAAAATGTTTATTTATTGAGTGCATTTGGCGCTATTATTTGGCACCATTGCCACATTTGACAGTGTGGGCCCGCTAGGGCTGGGCAATATATCGATTATATCGCTATCGTGATGTGAGACTTGATTTTGTCTTAGATTTTGGGGTGTCATAATATGGCATAATAAAAGCTGAATTACAGTAAAGTGATGTAATTTTCTGAACTTACCAGACTGTTCTAGCTGTGATCTCATTGTCTAAATATTTTGTAAAAGCACAAATGGTCAGCCATACAATATCATAGTAGTATATAGTATTGAAGTATTTGGTCAAAAATATCATAATATTTTTTTTCCCCCATATCGCCCAGCCCTCGTGACAGCCAGCTTTTCCTATCCACAAAATACCATCAGACAAGTAGCTTTCACTCTACAGTCTGATTTGAGCTCTTTTGGTCAAATGTATTGGCATGTCTTGAGCTCTATTTATAGTAACAAATCTTTCTATTGTTTTCTCTGACGGTCGCAATCTCTAACAGATGTGCACATGGAAAACGTTACTATGGCAATCACGAGCTGTCGTCACCAGTCTTACTGTAGCTGCTGCGTTTTACAGTTGCAAAGTGAGAGGAGCTATTTCAGGTGCACCCTTGTTCTGAAAGTCCCATTCATTTTTCCCCACAGACAATGTTACGTGGCTCACAGTTGGATCGGCACAAAACTCTCAATGACTCATCTGTGCGAAAGGTGAACAACTGTTTCAGAAAATATCTGGTTCTTTCATAAGAAGTCAAAGGTTCAAGCTTGCGTAGGCTATATAAACACTTGAGGAGGAGAAGTTAACTACAACTCCAAGGGTGCATTTCAGCAAGAAGCATCCAATCACAGAGCTTCAGATTCTGCATTTTGAATTTGCTACAGCTCTGATTTGTGCCTCTGACTGATCTCTTCTCCATGGCAAAGGTGGCCAAGGTTCATGGGTATCGTAGTATTTCAGGCTGCTATACATCGTTCGTAGCTATACCTACGAAAAGTAATGCAATCAAATTTGTATATAACCCACACAATCAATTAGTATGTATTAAATTAGTAAACATAAAGCGCAATAAAGTCCGCGTAGGGAGGACGTCGGGTTGGCTGGGTGGGTTGAAAAACACCAGACTTTCACCCAGGAGACTGCTGTTCGTGTCCCGTGTGAAAACCAGAAGTCAACATTGACTTTACGTAAGTTCCGTACTTAAGTAACGCCACTTCTGTAGTTATTTTAACCCAAACATTTATTTACATATTACGTAACTTCCGTACTTAATGGTACAATTTATAACATTGATAACATTCAGCCACTAGATGTCGCATTCTCCCTCCCCGGTTCCATTGCGTTCACTTCACAACAAGTGGTTGCCAGTTCGTTGCACAACCTGCATATGTTATGGTCGAGTGGAGTGAGACTCAGACAGACAGTCATATCAAGTGATGAATCTTTTTCTGATAGTAAAATGAGTAAAAGTCATTTTGCAACATGTAGCTAACGGCCTATATTAGGTGTGTGTATGCGCCGTGCCCATAAAACTGGTGCCCATAACATTACTATATTGTTGTATTGTCTAGGAGAGTCCTGTGTTTCTGTGTTAAGTAACACCATGAAGATATTCCCTGAAGAAAATTTTTAAATGGGAATTCAAAACAGGAAAGAAATACTCCTGGAAACAGCCTCTGTCCTAAGTAATGACCCCGGTCTTAAGGAATCTCATATTGTTGATCTATTCCTGCAATAAACAACTTGGAATAAGATATCCAACCTCTTGTAACCTCTCGTGTTTCAAGCGAATGTCTCGAGTATGGGTATTTTATCATGAAACAAGTGAATTTCCTGGAGACTGTCAGCATAGCAAAATAATTTGACTCGAATTTCAAAGTAAGCTTGATAAGCCTGATTAGCAGATAAAAACATGGTGCTCCGCTTATCATCGTTGTCCGTGTGCTTGTCGAGTTCGCCTCCAGAAAGTGCTGTCCGAGGGCTTAATGCTATGAGAGGTCCATTCTTAAAATGCAACTCCACACACACACACACATTTACACACACATATGGATGCAGAAGGCATAATGGCACAAGATCAATTACTGATCAGACGATGGGAGCTCCTTCTCTTGGCTTTCTTTAGAAGTCAACCTCTCCAGTTCTCTCTTAATTGGCCCCTAATCTCTTCTTTTCTGTATTCTTTCTTCCTCTCTCTTACGCTGGCTTTATTCTGCCTGCCTGGATATCTGTCCTCTCTCCGTCTTCTTTTCTCTGTCGGCCCGTTTCTCTTCGCCTCGTCGTCTGACCACCCCCCATTTCTTCCTCTGCGTCTCTTGACACCGCTCCTAATTACAAAACACACAGGGGCCATTAGCGCGGACCTCCAGCCGACGCCTGTCCCTTTATCCATTCATCCCCTCCCCTCTGTCGCTATCTCTCCATCTCTGCCCTCCTTCTCTCTCTGTTGTCGGTCAAAAGTCGCTTTGTGTGGGACCCGTTAGGCGGACAAAGGCAGCGGGCTGCAGCGGTGCTCAGAAAGGTCACAGTGATGTACGGCCCTCGGTGCTGCCGCCGGGGTCAGGCCTGTCTCAATGGGGACGCACTTAACGCTCACACAGCCAAAAGCATTAAGGCGATTTGAAAGAAATGCATGTTGTCTTGGCTCTGCTTAAAGGGGAATACCACTCAATGTAAAAAAGGTTTTCTTATTGTCAAGTAAACTTCATTGGTTATTAAAAAGGTTATCCAGAGGTTGAAACCAAACACACAAAAATAGTCTCCTTAAAGTGTCACTTTTGGCATGGGTTGTAAGCTTATATAAGTTACATATTACATAAAAACTAAAGGAGAAGTGCAAATTGGAAATATTCAATACAAAAGTAAAAAAGTACTCAAAGAGTTGTGACTAAACCTAAATATATAAAATAAAACTAAATCTATAAAGATGCTACAAAAGAGACTTTTCACTTGTTTCTGAACCCTGGCTCCAACACAATCATAAACTATTAATATTCTCTGCTAAATACTGTTTGGAGGAAACATAATTGCTGTCTGGAATACGTTCTCTGACAATGTTGTTTTTCCAGTTCAGGAAGTGTCATAATGGGGAGTTAAAGGAACAGTGTATAACATTTAGGGGGATCTATTGGCAGAAATGGAATTTAATATTAAAGGTCTAATATGTTAGAATTAACTAAAATACAATGTATGAACTGATATAAAAATAATCCCTCTCAATCATCACTTATGCCCCTCTAGAAGTGTTTGGTGGTGTCTGTTTCTGCAGAGACACTGCAGCCCTCTGCCTGGATTTTCTCTTTTCTTCTTATTCTGATTTACTCGGGACGCTGCTGGGCGTCTGCAGAGTGGTTTTGTGCCCAACGTGGGGGTGTAACCCCCAGACAATAACAGCGCACAGGGTGTGCAGCCCGTTCAAGTGGTCAGATATCGTCGCTTTGTCACACCCTTCGGTGTCACCCCCCCCTTCTGATACCAAATTTACACTAAATTTTGGTGAGGAAAGAGAGACATTTTCAAAGGGGTCCCTTGACCTCTGACCTCAAGATGTGTGCATGAAAATGGGTTCTATGGGTACCTACGAGTCTCCCCTTTACAGACATGCCCACTTTATGATAATCACATGCAGTTTGGGGCAAGTCATAGTCAAGTCAACACAGTGACACACTGACAGCTGTTGTTGTCTGTTGGGCTGCAGTTTGCCATGTTATGATTTGAGCATATTGTTTTATGCTAAATGCAGTACCTGTGAGGGTTTCTGAACAATATTGTCATTGTTTTGTGTTGTTAATTGATTTCCAGTAATAAATATCGACATACATTTGCATAGAGCAGCATATTTGCCCACTCCCATGTTGATAAGAATATTAAATACTTGACAAATCTCCCTTTAAGGTACCTTTTGAACAGATACAAAAATGTGCGATTAATTCACGATTAACTATGGACAATCATGAGATTAAACACAGTTAAATATTTTAATCGATTGACAGCCCTAATAATTATACATCCCCAAAAACAATAACAGCATTAATGAAGGTTTGGCATCGGTCCCAGTGGCTACTATGTGCCTGAAACCACTCACTTAAAAACACACTTTTTTTCCCAAGTTTCCAAATTCCTAAAATTCTGTCTCCCAGTGGTACGTACAAGCTTTCTCTGGGACACTGCCGGTTTCTAACAGAGCTCGTGTTTCTATGAAATTGTACAGCGTGTAGGAAGACGAGCTGTTTAAAGCGCTCGCATTCATTGTCCTTTCTCTTGTGAATGGCTCCCTGTGTTGTGCGCTCTGTGAGTGATATTTGTGTTAGGCTGTACGGCTTGTGTCGGGGCTCTGGAGGACCAAGAAAATTGAATCCCATTAGTGTTCTATTCAGCCTGTGTCTCTGGGTGTGTATACAGCCGCTATCTGAGCTGGGAGATTTGCCCCTCTGTGCCGTGTCTTGTACTCCGTGAGCCCGCGCATGAGTAGCATGTCAAACTTACCAGCTATGTTGGAGCATTGTGTTACTGTAAATTGTGTGTGTGTGTGTGTGGCTATGTTGAATTGATACCGAATGCAGCACACAGAGGCAGCCTTGACCCTGCGTGTTGTGCGAGTCGTACATCCAGTCGGGTATCCTGTTGCCGATGCTGCGCCTCCTGGTCATTACAGCAATCACATGTTAGATTTATGCCGCTGCCTGATGTTTCATGGCTTTATAAAAGGAGATGAAAGTGGATCTCAATGGCTAGAAAGAGAGAGAGAGAGAGAGAGAGGGAGGAGTGTGACTGATGGAGGAAAGAACAAGAGAATGAAAGAGTGGAATCCAGTGATGTCCTTTGCATGATGCCCTGTCATTAAACGAAAGCTTTTCATGAGCCAGCAGTGAAAATGAACAATTACTTTTTTCTGCAGCTAAACTTAGGCATACACTATAGGAACTCCTACACCTGCTGTACAAGAACATCACTTGCGATGTAAAGCCAAAGATCACGATTTATGTGCTCACACTGTCGGGTCCGATCGTCAGCCACGACCTGAGTGCTCACCCTGTGCACCGTACGGACCGCTCTGGCTGTTGACAGTTGTCAATAAAGATTTATCTGAAAGCTCCGAGGCAGGTAAAGTTTGTTTGCTAACAGAATTGGAGGTAAGCTACGTTTTACTATATATTGTACATTGTTATTTTGATAGCGACGCTCTGATTACTGTAAAAAAAAAAAGTAGAAAAAAAAAGTTGGGGAATCGACTCATGGCTCTGCTTCAACTGTGAAGAGACTGTGGACGGCCGACCCAAATTTTTGACATGTCAGAAATTCATTGAGGAGTTAGACCTGCAGTTGGCTGAATGTTTCATCATTGGGCAAAAAAGCCATAATAACCTTTCAGCATATTGTAATTCAAGAGTTCTGAGAGATAACTAGACTTCTGCACCTCCTCATGGCTCTGTTCTTAGGCTTTAAAAAATCTAGCATGTGACGGGAGACTTTAGCCAATCACAGGTCATTTCAGAGAGATCGTTCCTATTGAGCGTTCCTATTGGCTGTGCTCCGACTGGTGGGTGGTGCTTGGTATTTCCTCAACTGATTTCAACATGCCTATAAGATGTTTCTGAAAACATTTGAGGCGAGAAATAGGCATCACAGTAACAGAATATTGATTCATATTTGATCAGAGCTGCCTAGTTTGACCGTTTGATCGGAGGTCGAGAGTGATTGACAGCTGCTCAGAGACGGCAAGGCTCCAGCTCGGCTCTGATTGCTTTTTTTCCTCCGGTCTGTGAAATCTTGCAGATGCTGTTAGGAGCACCGGAGGACACAGATGCACAGGATTTTTTTTCAGATTACCTGTCTCATGCACTACTGTCAGGATATAGTGACCGTTTAATATGAATAACTTTTTTTAATCATATTTGCTCCATTTCTACCCACTGCTACTTTAATCAGTCCTCGGTCCCTCCCGGTACACTGCACAGCAAACGACGCCCCAACGAAGCTGAAATTCGGTCCAACTCTAAAATGAGTCGCGCAGCTCAAAATTCGGGCCAGAAACGGGATAAAATCATAGTGAATGCACAGCATAAGTAATTCTTGTGTAAAAGAAGAAGGAAACATGAGCAAATACATTTTAAAGATTGGCATGGGTGACATCAGAAGCAGTTAGAGGCTAAACCAGGATTGACCCCCCTCACACACACACACACACACACACACACACACACACACACACACACACACAACCCCCACCCCGGCTCCACTCCACTTTACCCGGCTCCGAACGGCAGATGGAAGGCTTCATTACTGCTGCAGCTCTGGGAACGACACGCACACACACACACACACACACATAAACACACACGAGAGATGCTGCTAAAAATAACAAAAAGTAAAACCTCTGGTCATGCCCTGCGAAGTGTTCCCACCATTAAACATACCTGTACAGTAGATGGTGATGTAAAAGCTGTGACTCATAAATGCAGAGCACACACACTCAATTGTCTTCTGAACACACACACACACACACACACACACACACACACACACACACACACATAAACACACACACACACACACACACATAAACACACACACATGTAACTCTCGCAAGACAGCCATCACGCCATGTCTCGGCAACACCATAAGCTCGTTGGTTTTGTTTATTGTTTGTCTCCCGGCACTGGGAGGCCTTTTTACACATGCACAGACACACAGACACACACACACACATACACACACACACACACTCACGCACACACATTCGCAGGCGCTCCAAATTGTTCGATTAAGTGGGTCATCCTCTCCTACAGTCTCTTGAAAGAGAAAAGAGCTCTTTTTTTTGTGCGTTTCTAGCCGAGAGGCAATCGCACCCTTCCATGGTTTTGGCTGCACCTTTTAAGAGTATTTATGGAAATGACAGTACAGCACTCTGGAGGGCTGCACACTGCTTAATATGTGTGTGTGTGTGTGTGTGTGTGTGTGTGTGTGTGTTGCATGTGTATCCATGTGTGTGTGTGTATGCACAGGGAGGATTTAAAAGCTCAGTTGTGTGAATATCGGCGGTCGTGCGCAACTAATAATGTGTATGTCCAAGTGTATGGTCTGTGGTTACATTTATTTATTTATTTGTCGGGGGCGACGAGCTGGGGTCTGTATCACTTGAATAGGACTGAGCCACGACACCGCCGCTGCACATTTGGCGAGAGTGCACGGAGGCCGCCCTGTCACTGCGAATGAAAGCCAAATATCTTACACAGCCGATCCACTTTGGCTGTCTGCGAGAGAGACGCTGAGGGGGAAGGAGAAAGAGAGAGAGAGAGAGAGAGAGAGAGAGAGCTGAAGTGTCCATCTCTTTCTCTATCCGTCCGTCCGTCTGTCTGTCTCTTTGGACAGCTCTTCGGCGGCCCAGTCAGATCAGACTCCCTATCATTGAGCATTTGGACTGATTCGCCTCCAACAGCCACAGCTGCACAGGAAACGTTGGTGATGATGTGTGAAATAAACAGGCTTTAAATTAAATGAAGGTTTTGATGGTGAATGTTTTCTGGTGTTTGGTTCAGTGGTGGAGGCACCTGAGATAGTTTAGGTGCGCAGTATACAGCCAACAGGAGACCACAGTGACATAAAGCACTCTGGGTGTATGTAGGTATCATCTGGAAGGAAAAATGTATGTTGCTCTAAATGAGTATGAATAATAAATAAAGGAATCATATTTTTTGCATTAATCCATAATTATTATTTCATGAGATCTGGAATAAAACATATGATGTAATAACAATCTTGGGTATTACACACATTAATAGAATAGTGCAGGGATGATGTATTTTGGTAAGGCCAACCAGGAAGTTAGCATTGCAATCGACAAAAAGACAATGGGATTTTTCCATTTTGTTTTGGATTATTGCAGAAAATAAACTCTGTGGCGAACAAACGTTTACGATACTTACACGTTTTGTTCAGCAAGATAATCTCCACATGAACACCACTTCTATGTTTTTGAAGTGTAAATGCAATCGCCAGAAAAGCTTGCGTTAGGCTATAAACGAACTACACCACTACGGTTGACTTCTTGTCAACGCCACTAAGCAAAAGGCGTCTAGTAGGCTTGTCGCGGTAGTCGGTGTTACCGGTGTTGCACGGTGGTCTGGCACACACCGATAACATTACGTATCCACCCCCCCACCGTCGTTTTGCTTTTTTAACAGAAATAAAACCCATTTAGTTCATTTTGGCGTATCAGTTATGAATAGATAGTCGGACGACGGATGCTACAGACTGACAGTGAATGTGTCTGCTCTATACGGAGTCTTACTCGTCTTACTAGACAGACTACACACTAGACTTTCACCAGGGAGACCGGTGTTCGTACCCCGTGTGGAACCAGAAGTCAACGTTGATTTATTTGTCACATAACTTTCGAACTTGAGTTACGCCACTTCTGGAGTTATTTTAACCCCAAACCGCAATCTTTTCCTAAAAGTAAGTAGTTTTGTTGCCTAAACCTAACCAAGTCGAGCTTTTCCTAAACCTAACCCAGTTGTTTATTTTGAAAAGACTGGAGCAGAAATTGCTGGACATTCATAGGAAAACGCACGAAAAATTAGGAATAATGAACCGTTGTATAAGGATACGTTGCATTATTTGATATCATTATAATTACCTTATCGTTTGTCTTGTGAGCTTTTGTGCAAAGGTGTTACACATTCGTCCAAGTATTTAACTTTTCCCCAAGTAGCTCCTTCATTTCTAGTGTGAGTTGCATTGTGAGGCAGTACTATCCTTCAACTCCTCACACAAATTGAGTCATCATTATACATGGCTTACTCACACTTGTAAGTACAACTTATTTGGTCACTTTTCTTCTTTGAAGGTACCACATACACACACACTTGCTCACAGCTGGCCCAAAAATCGTTCCCAGGAAATGTTATCATAGTTATATCATCATCGTTTCATGTGCCTTTGTCATTTTGAAAATATCTATACTAATCCATCACCCGCCACAGTGACAGGACAGATAAATTTCATCTTGGCCAGTTTGTCAAAAGTGGACAACAATACAGGTGGTGAAGTGACAAAGATGTATCGGCTCTCCCGAGAAGACTGATGCATATTTTAGGGGTTTATTTGGCACCTAAAGGGCAGATAGGGGCATAATCTGCCATCAGAGTCTTGTTTTCACACTGTATCACAACTTATTATATTTATTATAAGAGAATCAGCTTCTATTAGATCCAGTGGACAACTTCGAGGTCTGAAAAGTGAAGCTAATGCGGAAGTGCCTTAAACTTGTATTCTTTCTAATAGCCAGCAGGGGGCGACTCCTCTGGTTGCAATAAAGAAGTCTGATTGTTTAGAAGTCTATGAGAAAATGAGCCTACTTCTCATTTGTTTTATTATGACCTCAATCGCTAGTTTCAAGTCTTCTTCAATACAGCATGATGATCATTTAGTAAATTATGGTCCCATTTAGAGTAAAATAGACCATAAATCAGGGTATGATTTGGGGCGTGGCTACCTTGTGATTGACAGGTGGCTACCACGGCTTTGTCCGGTCTGGGAGTTGTCTGTGTTTCCGTCTTACAACTTTAACCCTTTAACAGTGTGTTTTCAGTTCATGAAAGTTAATTATAACTAGGGCTGTTAATCGATTAAAATAGTTAATCGCGATTAATTGCATATTTTTTATCTGTTCAAAATGTACCTTAAAGGGAGATTTGTCAAGTATTTAATACCCCTATCAACATGGGAGTGGGCAGATATTCTGCTTTATACAAATGTTTGTATATATTTATTATTGGAAATCAATTAACAACACAAAACAATGACACATATTGTTCAGAAACCCTCACAGGTACTGCATTTAGCATAAAAATATGCTCAAATCATAACATGGCAAACTGCAGCCCAACAGGCAACAACAGCTGTCAGTGTGTCAGTGTGCTGACTTGACTATGACTTGCCCCAAACTGCATGTGATTATCATAAAGTGGGCATGTCTGTAAAGGGGAGACTCGTGGATTTTCATTCACATATCTTGATGTCAGAGGTCAAGGGACCTCTATGGAAAACTTCCATACAAGTTTTTCCTTGCCAAAATTTTGTGTAAGTTTGGAGTGTTATTTAGCCTTCTTTGCGACAAGCAAGTATGACATGGTTGGCACCAATGGATTCCTTAAGTTTTCCAGTTTCATGTGATGAGGATCTTGACTCTAGCTTTAAAACTGAGTCTGCTACTGCCTAAAAATTGCAAGTTGCGTTAATGCATTAAAGAAATTAGTGGTGTTAAAACGAATTGGAATTAATGCGTTATTATCACGTTAACTTTGACAGCCGTAATTCTAACCTTTTTGGTCGCCTAAAAATGTCTTATTCAGCGTTCAGTTGTATTTAGCTCCAGCCTCTCGTATCACTTCTGGTTGAAAAAAACAAGATGGAGATAGCAAAAATGCTGAACTCGAGGCTTCAAAACGGCAGTCCACAAACCAGTGGGTGACGTCACGCTGATTACGTCCACTTCTTATTTACAGTCTGTGATTAGATCCTGAAATCCCAGATTATTTAACAGCAGTAAAATGTTTTTATTTCATTTTTGCCATTTTTTGTTAAAATTTCAAAACTTCCAACGTGGGCACCCCCCTGTGGAGTTTTTCGTTACCAAAAGTGCTGAAATTCTTCATACAGTATAGTAGCTTTGAAATAAATGTTAAGCTTCCTTCAAATAAAATAGAAGATATGAAATTATCTCACTATATTTAAGCATTTTGAATGTGAAAATGAGGGGGAAAGTTGTTAGAATAAGTATTTCTGCTGTATAGTGTCTGTTTGTTAAGGATAGCAACTGTAAAAACCCTAGTGGGTGACTTCATTGTCTACAAGGAACAAATGTAGGTGGTCACAATGTAGGTGGTTTCATCCTATCATACTGTAAGAGAAATATGTACTTTTGAAGTTTTTGCACAAAAGCCTCTTTGCAGAATGTGACTTTATACGTATATCGTGGCATATAGAGATATCCCAGTCAAGTTGTGTGTATATGTGTGTGTGTATACCTTTGCTGCGTATGTCTGCACTCCAGCAGCAAGGTTGACATGAAGCTGAGAAGGAGTGTGAAGGGCACAGCACCTCAGGAGGAATGACACAACACATGCATGCACACACACACACACACATATACAGTACACACAAACACACCTCCTCTCCTTTCTTTTCTTCTCTCTCTTCGATGACTCATCCCACCCAGGGACGGCGAGCGAGCGAGGGAGAGGGAGAGTGAGGGAGGAGGAAGACAGAGGAGACGGATGGGAGAGTGCGAGGCACTACACAACAGTGGAGAGGAAAAAGCTTGTTTATAGATTCACAGAGGAGACGTATGGCATAAAGCATTTCCTTATTGACCTTTTATTTCAATGCAATGCTAATCCGATTGTGAGTAAAAGTTATTCACAGCTGTTTATTCCCAGCAAACGTGCAATACAATTCACACCAGTCCCACGTGGAGTCTCGCACATGATTCCCTAAACCGTTTTTGTTTTAAAACGCTCTTCCTTCTTTGCATTGCGGCGGCTCGACTACAAACAACAGAAACCCTCCTAACCAGCTCAGCAACACGCTGAGCTCTGCTCCAGTCTAGCCCCGCCGCTCTGCTGTGCTCATTTGATGGTATCTGTTAGAGAGATCCCAAATTTCCATGCGTTCCAGGTCTGTATCACTGTGCATCACAGACTGTAGACCCAATTCTTAACTCCCTCCAAATCCCATAGTCTCTAATGTCTTTATCTTATGGTGCGAGGGTATTTGAGGAGGTAGATAGACTCCTGAGGAGCCAGGGATGTTGTCACAAGAGGTGATTATGCTGCACTGAAGGAGGTACGCTATTGAGCCGGCTGTATTGCTGAGGATATGTCTGTATTGCTGACTGCTGCAAAGCCCGGAGATAGTTGAGTGGTCAGGTCCCATGTGCCCGTAGAGCAACATACAGCATATGCCCCTACTGCACCATTATTCTATCCTTACTGAACTTTTTAAGGGCACTAGGGTTGCTCAGTGGTTAGATATATCATCTGATAATAGAAAGGTCCCATATCTGACTGGGCTGGACTGACTTAAACTTGACCTTGTATTTAAAATTGAATAACATAGAGTGATGCATCGCTCATGATACAATGATATTCTATCATGGTATGGCGTAAAACTTAGCTTAAAATAATTCTCAGTTATGTTCGGAGGGTCGTTTTTTTGTTGCGGATTACGTTTGTCTTTGACGTATCACAAATGTCCGCGGAAGGCCGCAGCAAGTGACGTAGTACAATGAGTGACGTGCAGAACATGTAACATAATATAGCGAGCGACCGTTAATGAAAGTAACATGGTGTGATAGAGTTATTGAAAGTTACGTGGTATAGTAAAGATTATTACAAGCAAGAAAGTCCACTGTGGGCGGGTGAGGGTGGTGATGGATGGGTCAAACAAACACAGGACTTTCCCCCAGCAGACCGCTGTTCGTGTCCCATGTGAAAGTAAAAGTCAACTTTCACTAACGTAGTCATCTTAAGCCAAACCATGATGTTATTTTACTAAACCTAATCAAGTAAATTTTGTACCAAAACATAATCAAGTAGCGTTTTTAGTTTTGTTTCAATTTACACCGTTGACTACGTGTTTAAAACTGCGACCATAATCCGGGAGAAAATACTGTTCCCTCGAAACGTAATTGAGAATGCAGTTTAGTTGTATTGGAACGTAATTTTGTAGGAGACATGGTTTCTCCAACAACATGTTGGGCGGAGAATGGTCGGGTTTAGGAGGTAACCCACAAATTGCGAAAACTTGCAAAAACTCTCGCGAGACTTGCTGCCCGACGACCTATCTTAACCTAACCTTCAAGGTCAATGCCTAAGCTTAACCATCTCGCGAGAGTTTCACAATTTGCGTGTTACCTTCTAGACACGATCACTGAGAACAAGCCCTTGCAAGTGATTCAAAAGCAGGAAAATTCAGAAAAAACTCACATTAGAATATGAATTGTTGCACATTTAGAAATATTTACAACCTCACGTTGTGTCATTCACGTTTACACGCTAATTCTGAAACTGTCGTCCTTCATTAAAGTTTTCGGAACAGGTTCAATTTTCTGCGTTATTTCGCATCCGTCAAAAGGCAAAAGAGGGTTGTTTGACCACTCGGAACCACCGTCCGTGCAAACGTCATAATCCAAAATGGCGTTTGATAAACATTCAGTTTGTCTCTCAGTATCATTTAAAGACAGTTTGTTGCAGGTGATCGGAGAACAACTTGGAATCTAGGATGGTCACTAAACAACCGATGTCATTCAGTCGTTAGCCCCGTTTTGGACTAGCGCTATCCATCGCACCCACGTAATTAATTCAGTTTTGTCTGGTATTGCGAATTTTCGCAACAAATAGAATAATAAAATGCATCAGTTTCTGTTCGTAATTTTTTTATGGGATGACTGATTAAAAAAACGCATACAAAACATATGTTCTTGGTGTGCAAAGACCTCAAAAACGAAAAGACCAGGAGGCGAAAGTAGCAAAACTCCCTAAAGTAGATTCCTTTGGCTTTTTTTATAAAGCATCAGCCTCGACGCTGCCCTCAGTAGTGTGTCAACAGCCATGCAGCAGGTATCGTTAGGATAGCAATCTAGATATAACGTTAGTCCTAAATAATCGTAACGTTAGTCAGGCTGTTGTGTTAGATATAAATGTCAAGACAAGTTATACATTATAACATACACACAATATACACACAAGATGGGTGAACGGCAGTCATGATAGCGTGCACTGGGACCCGTCGTCCTTATGCCGCCGCCGCCGCCGCCGCCGCCTGAACTGCTCATTCAGTGTAAAAAAGCATTAACTAAATGGATTCATGTTAGCAAAGATCAATTTCCTCATCAGTGTTTACTGCAGCGTCTCGTTCCATGCCACGCAATTTTATGTTGAAAATGACCGTTTTTCAACTTTATGCTCCTTTCCCTGCTTTTGGTCATTTTTACTGCTCTCACTGTGCCCCGCAGAAATGGCAGCGGGATTCGAGGTGCTGCTAGATTGCCTCAGATAATGCAATGCTCTCAGGCGGAGCGCAGGTGTGTGTGTGTGTGTGTGTGTGTGTGTGTGTGTGTGTGTGTGTGTGTGTGTGTGTGTGTGTGTGTGTGTGTGTGTGTGTGTGTGTGTGTGCGTGTGCATGTGCGTGTGCGTGTGCGTGTGCGTGTGCGTGTGCGTGTGTGTGTGTGTGGTGTGTGTGGGCCTGCCTGGCTGCCTCTGAGGGGAACGTTTCTGCCCAGAGATTCAAACTGATCCCCCCCAAAAGTCCAACAGCAAGCCCAGACAAGCCCTCACAGCACGCTGCCAAACAAACCCTCCAGAGGTTTTGCTGTGATTATTGGACCCCAATACAAGTCATCCTCTCTGAAAATGTAAAAGTCCATTTGCAGTGATTTCTTATATTGTGAGGAGGAAATGGGTGTTGATTGGTAAAATGGAGCAATGGAGCAACATGGTCAAAAAACAAAGTTAACTCGTAGGTTCTCTATACAGAATGGAGCATGAACAGTGAAAACAGCAGCAACAGTGCTGACAGAGCTAAGAGTGTTAACCTGGGGTGGAACTGGAGGGTGGTCGCAACGCCTTACGCGACGACGCTGTTGGTTGGGATGGTGTTATCAGCAGTAACCGCCGTATGAGCGCAGTGCAGAGCGGCCAGTGGGGCACAACAAACAGACTCACATGCACTTGTCACATCCATTCTCTGCTCAGGTAGCCATTACTCCACTATATCTTTACATTGCAAATAACTGTTTTCTGCTGTATTAATGCTCTGAATCCCGTACATAGAGCTTTTAATAACTTGCCACTGCTCAGGTCAACAGAAAGTGGCACAGCAAAGTTCATCTGCACATCCTGACGAAATCAGCGGTGCTAAAGGCTTTCTGACGTAGGACTAGATGGTTCCCTGATGTTAACTGCAAGCTTTTTGTTTTTTCTTTCATGCCGTTTATATATAAATGTAAATATATAAATGAAATGCAAGTAGGGCTGTCAAAGTTAACGCGATACTGACGTGTTAAAGTAAATTTTTTTGTTTTAACGCCACAAATTTTTTTAACGCACTAAAGCAAATTGCAATTTTTAGGCTGTAGCGGGCTCAGTTTTAAAACTCGAACGTACGTTAAATTACGCTCCAAACCTGAGCTAAATTTTGTCGAGGAAAAGCTGGCATGGCCATTTTCAAAGGGGTCCCTTGACCTCTGACCTCAAGATATGTGAATGAAAATGGGTTTTATGGATACCCACGAGCCTCCCCTTTACAGACATGCCCATTTTATGACAATCACATGCAGTTTGGGGCAAGTCATAGTCAAGTCAGCACACTGACACACTGACAGCTGTTGTTGCCTGTTGGACTTGAGTTGGCCATATTATGATTTGAGTATATTTTTTATGCATAATGCAGTACCTGTGAGGATTTCTGGACAATATTTGTCATTGTTTTGTGTTGTTAATAGATTTCCAATAATAAATACATACATATAGTTGCATAAAGCAAGCCTATTTGTCCACTCCCATGTTGATAAGAGTATTAAATATGTGACAAAATTCAATTTAAGTTAGGTCTACATCCTGAACATTTAAAAAAATAAGTGATTCATTTGCGATTAATCACGATTAACTATGAACAATCATGCGATTAATCGCGACGGAATATTTTAATCGATTGACAGCCCTAGTCTAAATATATAAATGGAACATAAGCTACCATAGCTTATTAGCTTAGCTTTCCTTTATTGTCAGCATTGTCAAGACAGTCTGCTATTAGTCAATGATAGAAATTTGTGTTTTTATTAGATTTACTTCACCCCTACAACTCACGGAAATTAATAGATTTTGTCACGAAATAACAAAAAATAACAAATTTGAACTGTTTCCGTACTGCGTCTGAATTATAAAAAAACTTAATCCCTTCTTATATTGGTCAGGGAAAAAAAAAAAAAGTTCCTCTTTGTGGAATTATATATTCCTGGCAGGACTCGACAACCAGCGGCTTGGAGTCAGCATACAGAGAGCTCCAGCCTAGCCAGCTGCTGAGAGCTGCCATCCCCAGAAACAGAGACCTTGGCAGGGGACGGTGTTGAGACACACTGGGTCCCCCTCCTCCAGCCTGGAGCCCTGTGAGTTCTGCTCAGTGGAGGAGAGACGAGAGCCCAGCCCAACGGGAGGCTTTGCTTGTCGGGCCCTGAGCGCGTTGAGTGTGTACTTGTCGGCGTGCGTAAGATCTTGTGTCAGTTTGTCTGCACCAGTGTGTGCGGCGTTGTGCTTATGTGTGCGAGCTCGGCAGCACCAACTCCAGCTGCAGCGAGATTTATAATGTCGCACGCATGTGTGAGTGTGAATGTGGATTCTGTCACCCACTGGGCCTCACACACATTCCAAAATAAACGGCTCCCACCGAGGATTACTATCGATCCGTGTGGAGCACTCAGCTGCATTTGGAAAGAGAGAGCGAGAGAGTATACAACTTCCCTCTCTCTCTCTCTCTCTCTCTTAGCCTGTCTTCTGAGGAATGTGTCTGCCTGTCTGCAGAAAAAGTGTAAGGGATGATTTGGAAACACAGTCCACTAAAGTGTTACAATGACAAACCACAGCGAGCTGTCTTTCAGACATATGAGACAAAGAGTGTGTGTATGTGTGTGTGTGTGTGAAGAAGAGAGGGAATAGTAAAAGGAGACAGGGAGACTCTAACACCCCCCTCTCACTTATTTTCCCTCTCTGAAGTAAGTGAAAATCTTTTGCTTGTCAGACTTGAGGGAGAGACGGGGTGAGAAAAAAAGAGACAGTGAAAAGTGGAGAAACACACATGGAGCGACAGAACGGAGAGAGGAAATAAAGAGGCTGTTTGATTGACAGCCAATACGCCTGCCTGTTTCCTGTCACACACATGATTGCTGACCCACCCCTCTGCCCGGCTGAGGCCTCCGGGTAGACAGGCCAAGATGGCAGCACCATTTAAAGAATGAAGGATCATGAATGGACGGACGCCTCCCAGGCCGCTCACTGTCTCAGGGCTGTGCACGTGTGTTCTGTGTGTGCATATTTAATGTGCACATGCGAATGTTGGATTCAGCATTTAACCCCATTTCACCCCGTTACCATTAGCCGTAATCTCTAACTCTTAATCCCACCAGAATGACCACTGCAGTTCATTTGTTTTAGCCTGTAATGTCCAGCTGGGTCCTGGTGACATAACTGGAACACAAAACGTTTGTCATGAAAGTATTATTTTATTGCAAGGACATTGATGCCATGCAGTGCAGGAAACAGCAACAAACAAACAAACAAAAAAAAGTTTGTCATACAAACCAGATGACTGATGGAGTTCAACTCCTGTGTGACCGTTAAAAGACATCGGTCATGGGTAAATAATATCATGAGGGTATATAATGTCGCTGGTCACGCCACACCTCCGATAAAACCTGTGCAAATCAATGTCAAATCACAGGATTACAGTCATTGTAACTTTATAAAAAAAATAATGCAACAACTTCCCAAGTAGCCAAAATAGTTTGGTTTAAATCAGGTTCATGACCAGTTATCAGGCCATTAAGTAGGCGTTATTGTTCGCTATAAGCCCCATAGATGTGGGTCAGTAGGGGCTACACCCACTAGAAGTTTTATCATCTATTCACATGGTAAATCACTGAAGACAGCGAATTCTAGCGACTGTAGTAATTATGTCAGGAGCAGAAGTGGAAGTCAGGCGCTGTAGTATAGACGGCATGAAACTCCATACAGGGTGGAGGTCGGAGACGATGGATGGAACACAAAAGATAGGGTTTTCACCCAGAAAGCCAGTGTTCGCATCCCATGTGAAACAGACATGTAGTTGTCTTTGTGCTCACAAGTCTTAAGGCCCTGACACACAAAGCTGACGGTCGGCCACAGGTGAGCGTCCGTCGGCCTAGTTTTTGCAGCCGATTCAGCATGATTCAGCTATTGAATCAGCACCGCCGCCCGTCGGTGAGAGAAATTGCTCTGATTGGCTGTTCATCTCATTTGATCATTCCAAGACACAGATATTTTCACAACGACATGGCCATCTGGAATGAAGCTAAGTAGTGAGTGAGAGTGGTGGGAAATGGTCGGCAGATGCTGCTTTGTTTCATGTACGTATCATAACAATGGCTTGTATATCCGCCGTCCTCGGTCTTCCGGTTTCCCTTTTTGAATGACAAATACAGACTACCGCCGCCTGCTGGTAGGGAGAGTTATTTCCTCTAACGCAGACGCGGAATGTACGTGGTAGTTGGCCATCGGCTGTAGTCTTTGCAGTGTGTTTGAGTGCAACTTTTTGGCCAAGACAAAGAGGACGTGAGGCGACTCAACTGGTGGCCTTCGTTGCCGCTAGTTCTTTGATGTCGGATTGGTGTGTCTGGGCCTTTAAGTTTCACTTTCACTTTTGAAACTGAATTATTTTAAGCCAAAATACAAACTTTTTCCCTAAACTCAACCAAGTGTTTTTGTTTCCTTAACCCTAAAGAAGCATTTTTTTGCGCGAGTGACGTTATTGACTTCGGCCCAAGCAGGAAAAGTTAATAGAGTTGGTTTATTCTGTTCTGGGCTACTGTAGAAATATGGCGGACTCTGAGAAGATGACCCGTTCCCTATGTAGATATGAAGGGCTCATTCTAAGCTAATGAAAACACAACAATTCTTATTTTCAGGCGATTATACACTAAAGAAAACATACTTATTAATATTATATTCCATTTCTGCTAATAGATCCCCGAAATGTTACACACTGGTCCTTTAAGTTTCGCTTTCACTTTTACAACGTAGTAGGCATAGTAGGCCCCTACTGACCCAACATCTATGGTGCTTATAGCGACCGATAACAGCTATTTAATGGCCTGATAACAGTCGAATAGGGGGTCTGGACTCATGTCTAGACTCATGATGAAATGCTATCATTTTTGCCAGACCAGCTTTAAGAAAGTGGTCAGACAATTTGGCCACTTTCTTAAAGCTCCTGAATTCTTAGGTATTTCTCTATCTATTTTAATATTCAAGACCAAATGTTCAGCAATGTAAGTTAAAAAAAGACATCCTTGGTTATCGTTTATTAAAAGTAAAAAACACACAAAAACTCTAAAAAAGAAAAATGCTAATCTGCTTCATCAGGGCCGTGTGGGTGTTTGTTTGATCGTTTGACTGACAGCAGGCTGGAAACTTCAACAGACATAACTTCCATCATAACTTCGCCAACTGACCCCCACCCACTTCGAAACCAGTGAGAAGAGCACAGACAAAACACTGATGTGACTTTGGCAGAATATTTTGTGTTCACGTTAAAAAGTTGATTGACAAAATATTTTTGGTGGGCCTTTAAGAAATAAATCTGCCCGACAACGCACCATGTTTGTTGACAAGTCCGCCAGCCCCACCTAACTAATTTGCATATTGAGATCCCAATCACAATGTGGCCAGAATTGCGATAACAAGAACATTACCTTAGTTATTAATACAATGCGTAAATGCAAAGGCCCATGATCAGATGTCTTATCCAGATACAGATTACATGTATATACCCAGGTGTAAATGGGGTATGACTCATTCAGCTAGCCTGTGTGCTGGGTCTGACTCCCAGCTGAAATTGACCCAACTCTTTACCCTCAGCCAAATCTACAACATCTGCAGCCATACTTGGGCTCAAACTTCACATGTGGTCGTCTGGCACTGAAACACAGCAGCAATCAGCCTGACTCAGATGGTTGCCTGGGTTACTCCCTACAATCAAGTTCAAGAATCTCTGTGATCGATAACGGCAACATTTATGACCGGGTTGATTAGAAGTCCTCATTAGTATCTACAAAAGGGTTACTATAGTAAACCTATAATGGCAACCTATAATCAGTCTCAGACTTAACGCTAGGGGGCTCTCAATCAAAATAATAATAGAATGAGTAGATCGATGATGTTGTGAAGCAGCATGGGATCATGGGAGTTGGTGTCTTCGCCATTGCCGAAAATCTATCTGACGTGGAATTTATTTACGTTACAATTAGTCTTGTTTAGTCACGTTTATTCACGTTATGTCATTTCATTCTAATGAAATAGCCGCAAGTAACATAACTTTAATTTGCTATCTGAGTCGACTGCCCATACAGCTAATGGTACTGTAACGTTAGCTAACGTTATGTGGCAAATTTCATCGTGGGTTAGCCCAGCGCTGTGAACCATGGTCAACACCATCATACTAAAAATAACTTGCTCCGTCACGAGTGTCCCAAAAACACTATTGTAAACAGTAGGGCGGCTAGCCACAAAGCTGGATCGCCGGCTTCCTTCCTCGCTCTCTGACGTATCATCCGGTGTTTCCCGTGTTTTCCCGGAAATAGCAGGAACTCGAAGGGGTAACGTGGATATGTTGCCATTGAAAGGCGACAAAATGAAACGGCCCGTTACCATTAATAAAATTGAGGATTTCTCTGGGTCTGAGCATTGTTGGAAACATTGGAGATAATGTAAGTACACAACTAAAAAATATGTAAGGGATAATGTACAGTTCAGTGTCATTGTTGTGAAATAAACCCCGACAGGGCGATGCAAACCCCGACGCGTGGACCCAGACACGTCATAATTTGACACAAAAACGGTCCACCAGAGTCCGGCATCAGAACTGTGCCCATAGCAACGGTCTGTTATACATAGCAACGACCTGCTATGAAGAAATAATAGACCGTAGAATGCCGTGATTGACCAATCAGAATCGAGTATTCAACAAAGCCGTGTAATAAATACATATAACATATGTAGAGTAATTTTTAGAAATTTGAATGCAGAAATATTACAACTTTAACTTGATTGATTTTCTTCAGATAAACAGCTAAGTCAATTAAATTTTTTTGTTGCCACTTGTTGACCCTTAAAATCGTCATATATTTCTGCGCTTAACCGTGCTACCTGGACTCTGCTTGCTTTTTCGCTCTCTGTTGTTTTCCCCTCCTCTCCTCTCCTCTCCTCTCCTCTACTCTCCGCTCCTCTCCTCTCCTCTCCTCTCCCCTTCCCTCCCGTCCTTACTCTCCTCTCCTCGGCTCTTTTTGGGGATCAGAGATAAGATCTCCCTCAATGGCAAACTTTGGGAGACATCTTAAAGATCCCCTCTGTCACTTCAGCTTAATGCAGCCCTCTGGGCTCTCAGTACAAACACACACACACACACACTCACACACAAACACACGCACGGCCTCCCACTAATAATAGGGGCAGGGAGAGGCAGTCTGGATTCGAGGACTCGTAAACACACTTCTTTCTCCCAACAATTCTCTTTGATCTTTATCAAACAAAACAGTTTCCTCGGTGTATTTTGTGCTTCCATCTCTCGACTTGAACAAGCCGCAATGCACTTTTCCCACTTCGATTTCCCGGCCCATAAATAAAATGAGAGCACATTTGGATTTCCTGACTGTGGGCTTTCAGTAGGCCGATCACTGCCACGTCTGTCAGATCCATTAATTCAGAAGTGTGCGAGCAAGTTCTGGTTAACCGTTTCTTGGGGCGACGTGTTTACATCTCAAAAACAGTCCATTTGCATAACTAATCAAATTTGCTTTATTTTCAGCAACATGCTGGGATAGTCGACAAGCGTTACTTGTGTTTTTGAAGGGTTTAAATGGATCATCAGAGCTCCTTTTTTTTACCCCCAAACAGCACTCAGCAAAAAACTTCCTTCTGCAGTGCTGCTCTGGTTGTTTAACTAAGAATGAGTTCAAGCTTTCCTGTTAAGGGTTCCCACTTCCTGTGTTCGCAGAAGAAAAAAAAAAAATCATGTCCTTCAGTTTCTGGATCCCATGGTCCATAATGATCTGATCTCTGTCTCCCATAGGCGGGCAGTTGCTATGGCAACGTGATGACGCTCTGAGGAAGGATGGGAGGGAGAAAAGGGAGGGAGGTGGAGGGAGATGAGGAAGAAGGTAGCTGCACCAAAGATTGACTATGTTTGAAAGGATGACTCACTCAGTTAAGAAAAAAAAAACATCTCACATTTGCAGGCTTGTGCTTCACACAAAAATGCAGTTTAGAAACTATTTTGGAAGTGGGCGAAGCGGAGCCCTATAGGTGTTTGTGTGTGGGGTGTAACACGGGATGGATTTTCACACACAATATAAAGAAAATGGTTTTAAAGGCTGCTTGAGTAGACCCTGACCTCATCACAGACAGCGTGAAAATAATGATTTACGATCTGAACAAATAGGTCAGACAGATGTGATCATGTGCAGAGGACATATCCCCTCCATCCTCCCGTCTATAACGGCTCCGACACCCTTGCATCGCTCTCTGCCTCTGCTCCTGCCCTGCTGTTGCCATAGCGACCACTCGGGTACAGACTCAAACACAACTTACTGACAAAAAAACTACATTTTACCTTTTGGATGTTAACTGCTCTAAATGAGCCTGAGACGGGTAGAACAGCAGCTGTCTGTGGCACTGCACTTTTTTTTTCAGTTAAAGACGATATAGCCTATAGCGAGCAGATTTGTACGGTCTTGATGCATTTTGCAATTATGCTGTTTGTGGTTTCTGGAAAGTTGTCTGCTTCCAATGTATAATTCCTCTGCACTGAAAATAATTACACATAAGGGTAAAGCATTTTATGCAATGTTTTTCCATTCATGTGCATACTCCAAAATAGACTTTGCTGAAGACATATCTATTGTCCTCTTCAAGTTTTTTTTTTTCTCTGTGATTTTTGTTTTTATTCTTTATCTTAAGTAAACAGCTTCCGTTTTATTTATTTATTTATGTTGTTAGACATGGCTATATAGGAAAAAAATCACAATAGCGTCGTCCAAAATCACATACTATGCACTACATACTCAATATGTGTACTATCGTTCAAAATACTTTTGTGTGTATAAATAGCATTATGTATTTTTTCGGACGCACTGAGCAGTTATTTACATCGTCACTTCCTGACAGCGTCCTTGCTGGCTGGAGACGTGTAACCATGGTAACCCGTGACAACTTCATGTGACCAAAACGACGGTTTGTGAGAATCTGAATTTATTTAAAATATAGGTTGCGTCCGAAAGTTCCATACTAGCAGGCTATTTAGTACGCTAAAACAGTATGTGAGATATTTTAGTATGTCCGAAACCTTAGTATGAAACCAATAGTACGCGAATACTACAAAATATTACAGTATGCAACGCTAGACACTACAGCAGCATAAATATCCCACAATGCAATGCGGTAGTGACGACAGCCTTCATACTGGACGTTGACGAACAGCTCTGTAACATCAATAACACTTCAATTTAAGTGTAAGTATAAGATTTCACTTTGCCAGGCGTAATATATATTTTTAATTAATTCAGAATTGAATCTCACAAACCGCCACTTTGGTCACATGAGGTTACCATGGTTACACGTCTCCAACCTGCAAGGAGGCTCTCAGGAAGTAACGACGTAAATTAATTGTATTAATTCAATTAATTAATTTTAATTTATTCAAACAAAAGTATGTTGAACGATAGCACACATATTTAGTATGTAGTGCATAGTATGATTTCGGACGAAGCCAATACTTACAGTTAAATTGAAGCGTTATTGATGTCACAGAGCTGTCCGTCAACATCCGATATGAATGTTGTCGTCACTACCGCATTGCATTGTGGGATATTTATGAACGTCATAGTGTCCAGCGTTGCAATACTGTCATATTCACTAGAAATATGTGAATTGTGGAAAGATGTGAATAATTTTATACTTGTTAACATTTTCTCAGATTTTGCACTGTATTATAGAAATATTATATTTTGTTGCTATGGTTACAGTGACAAAACAGTAATGCTTTTTTTTCTTATTAATTTAATTTTAATTCTCGCGAAATTCCACATTCACAATTGTAAATGTACCCCAAAAAAAGCCTAATTTCTTTGTATTTCTGAAAGAAATTTGTTTCATTTCTGTTGTCCTTTTATATTTGGCACAGCTCTCTGTTCATGTTTTCGTTATATGCTTCTTCTGTATGTAACTGTTTTAAATGTTTTCTGCTGTTACTATGTATACTGTCATTTTAAAAAATATATATATATATATATATTCACTAGAAATAGTATGCAATTTGCGTACTATTGGTTTCATACTAAAATATCTCATATACTGTTCTAGCGTACTAAATAGCACGCTAGCATGGAATTTCGGACGCAACCAAAGTGTGAATCGTCTTGTCAAAAATCATAGACGATCTTTGTGTTGTACCTTCCGTACACAATGGCATTCTTTCAGTGAACCCAACCGGCGCTAGGACCCAGGGCGGGCGCCGGGGGAAGTCCTCCTGCTGCTGCTGCTGGCGGGGCAAAGCAGAGCAACACAAAAACACACACACACACACACACAATCACGCACACGAACACGCACCTCACACACACAGAGAGAGCGCAGAGAGAGAGAGAGAGGAGATAAACAGAGAGGAAGAGAGAGAGAGACTATAGGAACGCAGCGTGTGCGTGTGAGTGAAGGTACGCTCCTCTCGGTGGTAGAAACGACTGTGCGGGGCGGATATGGAGGGGCTCGGGAAAAACACTGGGAACTGACCGAGCACCGAGACGAAGAGAGAGAAGAGAAGAAGAGAGGAAGGAAGGACGGACGGACAGCACGGAAGGAAGGAAGGAAGGAGAGGAGAGGAGAGGAGGAGAGAGGAGAGAGAAGTGTGACAGAGGAGAGGAAGACTGTGAAGAAGGGGGCTCGTCTGGGACAACAGAAGGATCCTAAGGTGACTTTATGGGGCTTTATGTGGGGTGTTGACATGTGCTGCATGGCGCTGCTGCACTTAAAGGGAGAGAGTGGAGGTGTGTGTGTGAGGGGTGGGCAAATGTGTGTGTAAGTGTGTGTGTGTAGCAGCAGCCTATATATACATTTGTGTGTGTGTGAGTTTTTAGGCTTGTTTCCACAAGCATAAAAGGGGGGCTAAAGTGTGTAAGCGAGCCGGAGCTGACCTGCTGCAAACTGGAGTGAAGGGATCAAAAGGAGTGGATACTTTTTTTTTTTAGGGAACAGCGTGATCCCATTCCAACACACACACACACACACACACTTCTCAGGTAGGCTACTTGAAGTTAGAAGAAAAGGGGAGGTTTGGGTAACGCTCTCTTTAAAGAGTCCATTTTTACCCCCCCTTTGCTTCACTCTCTGTGTGTGTGTGTGAGTGTGAGTGTGTGCAGAGTTTTCAGTGCATAACACACACGGTCTTTGGATTTTCTGTTTTCTCGCTTGACACTGAATGAGGCTTGATACCTACGTAGTAGTAGCAGCTTCTCGTGCCTGTGGATATATGTGTGTGTGAGAGTGTGCGTGCATGTGTGTGTCTGTGTGTGTGCCATATACTGCAAACAGGTTGAGGGGAGGCAGATCTGATCAGACGCACAGCAACAGAGGAGAGAGCGTGGCACAGGCTGAGCAGCAGCACATTGGATTACACACAGGCGAATACACACACACACGTGCACACACACACACACACACACACAAGCTCTGTGGCCAGCAGAACAGCTGGGAGAAATGTGTGTGTGTGTGTGTGTGTGTGTGTGTGTCAGTGCCCGAGAGCGTTTCACTTAATGCACGCGTCTGCCTTTGCACGTGCAGGACTGTTTGCTTTTATATTATCTTTTGCTACTGTGTGTGTGTGTGTGTGTGTGTGTGTGTGTAGCCATCTGAGGCTGTGTAAATATGTATGTGCAGGGAAAGAATGTTCTGTCGTCTCTTCAGACAGACGGCATGTGTGTCTACCTCCGCCCCCCCCCCCCCCCCCCCCCCTTTGGTCTGGAGACAGGAGGTGGAGGAGGGTTAAGTAAGGGGGGGAGGCTGGAGGGAGGAAAAGCGATCAGATGACCGAGAGAATAAGGCAGATGAGGAGATTAATCCAGTAGCGAGGGATGAAACGGAGACGAGAGAGGAAGGAAGGGATGATGATTTTAGGACAGGAGGTGGAGGAGAGATGGAGCGAAGGAGACAGGGGCTGACATGCTCTCTCCAGGAGTGCTCGGAGTGCTGCTCATTCATAATTCACCTCCATGCCAAACGTTCATTCACATATTGACCCCCCATGGCTGCGCTCAATGGAGTTCTCGCCCCCTCCACCTCTCCCTGTCTCTCAATGGACACCCCTGTGGCGTGACGTTCAGTTAGCCCGCTCCTTTTTCACTTTGGAGACAGTTGAGTTCCTCGGAGGAAGCCCGCGCTGTTTTTTGTCCGTTACGGCTCTTTTGACACCAGCCGTTTTTCAGTTGGAAGCTCTTGTGATGTGAGACTGAATTGCGTAAATTGAATATTGAATTCAGACTCCACCCCAGACACAGATAATTGGTATGGATGGCTCAGTGGGTTAGTGCTCTCAGAACAACTGTTGTTAGTCTGATTCCCTCAACACAGCTAAAACAGTCCATAATGGATCTATAATTCATGTGTGAATGAATTGAATAGTCTGTGTTTTGAATAAAAGCACAGACGCCAGCGCATGATTTATTCAGCGTAAATACTCAAAAGTGGATCTTTTTAATATTTCTGATTGTATTAGCCGTGCCTGGAGCTACACTATGACCCACTGCTGTGCTCTGGTCAGCTGTGGCCCATGAGCCATATGGCAGAGTGTCTAAAATGCACAGTCAGAAAGAATGTGTACTGCGGAAGTACATACAGTACTAAAAGGTAAACACTACAGAAGAGCACCTTGTCAGCAAAAGTGCTAAAAATATCCTGACGTTTTTAGTTGTATGAGCATTCGATTCCATTGTTATCAGGCCATTAAATAGGCGTTATAGGTCGCTATAAGCACCATAGATGTGGGTCATTAGGGGCCTACTACGCCTACTATGTTGTTAAAGTGAAAGTGAAACTTTAAAGCAACTCTTTCTAACATGTTGTAAAACAATGAAACGTCACCTTTTGAACACAAACAAAAAGGCTTCTTTAGGTTTAGGCAACAAAAGTACAACTTCTTAAGGTTTAAGAAACAAAAACATCTAATTAGGTTTAGGCAACAAAATTACAACTTCTGTAGGTTTAGGCAACAAAACTACAAATTCTTTGGGTTTAGGCGACAAAAACGTTTAATTAGGTTTAGGCGACAAAACTACAACCTCTTTAGGTTTAGGCAACCATCATGTTTTGACTTAAAATAACTATGTTTCAAGAGTAAACTTTAAACTTAATGCTTGTGACCACAAAGACAACTACACGTTGTTGGTTATACACGTGATGCGATCCCCGGCGTCCTGGGTGAAAATCCTAAGTTTTGCGTCCATAATTACTACGGTCGCTGTTGTGTTCTTTTATACCTTTTTTCGATAATCTACTATGTGAGTAGATAATAAAACCTACTGTTAGATGTAGTAGGCCCCTATTGCACCACATCTATGGCGCTTATAGCGACCAATAATGCATATTTGATGGCCTGATAACAGGCTAGCAGGCTGGTATGATGGACTTAGAGCATGTTTACTCAGTGGAAAGAGGACATAGAAGGTACAGTGTTGACATTGTATTTTGGTATGTCACTGCTAAAAGGTTCATGGTGTTGTTATATGGTCATATAATACAATGAGTTGTTGTGTTTCCGAAAGCTGCATTAATGTAAAGATAGAGCCACTGTGCATCTATAGTAAGAGTGAGACACTTCTGTCTCAGTACAGTACATCTGCTGCCACTGCCGTTGTCAGGGGTTTGATTCCCACTGGATCCAAGCCCGCTAAATATAGTGAAACTAATTAAAAGCATCGTCCACCCCACAACCCCCTAAAGAGAAAACTGATTAAAGCAACTTCAGTCATTAACCATTCATCTTTCAGTCAATGAAAACTTGACTAAAGATCTCTCCAAAATAACATAGAAGAAGGTGATCAGTGAAGAAACGCAAAACTTTGAACTTTCCCTGAAAAAAATTGTAAAACATCTTCCGCCAACTCTGCTGGCTGGAGAAAGCGCACAGCTTAATGCCGTTGTAGTAAAAAGACAATAAATATATTTTTTTAATAATCAGTTCTTACTGAAATGTATCCATTGTAACTTAAAAAAAACAACTCACTGCACACACAGTGTTGCCAACTTGGCGACTTTCTCTGTAGATTTAGCAACTTTTCAGACCCTCTTAGCGATTTTTTCCTAAAAAGCTACAAATTTATAGACTTATTTCGACAATTAGGGAAAAAGCAAGAAACATATTCAATATATTATAATATAATTCATTCATTCCCATGCATGCTGCTCAGAGTAATCGTAGAGACGTGCTCTTCTGCCAACAGCGCAGGGTTTCTCCCTCTCGTTTTGCGCTGTGAGAAGTCAGTAGGTGAGGGGCAGGAAGGAGGACGCCGCTCGCCGTAGTTAAGAGTTAAGAGTTAATATAATATAATACACACACCTTTTCATTCTTCTAAATCGATTCTAAATAGTTTTGTATAAATAAACAGATGAATAAATACATAGTTTTAGATAGATAATAAACAGTTGACTCTATAGTAGGCCTACATACACAGTATAGATTAGCTAATAATTTCTCTGATTCTTCTGTGTTATGCAAATTCTACATAAATATCATGTTCATAATTTATGAACATACAGTTGAATTTTGCATTAAAGAAAAGTTTCAAAAATGTTTGTGTTATGTTATAGTTCTTAGGAAAAAAGAAAATCTCAATTAGACAAAATCTGAAGACAAAATCGGAAATTGGTATCGGCCCACAAAGCTCTGATAGGTTGACTGCACAACACCAGACCTTTGTACATTGCTGAACAAATCAAAGATGTGATTCAAAGGTCTAGAACCTAGTAGTACTAGCAGTAGCTTGGCTACCCCATGTGACCCTCCCCTTGTAGGTCATAGTGGTGCCTGAATAGAAGAGAGGTGTAAGACATGGTACTTCATTGGAATCGAACCAAGGATGTTGTGGTTTTATGTTATGCATCTTATCCGCCAGGCCTCCAGGACGCTCCCCAAAAATATTTTTAAGCATTTGTGAAATTTCTCTAAACAACTCATGCATCATAACCCAAGTGTATTGAAGCAAAAGTATTGCAATATGGCTCTAAAATGTCCAATATTTAACCCTTTCATGAGCTGCGTTTAAGGAACCAGCGACGCCCTCAAATCTCCAAATTTCTTCCCAGCTCCCTTACTATGTTGTAAAACTCAACTGTGACTTGTGTTGACTTTCAAAACATTGACAGTAATCTGGGCGGAAATCTTAGGATTAGGCAATACAACAAAAACAGGGTGTATCTTCACTGCCATTGCTTTCCTGTTACTTGCACCAACTGTGATGGAAAGTGACTTTTGGATGCAATTGTTTCACTATGAAACAGTTGGATTATACCTCACAGGTGAAACTTCATGGACTTTTAAAAACTGTGTGGTTGCTGCACCACTCTTTCTCTGTGATGAGTTCATGACTGAGTTTGCAGTCATAAATTAATTTCTTTTAATTTGTTGGAAGGTGACCTTTGCCTTTCATGCACAGCTTCATATGTTAAAACAACCGGAGAGTTGAAAGCGGGGTTTTAAATCGCAGTGGAAACACATCTGGCCTAAGTGGCCAAAATGGCTTAGAAGAATAATGCTCCTCTGTATCCCCCAGGTTATAATTGTCTTCAATAGGCCTCCTGCTGATTTGAAATGGACTCATTGTCCACAGTGATGGGCAGCACCTCTGCTCAATTAGCCTCTCTCTACTTAGTCGTGCTGAGCTACTGCTGGCCGCATCCTCACACTGTGGCACACAAGTGCACGCACGGAAATACACAGAGCACAGTCGCGTGCACGATCTCGCACAGAAAGACGTCAGCGGGTGTAAAAATAGATTTTATAAATGGGGGGAAAAAGTGTTTTATGTTTACAAGGGGTGATGTCATGTTTGGTTTGGATCCATAGTTGACGAATCGGAGGGCAGCTGTAGCGAGTATCAGCCCGCTCAGCTTTGGCGATCTGCTGCTTTTCTTTTTGGTCCTTTTAAAGGAGCGGAGTTCAAGGAGTTGCAGTTTGTGTCTCTGTCTTTGTGTGTGTTGTTTTCAGCGGTGGAGGCATGCACACGGTGACGCTGCTCCGGTTGCCAAGCAACACAGGAACGTGGGTGGAAGGATTTCCTGTCCTTAGGAAGCTTTGTTTATAAGTGGGGGGGGAGAGTGAGTGTGCATGTATATGCATGTGTGTTTCAGTGTGCATTTCAGCAGTATGCTTGAGTGCTTGTGTGTTTTTAATGCACTCTTCGCCTCAAGTAAAAGTGCTAGAGAAAAGTCACTTAAGACACACACACATACCGACACAGCGTACGCACTGTACACACAGAGAAAAGGCAAAAAAAAGAGGCCCTTTCTAGTCTGTTGAGTTGGATTTGCGTTGCATAACTCCTCTGTTTGCAGCGCTCCTGTCTCCTCCTCTTCTACCCAAACACTCACACCGTGTCACGGCCGCCGCGCTCACGCCAGGCCGCCTCCCGCTAATGATGTCATCAGCATGCCTCATTTTATGTCTCCTCTCACACATGAGATTGCAATTATGTATTCTTGCCCCGCATGCGATCGCACAAAAAAACACACACACACACACACACAGCATGCCCGTCCTGCAGGCGTTGGACCCCGTGATTACGTAATTGACATTGAGTGAATGGGATGACGTCAGTTTGGCTCTCTGACTGTCTTTCTGGCTATCTAGAGTGATGTCATAAGTGGATGCAGCCATACACGGTATGTGTGTGTGTGTGTGTGTGTGTGTGTTGTGTGTGTGTGTGTGTGTTGGCATGCATAATCGTGTGTGGAGACAAAAATGACCTCAGGAACCATCTGATTTATATAATGTGTTTACTCCTCCTTGTATTTTTCCCATTTTTCCTTCCTCCTTAAAGTGAAAAGTCTTCACAGCTAAAAGCTACTTAATTGTGCTCTATGTGTTGTTCTTAGCAACATGAGGCGTTTAACCCCCTGAGACCGATTTTACTGTTTTTCAGAGGCAGGTTCAGTTTTAGAGGTACAGAGTGAAGGTACGGATATCATCTGAGAATAGAAAACCTAAGGAATCCATAGGTAACATGCCGTACTAGCTTGTTGGGAAGGAGGCTAAATAACGCTCCAAAGTTAGGCAAAAGTTTGGCGAGGAAAAATTGGCATGACCATTTTCAAAGAGGTCCATTGACCTCTGATCTGAATGTAAATGGGTTCTATGGATACCCACGAGTCTCCCCTTTACAGACATGTCCACTTTATGATGATCACATGCAAAAACCATGCAGTTTTTTGCATGCAGTATAAATGTGTTATTTTTGCCTATTCTAAAATGGTGTGTTTAAATATTTCTGCATACTGGGGTCCCTAAATAGTCTTGGATTACATACATTGGGTATCACTGTAAAGCTGAGACTCTTGTGGATCCAATGAGCCCAATTATATTCATGTGTGATGATGTTAGTCCCCATAGTAGCCATTTCATATAATGAGGCATTTTTTTAATAAATGACCTGTGGTGACCTCTAGGATAATCACAGCCTCATGAAACTGTACAGCCACAAACTACAGACCTAGAGCATTCAGAGGATGGATGGCTTTCCTGGGTAGATTGACAATAAGGGGGTTTCTGAGTAGTTTCCAGAACAGAAGTGCTCGCCATCCAATCGCCGAAAAACGCAATTCTTGCAGAAATCTCAAAATGTCAAAAGTTTTTGATACCAAATCACAGCATGGCTTTTTCTATGATGTTCCTCAAGGTCTTGGTGTCTTAATGTGGAATTTTGGATGGATTATTGATAACTTTTTATCAATTCTCGAGTGGTAAAAATGGTTAAAATTACCACCAAATCTGTGTAACAAATGGTATCAACCAAAAGATTGCTGCAACAACTTATGAGACATAATAGAGCATGGGAATGATCATCATATACTTCTATCATAATGTTCTCAGCCCTTATACACTTGTTTATTTCTGATTTATTACTAGAACAACTTGACACACAGTGCTGAGGGGCATCAAATAAATCTTCAGGTTCCCAGCTTTCAGATGATGTACACCACGTCTATGTGACCTCTACTGCTCTCCTGCTATCTCCCCCTAAAGCCCCCCTGTACCCCCCTAAATGGGTTTATTGTGGGTCTCAGAGGGTTAAAGATGCTCGTGCAGCACACACAGACAGTTGCAGCCTGTTGCGGCACCCCTCCTATTTGAAATGAATATCCCAGTGTCTCCCAACTGGTAACTCCATCGCCTCGTTGCCCTCCGTCTGCGACTGCCTGACCTTTCGTTTGATTCTCATCCCGAGACTCGCCAACAATCGCAGGCAGGCAGTGAATGGGAAGGAGGGTGGGATGATGCTCGCTCGTCTCCGCAGATGCCGCGGACGTGCCAGTTCTTATTTTTAGCAAGAGAAAACACAGCGTCATGGAGAAAGAGGAGCGATTTCGGCGGTTGGCCTTCTTCAGCTCTCGACAAAAAAAATATCTGTTTTTAGCTCGCCGTTTGAGCGACGGGGTTTTAAGCACAGAGGAGGAGTGCTCTATTTGTGTCTTGGGTTGAATAGGCCGCCTGTTGTGTTCGCCGAGCGTTGTGGTTGAGGCTCTGAACATCAGCCATCTGACGTTGGATGGGAGAACTGGAAGCTTTTAACGGACCTGAAAACACACAAAGACGCACACTTTGTCTTTCTGCCGTCCTCTCCCTCTTCATCTTTCTCTAACCTCAAACCCCAAACCGAAGGGAAATCGCACCACATGGTGACTTAACAGTTTATGAGCAGAGCAGCGACACACATACAAAATGGTATAAATACACTTGCACACACATAAAATATGCAGATTTTCCTAATAAACTGATTAGCATTAGTTAATCTAGGACCAAACAGTCCACTGTACATTCCTCTAACCACACAACAGCTTAACACTGAACAGGATGATTTGATACCACTGCACAAACACACACACACACATGCATAAATAAACACAAAGACAAAACCCACATTCGGACCATAACAGCAAAATAAATCATAGATGCAGTCCACATTATGTCCGAACTTCACTTCAACAAGTAATTATATACATATGTGCGCGCACACACACACATGTGCACACACTCACCCCCCACCCCCCCACCAGCAGTCTTAGGGCCTTAGTCAGCGTCTGTGTGTCCATGCGTGGGCCTGTTCCCTGGCAATGTGAGGGGAAAAAATACCTTCCCATATGATGTAAACACCAAAGTCCCCGCGTGTGTGTGTGTGTGTGTGTGTGTGTGCGTGTGCATGCTCGTAAGCTTGCGTGTGTGTGAGTGGCATTCTCCGAGATAGGATTCGCTCTCTGTGACAGTTTACCAAATTATTCCACAACACTGTGCAGTTTCTTTTTAAAGATAAGTTTCTCTGCCATCTCCGCTTTGTTCCACTGCACACAGTGGAAAGAGACGGCGAAGACGGAGGAGACAGGAGGGGGCTGACATGTGACGTCACTGACTAATGCAAGGAAGTAAAGTAGAAAAAAAAACAAGAAAAAAAACAGAGACCACTGCTTTTAACTCAATTTTTAAAATGTCTTTTATTGATTTCATGGTGGTTTTACAGCATGCAGCACTTTGTTTTTAGTAATGCTGAACCAGTGAAGTTTATTATTTCTGTTTTATAGAAAATGTAATTATTGAGTCTTCAGGAGGCTCATTTTTTTGTTTTAATACATGCCCCACATATTAAATGTGTAATGTATGATTGTGTGTGTGTGTGTGTGCAAGTATGAGAAAATGTCTAACTGACTGTACTTTTACTATCACAGATAACAGAAAAAAACATATTTAAACTATGGCTGGCAATCGATTAAAATATTTAATCATGATTAATCGCATGACTGTCCATAGTTAACCGCGATTAATTGCAGATTTGTTATCTGTTCAAAATGTACCTTAAAGAGAGATTTGTCAAGTATTTAATACCCCTATCAACATGGGAGTGTCTAAATATGCTTGCTTTATGCAAATGTATGTATATATTTATTATTGGAAATCAATTAACAACACAAAATAATGACACGTATTGTCCAGAAACCCTCACAGGTACTGCATTTAGCATAACAAATATGCTCAGATCATAACATGGCAAACTGCAGCCCAACAGACAACAACAGCTGTCAGTGTGTCAGTGTGCTGACTTGACTATGACTTGCCCCAAACTGCATGTGATTATCATAACGTGTAAAGGGGAGTCTCATGGGTACCCATAAAACCCATTTTCATTCACATATCTTGAGGTCAGAGGTCAAGGGACCTCTTTGAAAATGGCTATGCAATTTTTCCTCGTCAAAATTTAGTTTCATATGATGCCAGTATCTTCACTCTAGCTTTAAAAATGAGCCCGCTACAACCTAAAAATTGCAAGTTGCGTTGGCGACGATTCCAGATGGCCATGTCATTGTGAAAATATCCGTGTATTGGAATGATCAGATGAGATGAAGATGAAAAATTAGAAGAACCGTCTGTGTGTTCCCTCTTGGCTTAACTCGTTGGCTTACTTTCCTCACTTCCGTCTTTCTTCTCGTGAACTGATTTGTTTAAGCTGAACAGCCAATCAGAGAGATTTTTCGTGTCGATGGCCAAAAAGCCATCGACACGGGGCAGACTAGAGCCGACGATGCAGTACACACTGCAAAAACTAGGTTGACAGATGCTCACTGACGGCCCCAAAATGGCTTGGAGTGTCAAGGCCTTAAGGTACCAGTGAGACATAAAATTGGATCCAGGAAGTCCAGTTGGAGTAACAGATCAATGCATGTAAAAGTTTATCAGACGCCAAAACACCAATGGTTTGTAATACTCACATACAGGAGTTTACAACTCTTGAACGTCGTAATGGCAGCAATTATTTTATCTTTTGATGTGACGATCGCAAGGTAAACAGTGGAAATATGGAGTAATCTACCCGGAGTTTGTGCTTGCGCGTACTTGATTGGCCATCGCAGCGCCTTGCTGAACGGCGTCACGTTGCAGCCAAAGTTGAGCCTTGTTCAGCTTTTTTGCTGGACAGCCCTGCATTGTTTTGCTGGAGCCTTCGGTGTTGGCACCCCCAGCTGCACCCACGGACTATTGAAACGAATGAGAGGGCTGCGTTTATTCACACCAGGTTCAAGTCGGTCTGAATGTGGCCTTGAGCTAGTTGGACAGGTGCGTGTTTACCCAAAAGCGATGCTTAATTCATCTTCTACAGAACCCCAAATGTCCTTCCCAGCTCGCTGTTTGTGTTTGTGAAACACCGCTGTGCACAAAGGGATAGAGGTAGAGAGGACAGGAGCCTTGTTCCTGTGATAACCTATAAAGAATTCAGTACACAGATGGGCTGAGCCGACTGCAGTCCTGATGAAACACACTTTTTCAAGTAGTATTCAATGTCACTTTCCTGTTACTGTATTCTGTGCTTGGTAATGTTGTCCGCAGGGGTTTGCTGTGCAGAGTTACAGGAGCACAGGGGTATGGCAAGCCTCAAGGGACAATAGGGTTGGGACAATACACCTATCTCCCGATTCGATACTATCACGATACTTGGGTGCCGATTCGATATGTATCGCGATTTTTAAGTATTGCAATTCTGCAAGTATTACGATTTGATATTATGATTTATTGCGATTTTTGTTAACGTTTTTAACACTAGACCGCGGGAAAAAGTTGAATCATACACTTCTAGAGACTTTTAATTTGAAAAATATCTAAATTAATACATTAAAATGTTTGATTTTCAGCATGTATGTAGTCAGAGATGTCGTGATGTCAAATATATCAGTCATTGTCAGGCAATATTTATTACATTTTTTCCAGCAACCCACAAATCAAATAATAAAGACATTTCCCTCACAAATTAGTGGTATTTTCTTTTTAATTTATGAGGGACATGTAATGTTTTATACTTCTGGTGAATACAATTCAATCAATCTTATTTCCATATATGTATTTTGTATATAGTTCCCTTTGTTAACACCTTATTCTGAAAAACTTACGTAGTCATACGTATATGCTTCCGCTAACTTTGCCAAGTCCGCCGCTAGCTCACCCGTCAGCTTCGTTCTCTTTATACATCCTTGGGCAGCTCCGTTTGACTGTATTTAATATAAATATCAGATGCGAGTGACGGCTGGCTGCACGTTAGCGCAATACGATACCGTTTCCTGTCCATGACAGAGTTAGCATGCAGCTTTAGGCATGATGTCTAGCTCTGCTTTTCCTGGCAATGTATGAAACCCAAAGTGTTTCCATACTTTACTGTGTACTAATGTGTAGTGATTACCACTTTGGATTTAAAATGTGAGGGTGCAGGTCATATCCACGTGGACCCTCCGCCGTTTTGTACTTTCTCATTGCGGCCAGCTGCGGTTTGTTTTGGTTGACGGATACGGAAGAGATATGACGTCACGTTACTCTGACTACAACAATAAAAGCGTTAACTTCCTTCTACCTCCGCTTAGACTCATATGACGCAAACATATTGATTCTGGCATTAAAAAATAAATTTCAAAATCACAAAAAAAAAAAAACGCGATACATGTGTGAATCGATTTTTCTCCCCTCCCCTAAGGGACAATATTGGAAAGCACAGAAGAATACAGAGCCAGCAGCGTCAGATGAACCGATATTTGTTCAAAAGTGAGAATGTGACCTGGTTTGGCCTAAAACATGACTATATGTTATTGTTTTTACACCTACGTATAAGCTCCAGTAGCTGCAAATGAACACGCTAGCCTGCTGCTAACTGTACCCTTTGGTTTCACTGTGGAGTGCTAACAATGGTGCAAGATTTATTGTGGTCTATAATGAAGCACCAGCACATTCAAACACGTCTCTCCGATACCATTGAGAGCAAGGTGCAAAACAATCAGCGACTGTCACCGTATTCGTCATAACTGCATTCAGATCGGTTCAATGGGGGGGGGACACCGCACTGGAAAAACGGTATGTGCCGTGTGTTCGTTGCTAGGCAACTTTGCCACAATACCCCTGTGACCTTCCGACCCTGCCAAGTGTGGTGTTGCTGTCCCCGTCTCGCACCCCGTATGCGTGTGTGCGTATGTGTGTGTTATCTGAGACGATGGTGCGAGTGCCGCATAGCAACTGAGAACAGCTGTGATTTCACTGTGTGTGTGTGTGTGTGCAGTTTTGTGTGTGTGTGTGCGTTTATGTCCGCCTGAAGCCACCGTTCACTGTTCGTCTACGCGCACACCCACAACAACATAATATGGCACACTGTCACTTCCACACAGTGTGATAGCAGCGTAGACTCAATCAGCCAAAATGCAAACCCCCCCCCACACACACACACACACACACACTCAAACCCTGTTGTCAAATCGCAGCCGAAAATAGAGAGCAGAGGGAGCGACGGAGCAGTCATTTCCCTGAAGATCCATTCATGTAAAATACTGTTATTCAAACCTCCCTCCCCCTTATTCAATAGTCTTATTCATCTCTCTCTTGACTGCAAAACCAAACACGCCTTGTCTTCTGCTTCCCGGCAAAGAGCCTCTGTGCCCGCGTGCACGCCGGCGCTTGTGTTTGTGCGTGTGTTTGTGCGTGTGTGTGTGTGTGTGTTTTCTCTCCGCTCCTCTCCATGAGAGGAATGTCCTTGGCCTGTCCGACCTGCGTGCTCCCACCGAGCCCTCCGTCAAACACCTGGGGCGGGTTCTCCTGCGCCGCCACAGCCAATCCGGAGCTCCGGCAGATAATGACATCAGTTAGCGGAGGATCTTTAGGACCGGCCCCTCGAGGTGATTCGCCGGAGAGAGAGTGCTCTTATTGTTATGATGATTAAGTGTTATATGAAGGGCTATCAGAGGAGAGACCCTTAATGAAAGTGGAGCACAGAGGCAGCGGCGGCAGAGCAGTGGAGAGCTACAGAGGGGAGGCAGGAACTGAGCAAGATCTGAGCGAGAGAGAGAGAGAGAAAGAGAGAGAGAGGGGGAAAATAAGGAGAGTTTAAGGTGGGAGAAGGCGAGAGAAAGAGGGACCGCAGGGCTGAATATTCAGCAGCTGTGCGTCCAGACTTGCTGACTCCGGGTGTTCATGCTCTGAATATACCATGAGAGGTAGACAGTGTGCGCAGGAAACCGCCGTAAAAGAGCAAAAAAGGAGAAGAAGGGGACAAAGAGAGAACAAGTGCATGTATGCGTAACTGCATACAAATGTGCATGGTTTTGTTGGTTTTGTCGGTGTGCATCTGTGCAGGAATGCAAGCGTGTGCAAGTGTGAACACTGGAGTTTCCCTCGCCGTTTGGTAAAAGAGTGGAACGCCCTGCCTCAGAGGAAAATTCCACCCTCAGCTGTTCCTGCGCTGTTGTAAATCATCAGGCTGGGATGTCCAACACATTCTGTTATTTTGTGAATAAAGCGGTTGTCATTTGGATTTTTTGTTGTATCCACTTTCCTTCAGCCTCTCTCGTCATCTTCAGTTAGTGTTTGACTTCATTTCCCAGGACGCCTCTTGACACCCCAGCTTTTCCCCCTCCTGAGAATGGGCTTTAACTTGTTGATTTTTTAGCTGCTGGTGTCTGCGGAGTTATAGCAGGATTTCTTTTTCCCAGTCTTGAAAAACAGTTAGTTGCCCCCTTTAAACCATGTCTTGTGGTCGCTGTCACTGGCGAAATATGCAAGTATGTCTCCTCCGTGACGGATTGCTCCCAGTATGAATGCATGTCCTCGGAGCCTGTAGAGAGAAGCTCTTGCTCTTTGATCTTAAAAAAAAAAAGTAGCGCCCCAAACCCTCACTAAATAACCAAATGAGACCAGACTTCCTTCAGGTTTATGTGTTTTAAAGGTGAATTTTTCAATTGAGTAGCTTCTGGCACATCTAAAACTATTTCATTAGTATGTGTTCCACTGGAGGGCTGGAGTGTCTGATTCTGTTATTTGCCTGTCTAGTTGATGGTTTGTCTCCATGCTATGGTTCAGTTTTTCTCAGGAGGAGCAGAGACAGAAATGAACCTTTTGGCTCAGGGGCTGACTGTTAAACTGAAAAAAATGAATCTGCCAGTAATCATTTTTACCAGCCTCACTATAACTATAACTGCTACTACAGCACAAGTAATATACATTTCCATGTAATCTGTTACCATACTTGTTTTCAGTGGCATTTTGTGCATGTGCATAGATTGAAGTATTGTATTCATCTAAAACTTGCTTACACAGACAGGTGTAAGCAGAAGTGAAGAGCGGTTTTGCAGTTTGAGGCTAAAACAGGAATACTGTGCAGTGATGCATTTAGATGTTATCAGACAGCGACCCAGCGAGTAGATTTGTATGACTGTTTACAGACACACCCCCTTAACAGACAGTTATTGATAGGCTTAACTTAAAGAGGAACTGCACACTAAATAGTTTTTATGCTGTACACTAGGGCTGCACAATTATTTGACATTTTATCGAAATCGCAATATGGCCTACTGCATATCGCAGTTGCAGTCAAAATAATCACAATTCAATATTTTTTCAAAATCGTGCAGCCCTGCTGTACACATAATCACATAGCTTCTTGTTGGCATACGATATGGTGATTCTTCCAACAATACACATTTAAATTAGCTTGTATCTGTCTGATTTGAAAGTTCGGTTCAGCGAAATGCTCTTAAAAGGCAACAAGTGTGCTTCTAGTTACCGTCAAAGCCCCACCAGGCTTCCTGTCTGTCCATCAGAGAAAAGGGGACAGTAGCTTCTCATGGCTGGTTAGCTCTGAGTACCAGATATACATGGCTGTCCGTGCTACACTGAGCGGTGGTCAGGCACTGTCCCCTCGGCCTCTGACCCCTCGCTTCTCTGTTGCATTTTTTAGATTATGCTGGGAGGGAGGGTTCTAGCTGGATTTGAGGGTGTAGTTATCCTTTAAATCGTCCTGAGCTGCACTGGCTGCAGTACTGAGAGCTCAGCTCAAAGTTGATTCATCATAAATTGGCTGTATACAAGAACTGTTGTATCCAGCAAGGCGCTGCGTTGGCCAATCAAATACGTGCAAGCACTTAAGCATCAGCCTTCACACCCCTGGATGTATTACTCCAACTCAATATCCTGGATCATATTTCATTGTCTCACCGGTACCTGAAACAACACGTTCCGCACTGACGTAACCCCTTGTTTGTTTTTTACTACGCAGTGCTGATTTGGTCTGACACCTACTTCAACTTCTTTTTCACTGGAAACTCAAAGATGATGTCTGTGTATGGAGGACGGAACCTGTCGAAATAAAAAAAAGTAAATTAAATCTTTTTTCATTCATTTATTTTTGCATTTATTTATTTATTTATTTTTGCATAATCTTTGCAATAAATAAATATAAAAAATGATAAAAATGAATACCTAAATGAATAATAGGGACAATTAAACAGAGAGTAAATAAAAAAGGGAATTAATACATAGATAAATAAATAAATAAAGAAGCAAATTAAAACCGATATCAATTTATGTCACATTTAACAATTAATTATTGGCTACATTTATTTTTAATATTTTTGCTACATTTAATGACATATTTTTTATTCGTCAAGTCTTTTATTTATTTATTCATTTATTTTTTATTTTGGTAGGTTACGTCCTGCATATATGTGAGCTCTGACTTGGTAAAAAGATGCATCTTAATGCTTAACGCCCAGGGTTAAAGTGACGAGCCGCTCCTCTGAGTTATGCTCAGCTTTTTAATTAATTATTAACCAATTTAACCGATAGCGTTAATCGGTGAAAATGCTTAAAATCGGTTAACAGTTTAACAGTTAATTATTAACATCCCTACTTTTCACACATCGCAAAGCGACATCATCTGGCAACACACTGCATCGGCCAATAAAATAAGAAGGATTCCTTTCCTTTGGTTATCTGGCATGTTTCTTTAACGTAAAGGTAAAAGTCCCTAGAAGTGTATGATTACACTTTTTTCCCCCCATAGTCTAGTGTTAAAAAAGTTAACAAAAATCGCAATAAATCGTAATATCCATTGTGGAATCTCTTCTACAAAGGTTAACTCATTCATCAGGAAGGAAGAGGCTCAGGAGCCGTTGATGTCTTACACAGAAGTTTTATTAAAGCTTGATCAAGGACAATTGTCAGGTCTCCACACCAATGTTTTGTCTGCGTGAAGGCCTCACAACTCTGCCCGTCTTAGTGGCTTACCATGTTATGACTGACGAGAGACCTTGCTTCTCTGTGACCTTGGTTGCCCCAGCAACGCGCTCCACTCCCTTACTGTACACGCAGCTGCACAGATAAGAGGTCTCACACTCAGACAGGAATACAACCTCGTGATGTCAACACAAGGGACACGCTGACCCCCGACCCAGACGAGAGAGGAATAGATGGAACGTTCCATCACATTACTTAAAAATCGCAATACATAACGAATCGGCACCTAAGCATTGTGATGATATCGAATCGGGAGATAGGTGTATCGTCCTAGCGCTAGTATGTGTGGACAAGGCCTGAGAACAGAAATGTATGAATGTCGTGACGTGAAGGATAAAGTCCTATGAACTCCTGTGAAATTCTGTAAAAGTCTTCCCTGTGGTATTGAGTGAAGTTTTGGCATCCAATTCATGGATCTGCTACTCCTGGATGGTGTATCCTCGTCTCAGCTGTATTCGAGTGGGCACGTTGCTTGTGTGTAGGGTTAATGTTAGAGTGGGTGTGTCTTTGAGTTAGTCTGCAAGCCAACAGATGGACCCTTCTTCAGTTTATCCAACAAACACTACTATCTCTGGCATTCATTTGGCACCGGGCAGATGGAAACTTCAGACTTTACTCCCGAGTCGCCGTCGGGAAGGAAGCTGTAAGATGAACTGAGAGTATGTAATGTAGTAAATGCTGGATAGAGCGGCAATTGTTGCATCGGAGCTCGAGCAAAGCTAGATCCCGTCACACTATCATAAGAGGCCGAAGGAGTGGCGGCAGATAAAGCATCAGCTGCCCTCCACTTTCCTCTCCAGCTAACAAGGAAGCTTCACCACATATTTAGCGCTGGCAGAGAGAGGATGCCACCCCCCACCACCCTCCTCTTCTTCTCTCACACATCACCCCTGGCTAAAGGAATGTAGCGGAAAACGAGGGACTCGAGATAGAAGATCAGAGGCCTTTAATACAAACCACATTGTGTGTTGTTCTTCTGTTTCCCATCTCCTGTGTTCTCCGCATCAGCAGTGAAACGGCCTTTGATGAATATCTACAAAGAGATTTGAGACTTATAAAGAGCGGCAATTTAGCCAGGTATGTTATCTTAAGCCTGGTAATTTGGGAATTCAATTCTCTCATAGGGGGAGCCAGGGGAGCCTGTGGTGTTTATCAGGCGGACTAGCATGAGGCGCGTTGAAATCGAGAGTTTCGGGGGGTATCTGATCAATGACTGACCGCCTCTTAAGACTGGGGTTATCATATCTCTTACCCCCCCTTCCTTTTCTTCCTGCTGCATGCATGTATGTGAGTGTACTGTAACCATGGATCAGGTCCTGTCTTTCCCCTGAGTTACACATCTAATCACGCCACGATCATCCCTCATCTCTAATTCTGATGGCAGGGCCTGTCAAACAGCATACGCTGGAAGACGGGGTGACTTTGAAATGCTGCTAATGACCCCGGGATATAACTACCCTCTCTCTCTCTTTTACTCCCCCTCACTCTTTTCTTTCTTGTCCACTCCTGTCATTTGCACTCGCGGTCATCCTCTCTCCTTCAACTCTCTGCTTCTGCTGATAAGAAAATGCAAGGGAGAGACGTGTGAATCATAAAGGAATCATACCTAATTTTGCGAGATGATTCAAACTGGACGTGGACAACGCCGAGAGGCGAAGTCGTTAAGGGTTAATGCGAAGACGAGCTTCTGTCCAAATGTTATTTAGCCTTTATTTAAACTGGGCAGCCCCGCAGATTAAAAATCTCCTCCATCAAGGGAGGCCGGCCAAGACGCCGCATCCAGACAAACATAAAAGTCTCCGAGAGAGAAAAACACACAAAAGCAAAATACAATCAAAGCCACATAGCCGAGAGACTACTTTATAAGCAGTCCAACAGGCAACACTTCAGCGTCAAACCAGCAGGCTCATTGCCAAACCTATTTAAATCTTGACTAAACAAAGCAAAGACAGCTCCTTATTGAGTCTGCCACAAGAACCTTCATTAACCGTGTAAACTCACCGAGAGGGCTTTCAGCTTTAAATAATTTTGCAGCCGGTTCCATGAAGAAGGAGCGGAGTACATAAAGGCACTTTTGCCTAATTCAGCTTTGACCCCAGGGACAGATAACACAAACAAATCCTGGGACAGCAAACAGTAATTTTCCAACTACTTTTTTTTTTTTTCTCGTTTTAGAGATGTAAGAAAACAGTGAATTAGTAGACCCGGAGTGGCCTTATATATTTATAAAGAAAACTGAAGCGGGTGGCTGTCAGCTGGAGCATAGAAGGTGACACACTGATGAGAGACAGAGGTACAGTCAGTAATGCAGCTCAGTGCTACAGCGGCTAAGACGAGAAGGGGTGATGCGTGTGAATATAAAACAACTTAATCAAGCGCTAGCAGGGCTATAGAGGCAACCGTTCTGTCTCAGCAAAAGGAAAAAAAACACGACTTGTGCGTAAAGAAAACCTGATTTCGGCCCGACCTTTTATGCATTTCAGCCCACTTACTCCTTCGCACAAGCTTTTCCTACTTTCCATGCAGCCATTTTTTTCCATTCACCTTCAACAGCAACAAAACCAAGATTTAAAACTTGTTTGAGATAGGAAATCAAAATTGCTTTAGTCTTCAATAGTCATGTTAGTAGGGTGCACACATCTAACCACCTTCACTTTAATCAGCGGGTGGCAAGCAAGACACGGGAACTTGGCTTGGGCAAGAATCTGGCGATACGATATGTGTCATGATACAGGAGTAACGATTCATTGCGATATATTGTGATTTTTTTTTTCTTCAAATTTAATTTTAGGAAAACTGTCATAGTATAAGACACACCACCATATGTATAAAATCTGAGTAAAAAAGTCGCTGTGAAATTTCTACTATATGGGGACGAACATCATTACACATGAATGCAATTGGACTCATTGGATCCACGAGAGTCTCAGCTTTCCAGTCATACCCAATTTATGCAATTCTAAGACTGTTTAGGAATATGAAATTTAGGAATTTGTACTGCATTCAAAAAACAACATGGTTTTTGCCCAAAACTGCATGGAATTTGTGTAAACAGGGCATGTCTGTAACGGGGAGACTTGTGGGTACCCATAGAACCCCTTTTCATTCACATATCTTGAGGTCAGAGGTCAAGGGACCCCTTTGAAAATGACCATGCCTGTTTTTCCTCGCCAAAATTTAGCCTAACTTTGGAGCGTTATTTATCTTCCTTCCCTACAAGCTAGCATGACATTGGTACCAATGGATTCCTTAGGTTTTCTAGTTTAATAAGATGCCAGTATCTTCACTCTAGCTTTATAACTGACAACCTCCGAAAGACAGAATAGTGTCCCGGGTCCGGGTCTTACACCCCTATTATTAACCGACAGCCAAAACTGTACACACACTGCACTGCTACATTTACAGCTATGACTTAACTACTGACCAACCTATACACTATAACTATGAGTTATTCCTCAAAAGAGTTCACTACTTGTATAACACATTTTAGTTTAAAAAACATCTTATTTTAAAATAAGGTTGTTATCCCTAACTTTAATTAGAGAATGTGTGTACACATAGAGTGGATGCACGGTTGATCTTTTGGGATTGTACAAGTATCCAGATATCTAAAAATAAGGCTGATGTCCTTTGAAAACTGGCAGTAGTAAATAAAGTCTGCATGTAATGTATTATTTAATCGTATAAAACATGCATATTAACTTCCCAGCGAGGTGCTGAAATATGCCCTTATGAAGAGAACCGTTTGAAACTCCCATACTGGTGTGATTCCTCATATCACTTTTCCCTTTTTTTTGGCCTGTTTGTGAGTTTGTAAACAGTCTGAATTCTGTTTTGTCAGCATTCAGAACGCGTTTCAGTTGACATAAGGTATCTTGTGCGGTGTTAAAAACAGCTTGTAGGAGTGGGAGGGAGGAGTGAAGGATGTAAGCAGAGTTGTATCATCAGCAGGAGCCGTGTAAGTGTCGTCAGCAAAGGCAGGACTGTATAGGCTACTGACAAACTGCTGCCTCACTCCCTTGTCCTTCTCTTTTCACTTTTTCAAATTCCACTTTCTCCTCTCAACCAGAACATATTTTTGGAGCGCCGATCGCCTTTTCTCTGCCAAAGGTGATCTAATAAACTCTTAATATGCTTTCTCAACCAAACACGAGGCCGTTCGATCACAAACTTCTCTCAAGTTTGAGCTCATTTGCTTATTGATTCCAATCTACCATTTCAGCCAAATTTGCACTAGGATCAAAGAGCGGAGCGAGTCGGAGAAGCCAGAGAGGGCGGACCTTTGGAACCGGACAGGCTCTTCCAGTTGTTGTTGCCATGGTTTTTTGTTGTCGGGACAAACTGTCGGCCAGTGGCTGAGAGCCTGAGCTGCTGTTTGTTAAAGATAAGTGGAAAAGCCAGAGGGGAAAGAGAAAGAGGGAGACAGACACAGAGAGAGGGAGCCCTGCTTAATTTTTTTTTTTTTTTTGCTTCTTGACTGCAGGACATCCAGCTGAAAAACACTCACTACCTCAAAGCTTTGTCCACCCCACTCTCCCCTCAATGTGGGGATCCCGATAGATCACGCTCCCCTCTTTAAACAGTTCACCGAGCCCTTCTCCTTGCGTTTTCCTGACCTGCACCCCTCCCTGCCCGCTATCAAAGCTCTGTTGGCTGTGCACTGGGCCGCTTTGATATCGTATAGTGTTTCTGGCAGTCTCCCTCTCTTTTTCTTTTCTCTCTCTCTCTCTCTCTCTTCTTTCCCACAATATTGTAAAAGAGCACAGAGCGCCAACAGGGACCTGCTCACTGTCAAAGAGAAAAGACAGGGAGGCCTTAGAGGGAGTGAGGGAACGACTGGGCGAGGGAGGAGGAGAGGAGGAAAGGTGGCAACAGTGAGAGAGTGAGTGTTATCTTTTTATCACTGTTAATCTTCTTGTTAGCATCTAGTTTTTTTTAAGGTTCAGCTTTAAACATTTATAAGTAAAAAAAATAAAAAGGTGTAGTCTTCTAACTTTTGCAAGTCTTATAACCTTTCCCAACAGAATTAGCGCATAAGTGGGTTTTTTAAATATGGAAAAACCAGTAGACAAGTATGCCTTTCTGGTTTGTTTTTTTTGGTGTGTCACGTTCGACGTCAGGAAAGCGCCAGAAAACAGTGGAAATGTTACGGTAGTTACTTCCTTTTTTACATCAGTTACTTATTCGGTCTCTCTTCAAACTCGATGACGACTAATTTGGAATGAAGTTGGAGCGCTGCTTGGACGGAGATGGACAGAATTAGTGGCTGTGATGACAAAGAAAGCACCAGAAAAGGGGCGAAAATTAGCGTCCGCTCGGTTTCCATCACTGCCGATTTGAGCAGGAGCCGATAAATACCCGTGACTACTGTAGTCATTTGTCCCAGGAATGAATGTCGGTGTTAACCTGTCCCCAAATTTGAACAGGATTTAAAATCCAGTATATAATGCATATAGTATATGAACATAGAATTGGATTGAATAAATCGGGCCCATTGTCACCGATATCCGATGCAGCTATTTGAGTCATTATTGGCCAGATATCCGATATCGGTATCTTTATCGGTGCATCCCTAACGCAAATTGACATAACACAATAAGATGATAATTTCAGACCCACCACTCTGTTAAAAGAGTACATTAAAGGAACAGGTTGACATTTTGGGAATGTGCCTTTTTTCCCTAAGAGTTAATTAAAAAAGATGAAAAGATGTCTGTGTGTTAAAGTATGGAGGTTGAGGTGATTAGCTTAGCTTAGCATTAAGTAAAGTTACAAAATGATCAACCGCCACTTTACATTAATACATACATAGCTCATTAATACACAAAACATATCTTGCACTATTGTAAAAACGAAAATGTCTTGTTCTAAGGGGAGTTATGTGCAAAAAACCCCACTCAAATTGTCCCTTTTCTGATTCTGTTTCTGGATTAAATTTACGACATAGGCTACAACACGCTAATGCTAAGCTAATCTAAATGCCTTCCTCCTCCAGCTCTGCATTGAAAGAAAATAAATGAGCATATTATTTCCCAACATGTTGAACTGTTATTTTAAATTCAGAAATGATGCAATCAGAAAACGAAACGATCAGTTTCACAAGGAGAGGAGACTCGCCGCTCTGTTTGGTCTTGTTGAACTGCAAAATCACGGTCCACAATAATAAAGTGGTTCTAGCGAGTTCTGTTTCTTTCTCTAACAAATGATCTTCAGCGCAGTACACCCTCCGGCTTGCGAGAGCACATTAACTAGACAACAGCCGAGAGTTTCACTTGGGCCTTTTGGCTACATTTGTCATTTTAACTGACAACAGCTACGATCAGTGGCGGGTAAAAATGAGACGCCTGCACACTTGTATGTGTTTGTACATTAATTGCTCTTTGCTGAAGGAGAAGACAGATGATTCAATAACGAAATTCATTAGACTCCTAGCCTATCAAGATCTATTTTAGCAGTGTGGAAGCCAAAACAGAAACTGACCCTGTTGGGATCTCGAAGCAGAAGTGGTTATGTTGTTTTCTAACACAAACAACACATGTTGAATGCCACAACGGGGTTGCACGCTGACTTGACCTAAACTGAGTGACTGAGAAAATACGGGACTGGCCGAATGAGCAACCGAGCGAGCGAGCGAGCGAGCGAGTGAGTAACTGAGCGAGCGTGCACGAACGTGTGATTGCATGCGGTGCGTCACAGCCATTACCATGGAAGTCTGGAGCCCTGAGCCTGGGCTTTTTTTAAGCTTGACCTGACTGTTGCAGTCAGTCCACCCCACACACACACACACACACACACACACTATCCCTGCACTCTACCGAGGGACCTCCAGGCTGCACACACACACAAGTCACCTTCAAGCGTCCACACTCGCAACCCCAGTTTGCTTTTGTGTGTCTGCATGTGTGTGTGCATCTGACTCTGATTGTTCGCCATCCTCAGAGAGCGAGATTGAGCGTGACTTCATGATCGCTGGCTGCTGATGAATCATACCAAACTTACTCTGTGTTTGCCTGATGCAAATGTCTGTTTGCTTTGTCGGGTAGCCTACTTTGGAGGACGGAGGCTGTGTGTGTGTGTGTTTGTCGTCTTGAATTATTCACTGGCAATTTTTTATTTCCTTGCACCGTACATTACACGTGTCCTGTCTGAGCTTTAGCCTCTTAGTTACTGTGTGTACATCCGCTTTTTTATTTTTTTAGTAAAACAGTACAGTGCTGTTCTTACGGCATAAGCAGTGGCCCCATTGATGTGCTTTGTGCTATCATTTTTCAATTTGAAAGTTCTGGGACTCAGTTCCCCTAAATATACTGTGTATTATGTGCTTATTATCTGCTTAGTTGGTTTGCCAATAGACAGAGAAGCAATGTTTATCCTCTACCAGGACAGGCTCTGTACTAAACCTTATAAGGTTTAGGGTGCAATGTAAGGGCATTGACCCATTTCAACATAGGCCCCAATAATTAAGTTTGTTGTACCCTGTACATTACAGCTATGCCTGGTTTTGTAGTCTGGACAATATGTAAGGGATAATGTACAGCGAGCCGGTCACTGTTGTGAAATAAACCCCCGACAGGGCGATGTGGCACCCCAACGCAAAGCAGAAAATGCCACTTATCACACGGCTACTTACTTAAGAAATCAATAATTTGACACAAAAACATTCCGACATCAGAACTGCGCCCATAGCAACGGTCTGTTATACATAGCAACGGTCTCCTATAAAGATATAACAGACTGTAGAACGCCGTGATTGATCAATCAGAATCGAGGATTCAACACAGCCGTGTAATATGTCATAATAGAGCACTAATTAACGACTATTTTAATTATCAATTCATCTCTCAATTATTTGCTGATTGTTTAGACCAGGGCTGCCCAAAGTGGGGCCCGTGGGCCAAAGTTGGCCTTCCGGATGTTAGGCTCAGTTTTAGAGCTGGAGTGAAGGTACTGGTATCATATGAAACTAGAAAACCTAAGAAATCCATTGGTACCAACCACACCAGCTAGTTAGGAAGAAGGCGAAATAACACTCCAAAATTGGGCTGAATCTTTGCAAGGAAAATCTGACATCGTCAGGGGTTTCTTAACCTCTGATCTCAAGATATGTGAATGAAAATGGGTTTTATGGGTACCCAACCCGCATCAGTTATCACATCAGTTTTGGGCAAAAACATGCAGTTTTTTTGACTACAGTATAAATGTGTTATTTTCACCAGTTCTTAAAATGGTGTGTGTGAATATTTCTGCATACTGGGGTCCCTAAACAGTCTTGGAAATGCATAAATTGGGTATGACTGGGAATGAACTCTGCTGTTTTCAGCAGGTGGGTTTTGAGCGGTTAACTATGTAAAAACTAAAAGAATATTCAATTAGGGGAACAATACAATACAATAGTGTTTGCTTTTGGCCCGTGGCCCACCATTGAGTTTCAGTTTTTGCCCTCCAAGGGAAAAAGTTTGGGCACCCCTGGTTTAGACTATAATATTTACAAAGTAGTAAAAAAAAAAGACAGAAAATCCAATTTTCCCAAAGGTGATATCTCCAAATTGGTTGTTTAGTCTGATCAACTATCCAAAACCTGAAGATTTACAATTTACAATGACATAAAATAGAGGAAAGCTGCTGTTTGAATGCCTACTTTTCAAGTATAAACCAGTCAAGCGTTGCTCTAGTGAATTGCCGTCCTGTGCACTGACCAAATCCGTCCTCGGAGGAGAAGGCAAAGAAAGCCTACTGTGTGTGTGTGTGCGTGTGCGTGTGCGCGTGCGTGTGCGCGCGCGTGTGCACGTGCGTGTGTCTGAATGCATGTTTATATTTACAGGCGTGTGTGACTGTGCGAGTTGCCAGGCAGCCGAGAGCAGCAGCCACGACCGAGGAGGTCACGAGCAGTCCTCCGGGACACCCTGACCTCTGACCTCTATCCCATAACTCTTTGCTGCTGTGGATGATATAAAAGGAAGACACAGTCAGACCTCATAGGATGTGATTGGTCCTGCTCTGCTTCCTTTAAAGCCCCCTGGAATCCTGACATTTGTCGTTAGGGAAAAGCAGGAAATACAGACGGGGGGAGGAACAATTTCATGGGCTGAAAATGGAGAACATCACAAGGCTTCCTACAACTGGTGTTGACATATATGTAGCAGAAGTTATTATTTTCCAGCCTCTGAGAGAGTTCTCATTTTCTCCTTCTCTCTGTTGGTCTTCCTCTCCCCTTCCATCCATCCAGCGAATGTGTAGGAGGGATAAAGGTCGTCCTTTTGTCATCAAAACTCCAGATTAGTTTTGCCTCGGTGCATCTGACTCTCTGCTTTATCACTGTGGCCAGAGGAGCCACAAGGTTCAGCTCACCCCTCTGCAAAGTAATAACTCATACCAGCTACTATTGCATTCTTTGCTGCTATCTCCTACACTACTATTACTACTCCATTCTGGGGTAGGGGGATTATTTTCATGGCGCTGTCTTTTATTGGGCTGTATAGAGAAGACTGACAGTAAAGCGAGGAGCAGGAGGATGTGACATGCAACATATGTCAGGAGCTGCGATCAAACTGACAAAGTTGTAATAGTCGCTTCGGCCCGCAGAGGCCCAGAGCAGAGCATAAATGCGCTGCTGACAGCATGTCATAAGCCTATCTTGGTTTTATTTTAATATTTTTGCACTGATGTGGTTTTTGTGGGTTCTGTAACTTGATGACTTGGGGATTTCTCTGAAAGTCAGTTTGGCTAATATTGCAGCAGGCTCCAGCACAAGACAGTGAAATGAAATGCATTATTGAAATGTTTCTTCTGGCTCCGGCACACGAAAACGCCCGCAAGTCAGACAGAAAGAAGCTGCCAACAGGGAATGAAGATCTTCTGAGGGATTACGTAAATGTGGCACGTGATTTAGACATGTATCAGCGAGAGCATGAATGCAATGTAAGATGATTACACCGTCAATTAGAGCACATGAATTAGCCTACACCCTCTCCGCTCTCAAAGGGGTTTGTTAACCTTCTCCCCTCCATGTAAACACGAGTGGCCTCTGCTCTCAGTTACAAAGGCTTCAGAGGGTTTCGAGCTGGCCAGAGGTCAGCAGGGTTGCATCGATGTCAACGACGAAAATGAACAGTTTCTGGGTTTGTGTTTAGTCTCGTCCATTTTGGTCATTTTTAAAACTAAAAAATTAAATGAAGTATCTCAGTTTATTGAAATTTGAATGTTGATTACCAAAGAAGTGTCTTTGACAAGTTCTTATCTGTGGTTGGATCATGTTTATTGGTGCACTATTAGCTCTTGAATCTGCAAATAGCACTGTGTCTTTCCTCTTCATTCTTTTATGCAGACGACAACAGTGTATTGATTTAAAAAATTTGTGCTTTTAATGGCGCACCAGTGTTAGCTGAGAAACGATACGGCTGGAACCAAGCAGCACACTCAGGACATGATCAATATCTTATTAGATATGCAGTGACAAACCAGGTCCTGGCAAAATATAGATGAATCCGGCGACAGCTTTGTGTGTTCCGACATCTAGCGGCACCGCCATTACTGAGGTGGCAAGTCGTAGTGACTCTAGTCTCTGCTAACAGTATTAACTGGTGACTTTCAGCCGAATGCGTTCGTGGTTGCTCGTGGTAACTTTCGTAAATGGTTGGCGTAGATAATAAACACAGATGAGTATGTATTTAAAATTGATTAATGTAAAATTGAAGGCTTTTACGAGGACTCAGTTGCCGTCACTACGAGCAACCACGACGCATTCAGCTGAGAGTCAGTTATTGCGGTTAGCAGACACTTTGTTCGTGTTCTGTTTGTGATGCCGACCGAATGATGTTAACTTTGTGGTCATTAGGTTGCCCTAGTTAGAGCAACTAATGTTATATTTCACAATAACGCCACAGTTAGTTGATTGAGTTAATTTATTCTGTGGGACCATCGCATACCTTAGACAGTGTCTTAGGCCACTAACGCCGTTAGCTACGTTAGCTAAGCAGTGTTAACTTAGCTGACGTTGTTGTTTCACCATGTTAGGTTAACGTTAGGCAGCTGAAAGCGGCTCAGGTTCTTCCCGAACTCCTAGATATCATTGTCCAAAGTAACATTGAACAGAAAGTAAAGGTAAAAGTACAAAATTGTACACATCTTAGGACAACTTGCATTCAAATGTGCGCATATTGTAGGGAGACGCCACAGCAATAATGGCGACTTGTTTACTTCTGGTACTTTCCTAGATTTGTGTATAAATTTAGCTCAGATTTAGTATTATGATTTCTTTTTTTAGGAGTTTGGGGTGAAAATTGTGTTCTTCTGGGTTTTGTCTGCCATTTATTTTCATTATTGATTAATTTAGCGATTCGTTTTTTCTATTAATTGTGTGTTCTATGATTTTCTTTTTTTTAATGAGCAGGAGAGCTCATTGTTGACCTTGGAAATAGTAGATTCACAAATCTTTCCAAACTCAAGGTGTCCTTACTATCTTTTTGTAGAATCTTAAACTGCATCACATGGTCTTCATCAGTGGATGGTGTTTGCTCAGTTGATAAGTTAAGGTCATGGTTAAGCTCGATTCTGATTGATTGATGATTGGTCAATCACGGCGTTCTACGGTCTGTTATTTCTTTATAGCAAACCGTCGCTATGTATAACAGACTGTTGCTATGGGCGCAGTTCTGACGTCAGACTCTGGCGGGCCATTTTTGTGTCAAAAACAATGACCAGCTCGCTGTACATTATCCCTTGCTTAGCGTAAAGACTGGAAACAGGGGGAAACAGGTAGCCTGGCTCTGTCCAAAGGTAACAACATCCGCCTACCAGCACCTCTAAAGCTCACTAATTAACGTGTTATATCTTGTTTGTTTAATCGGTACAAAAACCAAAGTATAAAAATGATAAGTTGTGGTTTAATAGTGGGTTATGTACCAAACTACTTCTTGGCCAGGTGCAGTCACTCCCCGTCTTGTCCTCATTGTGAGGTTGCCAGGCAACCAGTGGAGACTCTGGTAAGCCAACTGGCTGCTGGTGGCTTGATACAGTACACACATGAGTGAGTGGTACGGATCTTCTCATCTAACTCTCTGCAAGAAAGCATATTTTCCCAAAATGTCGAAATATTTCTTGAAGTTTTAAGCCATCTCCATGACAACTGTTCAAACTCCATCCATGTGATATGGTTGAAAGCTCTGGACAAAAAAGGTAGTAAGTAGGGCTGTCAAAGTTAATGCAATAGTAACGCATTAACAAGGTTGTAGGTGGGAAACCTGAGGAAACCATTGGTACTTACCATGTCATACTAGCCCTTCTAGGGACAGGTGTTGCAAATTAGCATCCGCTACAAGCACTATGATACTGGCATCAGATAGCTGTTTTTAAGTTGTCTATGTACATTGTATTGGTCCTTATTAAATAAACCATGAAATAAATAGTTGCAAAGGAGGCTAAAGAAAGCTCCAAACTTACGCTAAATTTTGGCGAAGATAAACTGGCCATTTTCAGCAGGGTCCCTTGACCTCTGACCTCAAGATATGTGAATGAAAATGGGTTCTATGGGTACCCACGAGTCTCCCCTTTACAGACATGCCCACTTTATGATACAGTTTGGGGCAAGTCATAGTCAAGTCAGCACACTGACACACTGACAGCTGTTGTTGCCTGTTGGGCTGCAGTTTGCCATGTTATGATTAAATGCAGTACCTGTGAGGGTTTCTGGACAATATTTATCATTGTTTTGTGTTGTTATTTGATTTCCAATAATAAATATATAAATACATTTGCATAAATCAAGCATATTTGCCCACTTCCATGTTGATAAGAGTATTAAATACTTGACAAATCTGCATTTAAGGTACATTTAGAACAGATAAAGAATGTGCAATTAATTTGCGATTAATCGTGATTATTTATGGACAATCATGCATTTAATCATGATTAAATATATTAATCAATTGGCAACCATAGTAGTAAGTGGATTGAAGTTGATTCAGAATTGTTGCCCATGCCCGTCACAAGTTCCCAGAGCCCAAAGTTGCTTCTTCAAATTATTGATTTGTCTCAGCAAAGTATAATAATACAACTATATAAAACAGTGAAATTGTAGATGTTGAAGCAAGAAAATGTGTGGTGGTTTCCCTCACTTAAACAAATTTTCAAAATTGTTGTAGATTATAATTTTCTGCTGTCACTTATAATCACGCCGCTGAATAGAGGGCTGTGTCACTCGTGGAGTCGGAGGAAGTTTGAATGTTCAACACAGTTGCCACGGTAATTTCCAGCCTTTGTTACCTGTCAGAGTCTTACGAACCCTATATTCACGGCAGGCATAATAATAGAAACAATCTGACTTAAGTGTGCCACCAACCTCTAAGCGTTGAGTGTTTCAAACGGGGGAAAGTCATTTACTCTAATTGAGTGGTGTCTTTTTTAAGTCCATGTTATCAGAGTGCAAACAGAGCCGGTGTGGTGCCGGGGTCACAGAGGGAACAGAGAAAATGCCGCGCAGATTACAGCTGCTTTAAATCGCATTGGTATGCACATGGATGGAGAGTATAGGCAGATAGTGTGCTTTACAGTCCGATGCAAACACATGCAAATGCAGGGGGTAGTGGGGGGGGGGGGGGCACACGTGCACACGCTAAGCCAAATGTGGACATGCCAAACAGAGACGAACACAAATCAAAACAAAGCATGCAAACACAAAGAGATCCAGCGAATGAAGACGACAGAGAGAATAGCACAGTCCCATCTGTCAGACAAATGTGAGGATGCTTCTCACACGCACACAAACACATACACACACACACACACACACACACGCAGCAGGCATCATTTAGTCTGAACTTGAGCGATATCTGCCTTTGTCCTTTAGCAGTTGGTCCTGAGGGGCCGCTGTAGAAGTTGCATGAAAGTTTGTTTAGAGCTGAGCAAGTGTGTTAAGCTTTATGAGAGCCCACGGGAGACGTGGTGACACACACACACACGCATCTACTCACACACACACACACACTCAGGCACGAGGCTTGGGCGGCAGCTCGCGCTGGCCCCAACCAACAGTGAGGAGTTTGTTGTCATAGCAACAGTAAAATGAGATGACTTTACTGTCAGCCGTAATGTTTCATGGCCCCCTTGCCGCTATGGCAACATAACAAGGAGGAGGAAGAGGAGATGGAGAGAAAGAGAGCATCAGAGCCATCTCCGCATTCCAGCGGACTCCTACCAGGAGCGATGTCACTACGATGCCCTTACTTCCTTCCTACGACGAACACACACACGTGACAAGCCTGTCAAGCACACGCATAAACACACTCGTACAAAGAGACGCACACACACCTTGAAAAGCCTGTCAAAGCCCCCTTTTCCACCTCGCCCATCCCTTTGATTACGCGCTCACTATTTTCAGCTACGGCGTTCTCGTCGCCGGGGCAATTTGAATTCATTACGCTCAATGTCAATATTGGTGCAACAACGGCGTGCCTCAGACAGGTACAGCTTGTTGAATGAGCGTGCTGTGCTGTCAGAAAGTGTGAGGAGTGAAAAGAGAGGAGAAGAAGCGGAGAGGGGAGATCAAAGACGTGCAGCTCCGCCGAGCGTTTCCTCACGTCGCGGAGAGATTCGGAAGGAGCAGCGGGGTGACTATAGGCTGGCCGACTATACGCCGAGCAACAGCACAGCGGCTATACCTCACAATTCTATATTTAGCCCAGTCCTTCCACTACAGCCTATCAACACTGTTAAGCAGAGTTATCGGCGCTGGTAGAAAAGACAGGGGGGGATAGGTGGAGGAGCGGCAGACACGGAGAAGAGAGAGGAAAGAAAGAAAGAAAGAAAAGCACCAGAACCAGAGTTGTTTTGCTCTGTTGCCATGGTGACACGGCGACCGGAGCTGTAGCGAACTGACAGTTGTCACGGCACAGCGGGTTGCCACGGGTGACAGCTGTCAGTCAATCACGCAGAGTGAGGGGACAGATCGGCCGATGATCACCTTGGATTAGAGAGCGATCGCACCACACAGGGGCCAGCCAGAACATATCTGGATTTAATCCCCATGTCCTAATGGCGCTGCGCTCTGGTGTGTGCGTGTGTGTGTGCTTTCATACGCGTGTATGTGTGTTCATCCATGTATGTGTGCATGCTTTTAGTTTCACAACCTTTTTGTACCCCCCGTTTGTCAGTCTAGACTTTTTTGCCAGAATTTGTGTGCGCATGTAAATTTAGGTTTCACTTGCATGTGTGTGTTTGTGTGAGCACACGTGCATCCCCAGCGAGGGTGTGTGTGTATTTGTGTCCAGACTCTGAAACATGTTCACAGGGCGAGCGGAGCAGATTACATTTAGATGTAGCTAGCTGCCGCCTGGGTCCTTCCCCACAGCTGTCTGTGCTAGAGGACAATCAGAGGCCTGGTTGTGAGCCTTCTGATTGTGGTGTGATACTCAGGCCCGGTCTACACGTCTACAGATATTTATAAAAACGGATATTTTCCCCTCTGTTTAAAATTTTTTTTTATAAATCTGTCCACACGACCTTTGTTTTACAAAATATCTCCGTCCACACTCGAACGCAAAAACGACTCCAAACATTCTCCGTAATATTTACACGTCATCACAAGTTAAGGGTCAAGGAATTGTGTTAGCACCCTTCTCACTCCCTTTCCTTCAGCTTCATTACAGTCAGTTGGATAACAGTTATTGTTGGTGGGTGGCTGGGATTGCTTTCATCACTCTGCTGTCATCAACTGTCTCTTTACATGTATAAATGAAGAAAGGGAGGTCATTCAGGTTTATGACCGTAGCCCTTCTGAATGCTGTAAACCTCACCTTCAATTGTCCAAAAGTCCATTCAATCACCATTCGGCCTGTGACTGGAACATTTTTCAAATGTAAAGTAGTAATTAGTCCGAGCAGTGCTAACGAAACGAAAATCATTGTTCCCCAAACGCTCCGTTTTACACGTCCACACAGATATAAAGTAACCAGAGTTTGTAAAAAATCTGCATTTTAGAAGGCGTTTTCCATTTTTGTGACGGAAAACTCCGTTTGCGTGTGGGCGACAGGCCAAAACGTATAAAGGAAAATATCTGTTTTTAAAAAATATCTGCATATGTGTAGACTAGGGCTGTCCCAAATACCATTTTTTTTTTTGGCTTCGAAGCTTTGGTGAGAAATATTAGAAGGTATTTGAAGCTTGGCGGAGCAGTGCAAATAATGTTGAATATGAATAATGTTGTGGGATTATTCCTTATTTCATGAGCTATTTGGGGATTTATACAATTTTATTACATACTTATACATTAAAAAAAACCAAAAAACTAAGCATTCGAATAAGGATTTGGAGGTTGAATACTTTGGCAACGGCTGATGTTTTGAAGCATTCGGGTCAGCCTTAGTGTAGACAATGCCTCAGACACTTCCATCACCTGCATCTAACGAGCACGGCGTTGCTCTTATGTTGGGAGAGTTATGGTCTGATTAAAATAGGAATGGATTTTAACGCGCACGCTGAGTTGTTTTCTTTCTTTTCTTGGCAAATCTCCCGATCGTGATCCACAGCTCCAACCTTCCTACTGCTGTAGAGTTGTCAAAGCACCGCAGTCATCTCTGTGACCCTACATCTATTAGACCTTTAACAGTGTTCATATGTTATGACAGCAACCCCATGTAATGTCAATACTTTGCTTGTGCGCTAGTAATTAGAGGGTGGTTGTACAAGGAAAGATTTCCTCAACCAGTGAAGCACTAAATTTGCCGTCCCAGTCAGAACTGGATAGAAAGCCCCAGAGAGAAATGATGATGTATACTTTTCCCCTCAGATCTAACGCAGCCTAATTGGGAATGCGGTCAAAATGTTGTTGCGTGTCTCCACCCTTTGGCCTTTAACAAAAATGAAGGCTTTATGTGAGAAGCCAGCTGGATTTCACAAGCTGACCTCGTTTCTTTTTTTCCTCTTCCCTCCCTCCCTTCTCCTCTGTCTGCTGTTTCTCTCTCCAGGAGTGAGCCCTGGGCTGGATGGGACCCACCATGCCCCCCAGTAAGAAGGCCCAGAGCCCCAGTAGTGGAGCCAGTGCCTCGCAGGGCATGAGCCCGCCGTATCGGCAGGGGGACGCCGCCACAGCCGCCTCCGAGGCCGAGGCGGCCGACCTCTCCCTGTCCCTATCCGCCTCCTTCTCCAAGGCCGAGGACGAGGAGCTCACCAGCCTCTCCTGGCTCCACGAGAGCACCGACCTCCTCAACAGCTTCAGCCACTCGGGGCTGCGTAGCGTCTCCCCACTGCAGGACCCCGACGGCCAGCACCCCCGCTCGCCCTCCTCCTCGTCTCCCTCACCGGACGACCCCCTGCTCGGCGACGCGCACTCGGCGTACGACTTGGCGGCAGGGGCCAACCGGAAACCACCGTACTCCTTCAGCTGCCTGATCTTCATGGCCATCGAGGACGCGCCGAACAAGCGGCTGCCCGTGAAGGATATCTACGGCTGGATCCTGGAGCACTTCCCTTACTTTGCAAGCGCCCCCACCGGCTGGAAGAACTCAGTGCGCCACAATCTGTCACTCAACAAGTGCTTCAAGAAGGTGGATAAAGACCGGAGCCAGGTAAAGACATCAGCTGTTGTGTAGAAATGTTGGATAATGTTTATTTTCCCTCAAGCAAAGGGCTGGGTGTCCACTTTTACTTTTTGACAGCAGTGGAAGAAGTACTCAGATGCTTTACTTAAGTAAAAGTACCAATACCACAGTGTATAAATACTTATAGACTACAAGTGAAAGAAAATTTGACTTAAGTAAAAGTATAAAAGTATTAGCTTCAAAATATACTTAAACTACTAAAAGTAAAAGCATTCATTATGCAGAATGGCCCATTTCAGAATAATGTATATTATATTATTGGATTATGATTATTGACGCATCAGTGTGTACATCACTTTAGTGTTCCAGCTGGTAAAGGAGGGGTTTATTTCTTTTTACTTATATTAGTTCTGTCAATCGATTCAAATATATCATCGCGATTAATCAAAAATTAATCACATTTTATATCTGTTCAAAACATACCTTGAAGGGAGATTTGTCAATTATTTAATACTCTTGTCAACATGGGAGTCGACAAATATGCTTGCTTTATAAAAATTTATGTATATATCTATTATTGGAACACAAAAACAACGACAAATATTGTCCTGAAACTGTCACAGGTACTGCAAGGGATCAATAAATAGCCTATTTTTATCCCTAATAATACATCATCATTTATTTGTTGATTATATTTTGTGTTATTAATCTGAATCTGAAAAGTAACTAAAGTTATCAAATAAATGTAGTGGAGTAAAAAGTACAATATTTCAGTATAAAATAGCAGAAAATGGAAATACTTGAGAAAAATTGTACTTAAGTACAGCACTTTCCACCCCTGCTATTTGATTACCAAACAAAGTAGCACGGAAATTTGCCCCTCAAAAACATGATCCGATTCTTTTTCAGTTCATTTATTATTCTTTTGTCATATTTTCTGACCTAATCAGGAAATCGGGGAAATTTGTTGCTTTGCAAATTACAAGTTTTTCTATGACAGCTTGCATCACTACAACATTAAACAAGAATGTATTTAGAATTTTAGCTTATTTTGTTTTAACTAAAATTGGCTTTGTTGAGAAAAAAAAACACGTAGTGAAAAGTAGCACTTGCTATTGTAATAAAGCTCAGCAGGGTTTTCATCCAGAATCCACCACTGTGGCAACACAAGATGTCCTTTGACCTAAATGTTCCCTTTAAGTAAAAGGCAGAATTAATGCTGTTAGCAGGCTTCTCATTTTTACATTTTATCTGCTCGTCCAAGGACGGATTGTCATGAGAAGAACGGCTACTCTGTATCGTGTAAACATTTTAAAAGATAGTGAGTGGATTGGGTTTTATGCCATAAAAAAAGAAGAGCCGTTTGGAGAGTGGCATTAACCAACGGTTGCAATCTCTCAGTACTTTTAAAAATAATTTTAAGATCATTTCATGACCTGTAACAGTCAGGGCTGAGTAGCAGCTTGTTATGTCAGAATGTGAAACTACGGTAGTTAACTTAGCAGCCAAAGTGGAAACTGAATAGCAGTCCTCACTAAATACAAGGCCACTTTTGATGTAAAAATTCTATAATTATTAAGCAGTTTCAAGCATCCTCATACAGTATATGAGCTATTTGATCTGGTTTTGTAAATGTACTTGAACTCCTTGAAGGGGACTTTGAAGTAAAATAGGAAATACAATACTGATAAAATATTTGTCAATGGCACAGTTAGGCCATGGTGAAACAAACAATGTACTCATCCATATGATTATATGATCTCCCAAAAGTTCTAATTTCTTAGGTGCTCTATATGATATCCAGAGCATTAATATAGCAGCAAACAACTGTCAAAGTTAACATGATAACAAGTTAACGCAAATTAATGTTAATGCCACTAATTTCTTAACACATTAACGCAACTTGCGATTTTCAGATTGTAGCGGGCTCAGTTTTATAGCTAGAAAACCTAAGGAATCCAACAACCATGTTATACTAGCTTGTCGCAAAGGAGTCTAAATAACACTCCAACTTATGTTAAATTTTACTGAGGAAAAACTGTCTGGGTCAACAACTGTTGACCTCTGGGTCAACAGTTGTTGACCCAGAGGTCAAGGGACCCCGAATGGGACCCCTGAATGGGTCCTATGGGTACCCACGAGTCACCCCTTTACAGACATGCCCACTTTATGATAATCACATGCAGTTTGGGGCAAGCCACAGTCAAGGCAGCACACTGACACACTGACAGCTGTTGTTGTCTGTTGGGCTTGAGGTTGCCATGTTATGATTTTTAATGCTAAATGCAGTACCTGTGAGGGTTTCTGGATAATATTTGTCATTGTTTTGTGTTTTTAATTGATTTCCAATAATAAACATAGACATACATTTGCATAAAGCAGCATATTTGTCCACTCCCATGTTGATCAGAGTCCTAAATACTTGACAAATCTCCCTTTAAGGTACATTTTGAACAGATTAAAAATGTGTGACTAATTTGCGATTAATCACGATCAACTATGGACAATCATGCGCGTAATCCCGATTAAACATTTTAATCAATTGACTTCCCTAATTTTTTTAAAATCATTTTTCACTCCTATGGTAAAATAACACTTCAGCCATACGGCGAATACAGCACGCAGTTCATTTTTCACACTATCATGTGTGGTTATAACTTGCTTCACAGCCAGACAGTTATCAGCGGTTTGCAGGCATATCCAACTTGAAGTCAAACATATTCTGTATTTTGTCTACAGCTGTACCAGATTCGGCCTTATCAATAGTTGATGATCTCTGCTTTCATAGTTCTCTTTCACTCAGACGTTCTGCGCTTCCCCAGCGGGAACAGCATTTCGCCTTTGATTTAAGTCTTGATACAGTCTTTTATACCGGCTTTTCCCATCCAGATTTCACTCCATTAAATACTCGGGGTAAACGGGGAATGAATCCCTCACTCAATTAGCGCTAAATTAATACTGGAGGATTTAATAACACAGATGCCAGAAGACTTTAGATTTCATTTTGCCCGAGGGTGTTGGGGGGTGGGGGGGACAAACAGCAGAGGATCAATGCTGGCTTTGCGTGTTTAGTTGATTGAGATTGTACTGGAGGATATGGGAGCTCTTGACGCTTTCCTTGACCAGCGTGTGAACCTGAACTCTTCTTCTGAGTGGGCTCCGTGTGTGTGTCTGTGTGGGTGTGTGTGTTTTGAGTTACAAAATGGTTGAAGGATGAAGAGTACATGGTGTGTATGTGTGTATTCGTGTGTGTGTCTGTGCACACACCCTCACGCTATGCTGTCATCTGGCCCTTGACTACAACGGCACAGAGTTTCTCTTGTATACATATCTCCATAGTAACTAGGTTGCAGTTGACATAAAAGTATGCTGTTGCTGTAGCAACGGGAAAACTGATTTGGCTTTACTGACTTAGGCGTTTGTGTGTGTGTGTATGAAATATGTGCATGTGTGTTTGAGCTTCAGATGGGCACTGAGGTGCTGAGTGGGGGAGAATGAGTGTACTGTATGAGTGTATGTCCTCCTTTTGTGTTATATGCACATATGTACTCGTGTGTGTGTGTGTGTGTGTGTGTGTGTATGCGTGTGGAGCAGCATGCGTAGAGGTGATTTTGGCAAGGACAGCCTGTCTTGTCTTCCTGTCGCTGCACACCGTTTAAGACAGCACGCTAATTAACCCTTCAAACCTATTCCCCTCTCTCTCGCACGCACGCACATACCGCCAAACACACACAGGGCATGTCTGACACGCAAACAAACAAGTGCACGCACACGCACACACGCTCTCAAGCACGCATGAATGCTCAAAAAGGACTCACACACACATGCGCGAGCGCCGTGTCGGTGTAGAAATGAGGGCACATCTCTGCAGACTCCTACTCTACCTGCCAAGCGCCGCGCTTTATCTGAAGCTACAATTACAGAATCTCTGTAATTTCAGTCAGACTACTCCGCCATTCAAAGCTTTTCACTGAGAATATCTGCATGTGAATACTCCTTTTTTTTTTTTCCTCCCCTGCTTTACCTGTTTATGTCTTTTTTTAATCGAGCGTGCAATTACAGGGTCTGAGATATATATCTTTTTTCTTTATGTTGCATTATACTCGCGGTGAGAAAAGAAGGAAGACGAAGGGTTTTGTTTAAGGGGAGGTCATGTTATCATTGTGAGTGATAGACATAGACACACACAGGGAGAGAAAGGCGGAAGCAGGGCAACATGGCGTTACTGTGAACGCACCAAATCATATTTCCATCAATTTACAGAGGTGGAGATTAATATGACAGCGGCCTATTTGTTCCAGTGACTGTATTTCTGGGTCATATCCAGGCAGATGACAAGATGGGGACTAGTTTAGAATAAGCTTGCTGCTCCATTTGTGTGTGTGTGTGTGTGTGTGTGTGTCTGTGTGTGTGTGTCTGTGTGTGTGTGTGCGTGCATGAGTGTGAACTTGTGGGAGAGAGCGTGTGTGCGTCCCACGGTTGCCATGGCTTTGTTTACAAACAGGATTCTTCACTGTGCTGAATGACATGCCTTTAATGACAAGTGTTGTTGCCCTCAGACTTCTGGATCAGCGCTGAAGATCAGTGTTGTAACAGCGCAACACACACACACACACGCACACACACACACACACGCACACACACACACACACACACACACACACACACACACACACACACACACACAGGCAGGCACACAGTGGTATATTTCTCAAAGCCTCTTATGAAATCGCAGCAGAGACAACAGGCAGTTTTGTAATCTAAGACTCACTATGAAGTCTCTCGGTGTTGCACTTAAGTGTGTCACCTCTAACTTAACCTCGTATGAGAGGCGCCCTTGATTCTTTCACGTTTTAACTCGGAACATTATGAACTGCAGCATCTGGAGCGAGCTTAGATGTGTCAGCCCGAGGTGTTTTTGTTTTTTTGGTTTTTTTAGACGCTCATTTATCAGCAGGTCGCTGCCACTGATGTATCTGCAGGAGTGAATAGCATTTTACCCTGTTTTCTTTCTCAAACACATGATATCTTTCTTGCTGTATTGATTTAAAAGTATGCATGTGGAAGAACATTTGAAGAAAAAAGATACTACCGTTTAAATAAAAGACTAAGAAAAGCTAGGATTAAAAAAAAAGGACGTACAGTATGTGTATGAGAAAGTAGGCTTGCGCTGGTGCTTTATGATCAGGGTAATTTTCTCCTCTAGCCATTTTCCAAAAACTAAATAGCCTCCATTCAACAAGTTTTAACAAAGACATGCACTATTCTGATAAAACGATGAAAACATCAGTGATGTACAGCCACAATGTGGCAACCATAGACTGTATGTAAAGTATCGGAAATGCGTCCGATACTGTCCAAAATTCAGGATCAGGTATCGGCGAGTACGCCAGTCTATGCACCGATCCAATACCATCATTTATTCACCCACAAATCGAAAATGTATTTGTTCATGTTTTACAAAGGGTTTAACCTGAGCAAGGCCATACAACAAAGACAGTAATCATATCACATCCGTCAGTAGTAAACAGCTGTTAAATAATAATAATTGTAATATTAACAATAACTATATATACTTTTTTATCACGCTGGTATCGGATCGCTACTCGGCGAGTGAAGTAGTCGCGCAGCCTGAGGCTCGGGAATGGTACGAGAGAGGATATGTAACTTTAATTTTCCGTAACTGTCACAAGTCTGTGTAATTGAACATGTCAATTTGATCATAAATGTAGTTGTAGAGATATTATGGTTAGTTGTTGTGTCTTTCTAGCCGAACGTAGCAGCTAGGCGGCTCTCACTAGCATGCTGCGGCTGTGCTTGGCTTGTGATTGGCTCGGGCATGTGTGTGGGCGGGACCTCAATACCACGGCTCCAGCACCCCCAATCACTACTGCGCAGACTCTGGCTATCCAGGATATTTTGGCTTCACTTTTGTACAGTGGGAGGAAGTGGAGACGCGTCGTCCATCTATATATACAGTTTATGGTGGCAGCACTTCGGGTTTAGCATGAAGCTAGCGTCTCCTACGTTTTTGAAGGATATTTCTTTAAAGCTGCACCAATCAATATTTTGACAATAAAAATGTGTCAATTTATATATATATGTAATATGAAAGCACTCACTCATAGTGACCCACAGAGAGTTACCATCCAATTTGTCATTTTCCCTCAGCTCTAGGGAGCTTTCAGTTCACAGTTTCGCTTTTACAGTCGGCAACTTCACGGTTTCGATCCAGTCTTTTTTAAGTCGCAACAGGGAGATCTTTTCAGAGAAAAGGCTATGATAAACCCACTGCTCAAAGGAAAGACTCCAAATACATGCTTATGTTGCATGGTGTCTGCTGGATGTGTACAAGCCAATTGTTTGCTAACATGTTGGCCATATCAACTTCATAAGGTATTAATATGTCAATGTTGTGTTAACAGCTTTCAAAAATCAATTAATACTGCTTTAATAAGCTATTCAAATATATGGCTGGCTTTCTTTTAATTGTGTTTGTTTCTGTCATTGTGAGTCATGAGTAGTAGGACAAGCCTTGTTGTCACAAACCATTTGTTCGGTGTAGCCTAAGGGAAGCCATTTCAACATCTGTAAGACTGGTACTTGGTTGTGTCCATGGAGAACTTTCACGGACATCAAAATGAAGCCTCCATGACAAGCTCAGGAAGAACAGAAACCCAAAGGAGCTCGCTGAAATTAATTGCGAAGTGACAACATATCATAGGTGCTTTGGGAGATGCTTACATTGGACTCTGTCCAGTTTGTCCCTCTCGTGAAATCAGTGTTTACATTTGAGACTTTTGTATTTGTGATTATTATGCACTCACAGATTGAAGTTTAGTTGAGGCTAGGGGTGTAAGAAAATATGAGTTCACATGAGTTTATTATATTGTGCAATACTATATCAATTCTCCAAAACACTGTATCGATTTTTAATTAACCTCTTAAAAATCCAACGGCCCACCGTTGGGCCTTGCCGCTATTCGATTTTTCCGAGGTTGTAGCCTTTTAAAGCTAGATTGAGGTTACTGGTATCATATGAAACTAGGAATCCATTGGTACCAACCATGTCATACTAGCTTGTCGAAAAGGAGGCAAAATAACCCTCCAAATTTACGCAATATTTTGGACGAGGAAAAACTGGCATAGCGATTTTCACAGGGGTCCTTGGCATCTGACCTCAAGATATGTGAATGTAAATGGGTTCTATGGATACCCACGAGTCTCCCCTTTAAAGACATGCCCACTATATGATAATCACATGTAGTATCTTAATATATCGCAATATATTGAATCGTTACCCCTGTATCGTGATACGTATCGTATTGCTAGATTCTTGCCAATACACAGCCATAGTTTAGACACATTGTGAGATCGGTTTAAAATGTACTGTGAACCGCATGGAATATTTTTTTAGTGGCTTTGGGGAATCTGGAAATGTCTTCAGTGTTGGCAAATAGGGGTGTAAGAAAATATCGAGTATCGTGATATTACGTTTCGTGATACTGTATTGATTCTCAAAAACACTATTGATTTTGAATTAATAGTTTACATGCAAAGATTAACTCAATAGTCAATACTTTATTCATTTGCAAAGAGATGCGCCTTCCTAGTGTACAGTATGCGCCCTCTTGAAGTAGTGCTATGATGTTGGATGTTACAGGGACTGTGATAAATGCAAATGCAGATCCCACAGCCACTGTTCTGATTGCATTAAAAAAGTACACTTTTTTACTCAGATTTTATGCATATGGTGGTGTGTTCTTTATACGACAGTTTTCGTAAAATTTGATTTAAAAAATTGCAATATATCGTCTTGCTTACAGTTTCGCAATATATTGTGATATATTGAATCGTTCCCCCTGTATCGTGATACATATCGTATCACCAGATTCTTGCCAATACACAGCCCTATTGGCAAATGACCTGCAAAGTTTTTGAAAGTTTGCCCTGTACTTATCTTTGAGGGGAAACACAGACTTTTATCTGTGACTGGATTGTAGTAGCCAATGCAAAAGACAAGAAGAAATGTGTAAATGCTTACAGGAGAAGCACAAACTGGGGCAACCTTTAGCTTAAATTAGAACCACATGGGAAACAGGTTTTGGAAGTTGTGGAAAGGAAAGTCAATTCATAACACCTGTAGAAGAAGTTTCCACATATTACCCCGCTCCATTTTTTATGCTGTTACAAAAATAACCTGTTGTCCAACCAACATGTAGCATTCACACCCAACAGGGCCTCTTTGTCCCGTTGTCTCTTTGTTGTCAAACGGCCTTGGACGAGAACAGAAATGGCCTGTATCAAGCAACTTTATCAGAAGAAATATCCCCCCTCTCCTTCCTCTTTTCCCTCTTTCCTCTTCAAAAGCTCTGTGTTCGTCTCGCTGTTAGAACATTTGCATCCTCTGCTGTAATTCTCGTCTCTCTGCAGTCACGCATCCGCTTCATTTCTGAACAACAGACCTCATATTGTTTTGGTTCCGACTGTACTGAATATCTTAATTGCTGTTCAGACATGGATCTGGTCCACGCCATACTATATTATTAATCCTCTGTATATATACAGTAAGTAATGATGGATCCTTGTATCACAGTGGGTTAATACGGCTTAACCAGGGTTGATGCTTTTACTCCGACTGTGGACGTCCATCATAAAATGACACGCAGTCATAATACTTTAGATTGGTGGTATAGGTTAAGTCATATTGCACATGGACAACAAAGCCTCTTATGCTGATGCGTGGCATGTTTCTGTGCACGGAGAGTGGCAGCTCTGTGCTCCCTGAGCATCATACATCTTTTTTAATCTCATTTCATTGCTGAGTCGAAAACAAAATGTACTTCCTCCTCTCTTAATAGCCAATATGAACAGTTTAAATGGGTCTCCATAGTATATGGATGCCATTGTTGATTATGATAAAACTATTTAAAGCTGCAGTTTTTAGTGGTGGGAGGTATATAGCTGCATTTTAACAGCTGTTATAATATAGCGGATGATTGAAGAGATATTTTGTTCTTATTATCATCAAATACCATAAAAAGATTCAGGACCAGGTCCTTTTCTCTTTCTTTTCGCCGAGTTTCCACAGCGGATAGTACCACCTCAGTGTAGGCGGGATTCTCAGCTGATCGCCGTAGCGGCGGCGCATTAAACTGCTTTGACATCATCTTCAATGGGACACTCGCCTCATTATTTTAATGGCAACCAAACAGACAAACGTATGCACTTCGTCAGTTGTACGGCGTAGTGTACGGTGTAGTTTTGCGAGCTGCCATTTTTTAAAATCTAGGTCAAGTTAATTAAAAATTGCATCCGCCATTGACGCCACTTTTTAAAAATGTCGGGTTTGTGCAGGATGTCTCGTGTCGCGCTACTGACGATTCTCCCTGACCTATCAGTGGTCTGCAGTGTTTTACCTCCATCTTCTAGTATCTGCTCAGCTCGCTTGGAACCTCGACTGAGGTGGTACCAAAAATGGAGTGGTTCTATTGGTACCATCCGTAACTTTTGCTAATGGAAACACAAAAATAACCGTTCTAATGCGTAACGAACTGAACTGGACGGCTTGGTGGAAACGTGCCATTAGGCTCAAGCCCATTGGTTCCTACTGGAGATCTGTCCTGTAAAAAAAAACTAAAAACGAGATTATAAATATAAAGTTGAATTTCCCAAAAACAGCCGGGCACTGCAGTTTCTTTTTAGCAAACATTACTTAAACTGGGGGGAATTGTGCATTTGTTGGGGATTATTTTCTGCTGTGGATTAATACACATTTGGTCATCCAGTGAGTATTTACAGCAGCATGGCGATGTGGGATTGACTGATCAAAATAAATGGCCATGTTCATTGTAATAAGGCAACATGTCAATCAGTGGAACAGTGTGGCTCACTGATGTGTTTTTAAGAGGTGGTGGACAACATTGGGGCTCTGTGGCACAGAGGAAGAAGATCTATCAGGCAATACTTGTTTGTGGCATAAATTCTTAGTGTTTTTATGGTATTTGTTTACCGTAAGAAAAATATAGAATCTCATCAACCTTAACGGAGGAGTTCAGCATTGGGGGGAAATGTGCTCAGTGACTTTATGTTGTTGTTGTCGAGAAGGATACCATTGTTACCACTCTTATTAAATGTGAAGCAACAGCCATTAGACAGTTAGCTTATCTTAGTTTAGCCCAAAGACTTTTGACACAGGAAAACAGCCAGCAAATGTAGACAAATCTGAAGCACCATTGAAGCACTAATTAAGTTCACTCATTCACTAATTTGTTTGTCTATGTTGTTTGTTTAATATAAAGCGTAAATATGAATTAATTGATCAATCCCCATAAAACAGAGTGCGTCATTTTTGCATTTTGTTTTTTGTATGTATGCATAAAACAAAATATAACGTGTTGATTAGTGAGCTTTAGAGGTGCTGGCAGGCGGATTTTGTTACCTTTGAACAGAACCTAGCCGTTTCCCCCTGTTTCCAGTCTTTATGCTAAGCTAAGCTAACTGACTGCAGCTTCATATTTAGCATAAAGACATGAGAGTGGTATCAATCTCCTCTAACTCATTGCAAGAAAGTGTAGAGCTGCAATAATTGACAATCGATTCATCGGTTTGAGGAATTTTGTTTAAGAAAAACAAGTCCAAATTGTCTGATTCCAGCTCCTTAAATGTGAATATTTTCAGATTTCTTTACTCCTCCATGACAGTAAACTGAATATCTTTGAGTTGTGGACAAAACAAGACAGTTGAAGACATCATCTTCGGCTTTGGGAAACACTGATCGACATTTTTCATAATTTTCTGACCTTTTATAAACCAAACATCTAATTGAGTAATCGAGAAAATAATGTAGTACTCTTTGTATTGCCGTGTATGTATTTTTGTGGATTTGGTTGTCTGAAATGAACTATCGTAGTGGATTTTAAGTCATGATATGCAGTATATCGTACAGGTAGATGTGTATGTGAAAAGATAATAGTGCAGATAAGAATGCAGTAGCAGTAGTAGAGTGTTACTAGCGGGGTCAGTGGCAGCAGGACTTTTTAATATCTCCCATTTCCAAGGGAGACCAGCCCCCACAGCTTATATAACACAGGAAACAGATGTTGGCAACACACAATCATCTCTCTCTCCCTCTCCCTCTCTCTCTCTCTCTCTCTCTCTCTCTCTCTCTCTCTCTCTCTCTCTCTCTCTCTCTCTCTCTCTCTCTCTCTCTCTTCTCTCTCTCTCTCTCTCTCTCTCCGCCTTTGTCTCCTCTTTTTTCCCCTTTTGTCTTGTACTCACACTATGACGTGTCCAAGGCAAGTTGCAGTACGCATGTTTTCTCCATCATGAAAATATCTGTACATTGCTCAGTATTGTGCGGTTTTATAACACAGAGGGCGCTTTCGTAATCACAACTACGAACAAACCGGGTGTAGTGACACAGATACATGTAATTAAATTATTTTTAAGTGTAATATTGCTTAAACTTGCAATTTGAAGTCTAATGCGGTGCCAGTTTCACACTGTAGGAGATACAGTATTTCTTAAAGTCCGGGGTTAACGTTTTCGAGTTGTGGATTATTTTGTTGTGTAATCCTGCTCTTTAGCTGCAAACACTACAGCGATGTGACTATTTTCCAGCACACAGATGCAACACGAACACATCCAGAGAATAGTGCTCCTATCAGAGGAGAGAGAGACCAGATGGGGATCAGAGGATGGAGAGAGGAAATAATATAAATGGAGATCACAAACACAGGTGAAAGTCGAGACCACGGTCCTCCATCACCCGTTTTTTACGCTGTAAGATCCGCCCTTGTGGAGGCATCCTATTTTTAAAAATCTGTGTCACACTGTATCAAAGTTGAACCCCTCTGGAAACTCGAAGCCAATCTCTGACCTTGAATACTTTTTGTGATAATCGATTTCGAGACATGCTGCCTTTTTTTTCTCAACTTTGCCAGAAAATGAAAAAAGTCCATTTCACCTCCTCTCGCTTCCAAGCCCAGATGATGCCTGTTGCCAAGGCGACCGCTCTAACCCAGGTGACAGACCCTTCCTGTGAGCTGCGCCCTGTGATTGGCCTGTTGACCGGGGGGGTCTACACATTGAGCGCTTTGATTGGCTGGCTGGTTGGCAGAAGCAGGGGACCCAGCAGACAGATTCTGAAGAGAGCATTGATTTAATCGGCTGGCAAGCAGGCAGAGAGTAGGCACACACACACACACACACACATATATATATATATACACACAAACGGCTGGCGGGCTGGAGGTGCAAGGGGAAATTTGGCCCAGTGGGGGTCACCTCTGTGGGAGCGAGTGTATGTGTGTGTAATATCATGCTCTCCAGGAGAGGCGTTGCTGGCAGTAATAGAAGCACTCCCAGGAGCAGACCACGCTGGGTAATATCACACTCCCTAGGGAACTTGCCATACACACACTCACCCCTCTTCACACACGCACACACACACTCAGCAAAACATATGGCCCGTGTTCAACACGGCTCACATGCTAATGCAAAGATCCAGACAGAGGGGGGGACACAAATCAACAGTGCACACACATCCTATTAGCTTCTTGCATTCTTACAAGGTCAGATGGTGTAGTGAGTGATTCACTGGACATCCTGGGATCAGGAGACCCACTGAGAGACGCAGGGTGTCCACAGAGGCTCTGCATGCTCATCTCTCACTGGAAATGATAGAGTTTGTGTTGTCATACAGTATACTGCATATCAAGGGATTTATAAAACCAAAAAAGTCAGATGTCAGACATGAATAGGAGGGATCATTTGAGACAGATTTTGAAGCGTGCAGCAGGATTTGTTTTCAGATGTGCATGCTTTTGTTTGTCTTTTGCAATTATGTACTTGGTTTTATAAAATTATTTTTCAGGTGTTTTCATGTTAACATGAACGGGTTGGTATAGGTGTTACCTCTTGAACTATTTTTTTTGTGATATGACCATAACAGAGCATTTATCAAAGGTGCAATACAACAACTAAGAGCTTATTGTAACACATTTCAGTGTAGTGCAGTGTAGTGGTTCCCAGCCTGGGTGTCAGGGCCTCTATTTGAATTATATTTTTAACTTAAAGGAACAGTGTGTAACATTTCTGGGGATCTATTAGCAGAAATGGAATAAAATATTCATAACTACGTTTTCATTAGCGTATAACCACCTGAAACTGAAAGTATCTACAGAGGTAGCGGGTCCTCTTCAAAGTCCTCTTCACGGAGTCTGCCATGTTGCGTCAGACTGTGGCTTAGGGGAAGAGCAGGTCACCCACCAATCTGAAGGTCGGCGGTTCGATCCCCGACTCCTCCAGTCCACATCAAAGTGTCCTTGAGCAAAATCCTTAATCCCAAATTGCTTCTGAAGGCTCTGTGAATGAGTATTTAGATTAGATCCTCTGCCATCAGTGTATGTGAATGTGTGAATGGATGAATGCTGACATGTAGAGTCAGAAGACTAGAAAGGCAATATATAAATGCAAGTCCATTTACCATTTACCATGTTGCTCCACCATGTTTCTACAGTAGCCCAGAACGGACAAACCAAACATTGGCTCTAGAGAGAGCCTTCGTGTTTTTACGTTACCTGAAGGCCACCGTAGTTCTCCGACACGCTTGTGAAACTGCGGTAACGTGAGCCGTAGAGTGCAAAACCGTGGTACCGCCAGCCGCCGTCTGACTACCGTTGCTCCTAAAGTTATGTTTTTGTGGTAAGGATGACCTCTGAGCGAAGTGAACGCCGTTACCACGGTTTTGCACTCAGCAGTGAGCGGAGGGGTAGTCACTACTAGATGCCGCTAAATCCTACACACTGTACTTTTAAGTGAAAGGTAAAATAAAAACCTTTCACTTTCCTCCACTTACAAACTTAATAAATAAAAGCTATTTGTCTAATTTCTACTGACTAAAAACTCTCACATTTAAAAGCGCTCTATACATCTCTTAAGCTTTTCTGGTGTCTCCATGGCTGCAGTATAGAGACAGAGGAGAGCACCTTCTGAGACATTAGCCACTATATGAAGCTGCTGCTTGCTTGTAAGGCTTTATCGTTAAATGCACATTTGATAAGATGTTACAAAGCCTTTTTTATTATTCCTTAGGGCTTTTCCTTTCATCCCTATTTAAATATCAGAGATATATAGATTGTTGTTTATGGCGTGTGTTCATTGCTGCGGGGGTAATAAAGATTTCACACAAAATTAACTTGAAAAATTTAAATAATAATAACATTAATAGGCTTTCACAGAATAAGATAAGAACCGAGAAAATGTAAGGATTTTTTTTAACAATGGGGGAGATGGTAATTCCTTTGAGAGGTCTCTGATTGGCTGTGCCTCCTCAGAACACACATGATCAATCACGTGATCACCATAAACTGTATATAAGAAGTGGATGTAGTCACCGTGACATCACCCATTGGTTTGTGGACTGCTGTTTTGAAGCCTCGAGTTCAGCATTTTGGCCATCGCCGTCTTGTTTTTTTTTCAAAAAGTGACAAGAGAGGGTGGAGCTAAGCACAACCGAACACTGAATAAGACGTTTTCAGGCGAACAAAATGTTACAATTAACTTTCATGAACTGATAACACACTGTGAAAGGGTTAAAGTTCTAAGATGAAAACACGGACAACTCCCAGACCGGACAATGCTGTGGTAGTGACCTGTCAATCACAAGGTAGCCACGCCCTAAAGTATAATTTACTAAATGAACATCATGCTCTATTGAAGAAGACTTGAAACTAGCGATTGAGACCATAAACTCATGTTTACAATGTTTACTGAGGTAATAAATCAAGTGAGAAGTAGGCTCATTTTCTCATAGACTTCTATACAATTAGACTTCTTTTTGCAACCAGAGGAGTCGCCCCCTGCTGGTTATTAGAAAGAATGCAAGTTTAAGGCACTTCCGCATTGGCTTCACTTTTCAGACCCCAGAGTTGCCCACTGGTGGGTCACTTGAGAGCCGCTCTTGAATGTTGCCTCTTATTCTTCGCTTTTAGTACGTAACTTTTCAACTACTGTCTGAGTTGACTCTTTTGTGCATTCTTTCGTGTATTTCTTAGAAGTTTGAGGACTACTAAGAGGCGGCAAAATAAACCAGAGTGGTCAAAAAAGTAATGGAAAGCATAGAAAATGTATTTCTGCGAAACAGTGTTTATTTGTTTATTTGTTTTTGTTTTTTTCTTAATCTGTTTTTTTTTTCTAATATTGTTGTAATTTGGCTTCAGAGCCAGCCCTAAGCATAGGCGGTATAGGCAAATGCTATGGGCGCCATCCATCCATAAGGGCGCCCCAAATGAGGGAAGAAAAAAATTCAAAGTTTGTAACTTTTACTACTTTTTTTACTAATTTTAATACTACTATTAAACAATAGCATAAATATGTAGTCTAAGGCCTTGTTTTCTGGGTTGCCCGCAGCATCAAACCCGGCGCATCACCCAAATAGCTAATAAATAGCTAGAGTTAACGTCAGTTCCTCCCACCTACAACATCATTTTCAGAAATACAGTTTTTCTTTTAAGTGTGATATACATAGCTTAATCTCAATGACATAAAGCTATGCAGTATCTGTGTGAGTGTATAAGCACATTGATTTGTAGTGGAATTAACTGCGATGCAAGGGTCACCAGCTAACATATTGCCCAGGGCACCAAATTGGTCAGGGCCGGCTCTGTTTGGCTTTGTTTTCTCATGAATTAGTGAATACTTTACCAGAAAACAACAGCAATATGTCTTCCTAGAAATAGTGTCCTCCAATACTCTTTCATAGGGACTTTGTTTTAGGTAGTTTAAGTAGTTCCAAAGAAACCTGTTTACGGTGAGTCCACTGGATTATCCAGCGTAACATTGTTTCTGCCAAAACAAAAAAAAACAGTAGTTTTTTGAAATGTGGCAAAAACATCTGATATCTCCCTAACCCGGGCAAATGTAACCAAAATGAACTGCATAGCAAGACACCACTAGAGATAAGTGAGTGTTTCCGACGTAGACGAAGCAGCAAGGTGTGTTTTTCTCATCCACTTCAATACAAAACGCTCCTCAGGTTTTCGAATCTGTCTCCAATTAATGCTCACACGCACGGCTCTGGCATATCTGACATTTCCCTCTTAATAGATTCCTTGCAGTATTTGCAGAAATCACAAGCCCGCAGTCATGACATCTCCCCACCCTGCAGCCTGTACCTGTATCATATCACAGAGCACTACAAAGTGAGCTGAACACGAGGCAGGACGGCTTTAATTTTATATTTACTTTGCTCTCTCCCCCCCTGCCATTCTCAGTCTCTGTCGTACACAAACTCCACATTTTGCCACGTTCAGATGACAAGGCAGATGAAAGCACGGTGGAGGCTGTGAGAGATAGAGACAGGGAATGTATTTTCATAGCGGCCCCGTCTGAGATCCCTCCCGTTTCTCTATAATCTATAGGCTGGTTTCACTCCGATTGGGAGCCGACAGCTTCATTAGGTGAGGGGGGGAAGCTGCTTTGATCTAAAAATACACACCATCATCGCCTCTGGAGTGGAAAAAAAAGTTAAAGAGTTTCCCTGTGTCTTAATCAGAAAAAAAGCCTCCAGATTTTTTTCCAAGGAGAAGCAGAGGATTGGAATATTGAGGATGTATTAACTCTCGTTCCTCCGAGTGTTCCCTTCCTCTGGTATGTGGGCATCGTCGCTGTGTGTACAGGTGGTTTGGTAAATAAGAATCCAGCACAGGGTCTGGATTTTGAGCTTGTGTTTGAGCTTCGGACGCGTCGGCTCACACCGGTGTGCTGAGCTGTGTTTGTGATGTGCTTTGAGGGGCCCGATAGCACTTCCAATAACATCTCTCTCATCTTTCTTTCTTTCTTTCTTTCAGAGCATAGGCAAAGGATCTCTGTGGTCCATAGATCCGGAGTACAGGCACAACCTGATCCAGGCGCTGAAGAAGACGCCGTACCATCCCTACTCGCCTGGCCTGGCCACCCCCTCCACCTCCCCACCCACCCTGACTCAGACATTTCACCACAGGTAAGACGGAGTAGCTGATTGGTTGATTGATTGATATTTGTGCTGCAGTTGGAGCAAGTCGGAAAGCTTAATGGGGTTTGCTCCAGCCAGGTTAGACATTGTTAGCAATACCAGTTGATAACAAAGCATTATGCCGGTATTTTGCGTATACAAACACCGTAGCTACATGTCCACAGATAGAAGTTGGACAGTGTGTTTACGACTGATTTAATGAGACACAAGTGCTAATAAACAGTATTTACAACAGCTTTTTCACTGCTGCTGAGGTCGGGGTTAGTGAGGTTTGTCCGACTTTCCGAGTCTGAGTCCGAGTTTGAAAAAAAAAAAAAAGGCTAATCATTCTCCAGCTTTTCACATGTAAAGATTTGTTGCTTTTGTCTTTGAATTTTTTTTTGGTTGGTTTCAGTTGAATGATCCGAAAGCAATTCTTATAATTCCAAGATCGATCTTTGCATCTGTGCCTTTTCTCAGCGAATATGAATACATTTGTACCATATGTTTTGTGTGGTTAATAACTGTGGTTAATCTTTATAAATGGTATAGTTGTGTTATACAGTACATGGTTGCTTATTTTGGTTCACAATCTTATTGCAGCGGAATAGGGTTTGAACTTATTTTAGCAGTTTTATATTGAAAAGCACAAAGAACATTGTTGTTTAATTGTGGAATAAAAAGAAAAAGAGCATTCTGAGAAATGCTTTCATACTGTATATATGCGATATAGGTATTCATCTAATGTAAGTGGACCTTCGAGAATCAATCGATTCACTTCAAGTCAGGACTCTCTGCATCAAGATTTAATCAAAAGGAGAAATCAGTGCCAAAACCCAGTCCTATTTATCACCGTAAATTCAATATCTTTGAATCTTTTTCGGACAAAACAAGCAACTATTCATCACTATTTTCTGATTTATTTGCTTTATAGACGGAACGATTCATCCAAAAAATAATCAATACGAACATCACTAATAAAAAAATAATCGGAAGTTGCATCCTCTTGCCACGTAGAACAGAAAACATATACACTCCTCCACCCTTTCTAACTCTCTCTCCATCTGTCGCTCTCTCTCCAGGCCCCGGGCGTTATATAGCTGACCCGCCCCATCCTTTCCTTAAATCTTTTTGCACGCTGTTTTCATGCAGCAACACTTCCATCCCTCCTCCTATCTCCATCCCCCTCAGGCACATCACAGGTAGAAGCGCTGGTTGCCTTTTTTTTTCTTCTCTCCTCTCCACATGTTCACTTGCTCACTCCCTCGCCCTCTCCCCAGCACATCCTGTCCATCCCCCTGTTTCGCCTCTCCTCCGGCTCCCTAACACGAGCTCCTCCGTTCCGCTCCTCTCGCTCTCTTGTCTCCTCTTTTAATGTCCCGCACACCCTCCCGCTCATCCTCAGGCATACATTAGAACTCGTGGGGGCACCCAGCGCTCCGTCTTCTTTATTTATCCCCGCTGTGATTTATTCCTTCTCTCTCTCCACCCCTTTTCACTCGCTCTCCACCACTTTATCATTCAATTAAATCCTCCTTTGTCTACATTCACTTCATCCTCCCTCACACACCCACCTCTCCACAGCATCCACCTGTGTTGTCTCCTCCACACTCTCCTCTCCTGACCTCTCCTCTCCCCTCCATCCTCACCTCTCAGTTTCCGGCTCTCCTGCCCATGCCTGTGGATATGTCAGCAAGAGCTACCATTAGTCGTCTTTTTTTTCCTTTCTTCCGCTTGCTCTCTTTCTCCCTCTCTCTCTCTCTCTCTCTCTCTCTCTCTCTCCGCATACCCCACCACCACCACCACCCCGCTCCCCAGTTGATCCGGGCAGGTTGGCTTGCAGAGCCAGCGGACTGTGTAAGACAGAATAATTGGTTCACCATAAAATGTAAAAGTGTCATTTTGAACAATGAGGTATGGGGAAGTGGAACAAATTGGAGGCCGGATTCGGAACATGAGGAGGAAGGGGAGGCGGGGTGGAGTGAGGGGAGGTTGGAGTATGGGGGGGGGGGGGGGGGGGGGAGGAGGGGGAAGGTTGTTCATTTGCATTGTGACACACAGTGGGAAATGAGAGAGTAAGTGAGGGGAGTCCATTTCTTGGTGAGCGGGTCCCTTGTGATGCAGCACCTGCTTCGTGTATGTACTAGGGCTGTCAAAGTTAACATCGTAATAACACGTTAGCGCAAAATCGTTTTAACGCCACTATTTTCTTTAATGTATTAACACAACTTGTGATTTTTAGGTTGTAGCGGGCTCAGTTCTAAAGCTAGAGAACCTAAGGAATCCATTGGTATCAACCATGTCATACTAGCTTGCCGATAAGTAGGTTAAATAACGCTCCAAACTTGCACTAAATTTCATTGAAGAAAACTATCATGGCTATTTTCAAAGGGGTCCCTTGACCTCTGACCTCAAGATATGTGAATGAAAATGGGTTCAGCACACTGACACACTGACAGCTGTTGTTGCCTGTTGGGCTGCAGTTTGCCATGTTATGATTTGAGCATATTCTTTTATACTAAATGCAGTACCTGTGAGGGTTTCTGGACAATATTTGTCATTGTTTTGTGATGTTTATTTATTTCCAATAATAAATATATGCATTAATTTGCATAAAGCAAGCATATTTGCCTACTCACATGTTGATACGAGTATTAATACTTGAAAAATCTCCCTTTAAGATACATTTTGAACAGATACAAAATGTGCGATTAATTTGTGATTAATCACGATTAACTATTTTATCGATTGACAGCCCTAGTATGTACAGTATGTGCTATGACAAAAAGTCCCACACAAATATCTACAGTTTACTGAAAACAGTTTACTACAACTTTGACCAAACATAAACTGTATAGCCGAGATAAAAGAAAATATTGCGATATTATGTTTTGTGATACAGTATTAATTCTCCAAAACACTGTATTCATTTTTAATTAAGAGTTAACATGCAAAGATGAACTCAGTCAATACTTTATTTCATTTGCAAAGAGATGTTCCCTTTCAGTGTCTGTGTCCTCTCAGAGTGGTGCTATGATGTTGGATGTTACAGCTGTTGGATGTTATGCAAATGCAGATTCCCACTGTCCTGATGCATAAAAAGGTTTTTTTACTCAGATTTTATGCACATGGTGGTTTGTTCTTTATACTATGACAGTTTTCTTAAAATTAAATTTAAAATTTGCAATATATCACCTTGCTTACAGTATATTGAATCGTAACCCCTGTATCATGATACGTATCATATTGCCAGATTCTTGCCAACACACACCTATACTGTAAAGGCTTCTAAATGTTACTTATGATTGAATAACGAGCATCTTTCAAGTCTGCGTGTGCTTGTGACTTGTTTTTTTTAATATCAGCCCTAAATGAATGGAAACCAGCGGCTGCCTGGAAAGTCAAATGGAAATCAATTTAAGAATTTATGGTGAGCTGTCGAAACTGGCCGGCAGCAACGTAAAGCACGCGCACAGCATGTACAGTATGCACAATTTGTTGCTAATGGGCTAAAACATGAACACCACTTGTATGGTCCCTTAACCTCTCAGGCAGCAACAGTAGTGCTGCTGGATCCACAGCCTACAGTCTCCAGATATTAAGCCAAGCCGGGCTGAATTAGTAAAATGTGTGTATGATATATCTGTGATAATTCCGTTTGATGAAATTGTGCAACATTTATCTTAGGTTTTACTGTAGTTCATATAATATTATATTGGGTTTTTAAAGCTTTCAAACACTCAATATAAGCAGTAGGAAGGAATTTAAAGTATTTTGTAATTTTGAAGCCACTGGTGAATTTAAGGGGAAATCAGATTTCTTTGGAATATGGTTAATTAATTTCACCCTTTTAAAGTTCTATTTAATAACTTGGCACAATAGAGGCAGTGTGGACAGAAGGTCAGAATTTGCAACTGCAGTTTGTTACACTTTTTATAACTACAATAAACAATTGTGTATTGCCTGGAGCAAACAGATCACAGTGGATCAAAATGCACATGAAGAGCGGCACGACAGTTAAAAAAACAAAACATCCTGAGCTTTCAACTGTATCACACAGTCTTCACCACCATTCATAGTTGTTATGGAGATCGATCTGTCGACGTGCAGATTTCACTTCATTTCATTCAAAACTTTTTGCACAACACAAGAAGACTCCATGGAGGCCATGTGATACAGCTGAAAGCCCCCTAGAAAAAGAAAGCTAGTAAGAGGACCTGGAGTTGCTTTGTCAGAGTTGTTTTTTAATAATTTCTGTTCACGAATGAAAAACTTTTAATTAAATCATAAGTCAGAATAAATAATTCAGTTAGCATAAATGTTCTGTTAATCACGTAAGAGTTAACAACAGTACTGTTCAAAATAAACTTAACATTTTACTTAGGGCTGGTAATTAATTAAAATATTTAATCTTGATTAATCACATGATTGCCCATAGTTCATCACGATTAAGTCCAAATGAATCACATATGTTTTTATCTGTTCAAAATGTACCTTAAAGGGAGATATGTCAAGTATTTAATATTCTTATCATAAGGGAGTTGACAAATATGCTGCTATATGCAAATATATATATATATATATTATTGGATATCAATTAACAACACAAAACGATGACAAATATTGTCCAGAAACCCTCACAGGTACTGCATTTAGCATAAAAAATATGCTCCAATCATAACATGGCAAACTGAAGCCCAACAGACAACAACAGCTGTCAGTGTGTCAGTGTGCTGACTTGACTATGACTTGCCCCAAACTGCATGTGATTATCATAAAGTGGGCATGTCTGTAAAGGGGAGACTCGTGGGTACCCAGAGAACACATTTTTATTCACATATCTTGAGGTCAGAGGTCAAGAGACCCCTTTGAAGATGGCCATGACAGTTTTTCCTCGCCAAAATTTAGCCTAAGTTTGGGGCGTTATTTAGCCTCCTTTGCGACAAGCTAGTATGACATAGTTGGTACCAATGGATTCCTCAGGTTTTTTAGTTTCATATGAGCCCGCTAAAAATTGCAAGTTGCGTTGAGGCATTAAAGGAATAAGTGCCGTTAAAAACGAATGTGCGTTATTATGACATTTAATTTGACAGCCCTAATTTAAACGTAACATTTTACTATAAAAAGGTGATCAAAAAGAACTTTAAGGTCAAGGTTATTATTTGTATAAAGTTAGGCATGTAGTAGTGAGTCTTAAGGTCTGGATTAGACGGGAATTAGGGAATAAATCTAGTCATAAGAATACTAAAAGGAATGCACTAAACTAAATGTACTATGTTAAGTCTATGTTAGAATATGGACAATAACCAGTTTCCTTTATATATATATCTTGGAACGCAGTAGGTGTAATCAATACAACACAAAATCTCTGTCAAGAGCACTCGCTCTCAAGAATATTATGTTATGAAGTGTAATAACGGTGAATGGTTGCAGTGTCAAGGACTGTCTCAAGCAGTTGTGCACAACGCAGGAGTGGAAGATGAAGAGAATGAGAAGATATAGAGAGAGACTGTGGCAGAGTGAAGAGAGAGAGAAAGAAAGAAGGACTAGCTGGAGGAGGCAGGAAAGGGAGAGCCACGATGCTTCTTTGTCCTCTACTCTTTGTCGCTCACACCTCTTGGTTTTTCATGGACCGTAATAACTCACGCGCCGCTCTAGTCGACCCCCACCTGCGGTTTGCTTCGGCGTGTGTGTCCGCATGTGTGATTGCATCTGCATGTGTGTGTTAGCCGAAGCAGTTTTCAGTCCAACTCTGTGTGTGTGTGTTGGGGGGAGAAAGAGGGAGAGAGAGAGAGAGAGAGAGAGAGAGAGAGAGAGAGCATGCTGGGTAGGAGGTCAGCTCCATGGTGCATTCCTTCACACCCCATCAGCATCTGGAGGAGAGGAGGAGGGGAGGAGGATAGGATGGATGGAAGGAGGAAAGGGTGTCTCAAGGGGGTTGGGGAGGAGCTCTCTCCCTCTATTTCTTTCTCTCCCACCCTCCCTCTCCCCTCCCTTGGTGGAAAAGGATGAGATATTGGGAGGGGGGGGGGTTGCAGAGCGAGCGTCTGCCACGAGTTTAGCCCCTCGCCCACTACATTAAATGCACAGGGTTGCCTTGGCAACGGGAACGCCGCCATGGCAACACATGTAGTATAAGGCAGGTGCTGTCGCACTGTGAAGCCATTTGTTGAGAGAGAGAGAGAGAGAGAGAGAGAGAGAGAGGGAGAATGAGATGGGCGGGGGGTGGGGTGGTAGGGAAAACAGACAGGCTGTTAGCGCAGGAAAAATATGTTATCGCCGTGGCAACGCAATGTGGCAACTCTCCATGGCAACAGCAGGTGGCTCAGGGCTGAAATTTGCGTTCGCTGCTTTTGCTTTTTCGTATCGCCATGTGTGTGTGTGTGTGTGTGTGTGTACAGTAAGTGTGTGTGGTGCGTGCATGTGTGTGTGTGTGTGTCCATCTCTCCCCTGCATCTGGCGAGGTGAGAGCCACCTCACAAGTGCAGACGTCCAAATCCTCTCATTCAGCAGCTTAGCAGAACATAAAACAGGACTCGCGTTACAAAGGAAACTCTCCTCCTGATGAGTGGAGACGAGTGGGTTGCTTTTTTACAGAGTTCACGGCGTCCCCCAGGTGTTTTCTGTCCTGTTTGTCTGTTGTGTGTGCGTGTGGGTACATACGACCACGATCCACGTTGTCAGACACACAATGACTGTGTTTGAGAACAGCCTGTCTGGCTACAGAGAGAAAGGAGCAGTCAGACGTGTTGTCTAATGGGGAGCTAAAGACCACTCAACCTGGAAAAGCTCTCACAGCCTCTCTCTCTCTCTTTCTCTCTCTCTCTCTCTATCTCCATCCCTCCATCTTTTCTCCTTCTGTCTTAAAATGATGGACTCGCCAGCAGAACTGTATCTATTGTCTTTCCCGCGTGTGCATATGTGTGAGTGAAGATGTCTCCATCTATGTGAGAAATGCCGTCATTACCTCCCTCATTAGTGGTGCAATGATCACCTAAACTGAGTCCCCGGCTTTGCGTGTGTGTGTGTGTGTGTGTGTGTGTGTGTGTGTGTGTGTGTGTGTGTGTGTGTCTTTGCAGCACGAGCGTGTGTTTTAATGTGTCACACTGTCTGTCTTAAACATGCCCGTGTGACACGAGCGCGTGTTAAATGTGTGTGCGGTGATTATTTTTTTTTTTTTTCTCCTCGTTGAATGTGTGTGAATGGATGGAGTAGTGGCGGGCGGTGGGGGTTTGTCATGAGAAATTACCCCCATGGACTACAGCGGCGAGGCTGTAATTCTCCGAGGTAATCACAGGGAATAATGGCAACAGTGGGACACCCGGGAATCTAATCACTATAATCAGACGCACTGGCTTATGGGCTCAAATTCCTGCCTTTGCTATCTGCCTCGTGATGAAGCCCGCTGGGCTGGTTGGCTGCTGCAACATGATCAAATGGTTGACCAGTTTTCTCTTTCTCTCTTTCTCACCCCCACCATCCCTTCTTCTTCTGTCCTCTCTAGTCCTCCATTGTGGTCGGGGAGTCCCCTCTTCAGAAAGAACGGAGGAGTCCTCCTACAAGGTACTGCTTCACCTCCGCAAGTCTTGTACTGTACGTGTGTGATCACCCGCCTCTTTCTTTTCTTTTCTTTTCTCTCTGTCTCACCCTCTTCCTCTCTCCTCCTCCCCCCACCCTCCCTCCATCCTCTACGGATGTGCCAACTCCAATCATCTCAATTCCAAATCCCTCTTTTTAGAAGCGCACCTTGAGAATACCGAGTGCTGAGTTCTGACACTTGGCTCGGCGCCAGAGGAGGAGAGCTTTTTCTACGGAGGCGTATTTGAAAGTAAAAAAAAAAAGAAAAAGAAGAAGTGATGGAGACACAGCAAGAAGCGAGGGAGGGAAAGAAAGAAAAGAAAGAGAAGGGGAGAGAAAATCTCAGCTTTAAATCCTTTACTCATTCAACACAACACACCCACCTTTACTCCTTTACTCCTATACACCTCCTTCTTCCCTGTATTTCCCATTATTCCTTTCCTCCTCTTCTTCCTCTCCCCCCTCCCCGACCTCCTCCCTGGTGGCTGGACGGCAGTTTAAATGGACATTCAATCCCAATCAGGGAGCACTCCGGGAGCTCGCTGGGCTGCCGAGTCCTAAATGGAGGGGGAAATGGATACATTAGGCGTCTGCGGCGCGCCCTCCATCGCCGTTGATAATGGAGTAGTAATGGTCAAGGAGCCGAGGTTGGAGAGAGTGTCTGAAAACCTGGACTCCCTCTAGACGCACACAATGTGAGAGCGATGTGTCTGAGCGGGCCGGACAGATAGATGGATGGATAGAACGGAGAGGGAGACAGTCGACTCGGAGTGCACATGTGACAGGGGGGAGACAGGAAAAGGAAACTTTTTAAATGTGTTTTTGAAAGGAGAGAGGGTGCAGGATGGTCGGGCGTGACATTCGGAGGCAGCGGGGAGAAGGGAAGTTGTGACAGACAGCCAGAGGCAAAGACAAGGAAAAAGAGGATTGGGGTAAGGGGGGGGGAGGTGGACTGCCAGAGAGAGTGAGTTTGGGGCTGTTAGTGCCCTCCGTTATTACTTCCGTCTCCCGTTCCCAGAGCTCTCAGAGGCTGCTTCGCTCGGAGCTGAGGTTGGCTGAAATCTGCTTCTCCCTGTGGCCCACCGGCTCAGGATCAACACAAGGACAATGCCCAGCAGCCCTGTCCTTAATCCAACCCATCATCACCCCAAAGTTCATCATTCAGGAGCTCTAAATTATAGAGGCTCTGGTCTAAGTGTTCCTATTTTATTTAAGGACTTTTGGTCACCTGCTATCATTTAAGAAGGAACACTATTTCAGTTGTATTCATTTTAGAAACCTCTTCTAAGGCTTTATGAACCTGTCAGCTGCAAAGGAAGGGTGTTTCCAAGTTAATAGAAAAATTGACTAGCTGTTAAATGTTTAATTGCAGTTTATCAGCACATCACAACCACTTTGAAGGTTCAAACATATATTGGCTTTACATCTGTTGGATTACATCTATTTACAAATGATTACCCTTCAACTCTACCGCAACAGTAAACTCTACTCAGATGGCAGACGAGGCCAGGCTTCGGCTCCGATCACACGGAGATGTATCACTAGAAACATTTCACCAGCACAAACATTGTTTTCCTATGGTACAGCGGCCTGCCGTGCGCTCCTTTCTGGCGTCTTTTAGACGTCCATAAAAGTTAGATATTCTCAACTTTTCAGCACCAGGCACGGAGTCGCATGACTTTGACCGCATGTCAATGTCACTCTTGTCCCAGGCAGCCAATCAAATCAAGCAAGAGGCGGGCTTTTCTACTTTACCACTTCCTTCCTCCCCATTATGATGCTAGTAGATGTGGCTAGCTGCTGTAGCTAGTTAGCTGTTGGACTGTGAGAGAGCAACGGAGAATGTGAGAGGGATAAAGGAATTCATATCTCATGCTGTGAGGCTAACGGACTGTCTTTGAGGGAGAGAGAGAGAGAGCGCACATTTTCCCGTTAGTCACATGTGATCGCCTGGTTAAGCACCCAGTCCCGCTCCACAGGCGCATCAGCTGTTTTGCCCGACGCCTTTTGCCAAGGGGGCGTTGTTGAAGCGGCTGCACCTGTAGCGACGCATCTCTGTCTGATCGAGGCCTTACAAGTTTTTAGGGTTTTCTCAGATTGTTTGTTTTTGTTTGTGTTTATTTTATTCCAAGCTATAGAGGTGTAGCGATTTACTTTTTTTTTAAATAATCTGACATTATAGCAAAAGCTGATGTGAAGGGGCAGCTGCGGAACGTAACTAAGTACATTTACGCAAATACAATTTTTTTTAGGCACTTTACTTGAGTGTTTTATTTCATGCTACTTCATACTCAATTACATTTAACTGGGAAATATAGTACTTATTACTCCAATACATTTATTTGACAATTGTAGTTACTATTAATACAACAGTAATAATAATCCAGTATTATAATATATGATGATGGAAACCGTTCGGTTGCATATTATTTCCTTTTGATACTTGCATATATTTTTCTGATAATACTTCTGTATTTTTAGTTAGGCGGTGGTAGAAAGTGGTGGTGCTGCAGTATATCCTCCTGCATTCAAAATGTGTTGTGTTTTCAACAAAATGTACTTAAAAGTACAGACAATGCGTAATGGCCTCTTCCAAAGTGTTTTTTTTATTTTATTAGAATAGTATTACTGATACTAACAGCTTTTTAATGTTGTGGCTGGTTTGAGGTGGAGCTCAGTTGAACTCTTTTATTTACAGCATGTTTGTTAATACATATATAAGAATCTATCATATCTTCTAAATGTATTCTACATCATATTGTATACATACTGATCATACAGTATGTTTGTGACTCATGTATCAAATCATGTTTAATCCGCAAAGTAACTAGCTGTAAAATATATGTGGTGGAGTAAAAAGTACAATATTTCCATCGGAAATGTAGCAAAGTAGAAGTAGAGAGTAGCATAAAATGGAAGTAAGTACACCTCAGATCTGTATTTAAAGGGGAACTACGCTCATTTTCAAAATGCATACATGTCTTTCCTAAGAGAGTCCAAAAATATGAGTAAACATGAACAACTCTCTCCCAAATCCAAAAACTAGAGACTAAAACTAAAAACTCAAACTCAAGCTTGTGATGTCATAGGGTATAAAGTGTTGAGCTGCTCCGTAGACGATGAAAAGGGAGAGATGTTCTAGATGACACTGAGAGCACCCAGGGGAATATTCTGAGCATATGGGAACATTTTCTGTTTCAAAATTGACAACACTACAATAGAATAAAGCTCATTGGGGTATAAAAAAGAAAACAAACATCCTGTGGGTCCACAAAACCAGCCTCCCATTCATTGTCTATGGAGCAGCTTCACACTTAATACCCTATGACATCACAAGTTTGAGACTTTTCTGGTTTCTGGCTTTGAGAGAGGATCTCATTTTCACAAATATTGATTGAACTTTACTAGGCCATGGAAATAACTAAATTAAGAATATTGCAATTGTTAATTTAGGTGGTGTCCCCCTTTAAGTACAGTGCTCCAGTAAGTTTACTTAGTTACCTTCTGCGACTGTACTTCACACAGTTTTTTTTAATGCAAGACCTTTATCTGCAATGGAGTATTTTTCATTATGATATTGCTACATTTAGTAATTTTAAGTAAAGTATCTGAGTACTTCACCACTGTACAGTTGAAGGACGAAATAATGGAAATACACACTTCATTAAATTCTATAGTAACTAACTGCAAATATTGTTTTCAGATTTGACAAAACTCCCGACAGAGCAATAGAAGATTTTACAACTCCGAGTAAACTTAACTTCCTGTGCCCTTTTTTAAGTTTTCAAAGCACATATGAGATTTCCAAAGAGCCCAAATCATCTTTGCCCAAACAGCAGGTCAAAAGATTTGATTTTTAAAACACGTTTAGGGGAATAGACTTGAAAATCATCGTAAATGTTCCAAAAATTCAGTCAAACTGCATCAACAGAAAAGAACAGGAGGTCACCAGCAAGGACGCAGGAGCGTAGCTGTCCTGCTGGTGAGCGTTCGGCCTGACGTGACCCGCGTTTGTAGCTATGTTTAAAAGGCTTATTAAAGTACCATAATTAAGTGTTGCTTTTATTTTGTCTCCCCCCCTCCTGTAAGTCATAGCACATGTCAGTCAGCCAGCCTCTTAGACGCTCAGCTGGAGTGTCAGATAGACAAGCCAGTTAGCCATCCAGTTAATCTGCCAGCCCACCAGCTATCCAGTCAGTCAGACAACATTAGTATGCATCCTGCCCTCAGACTCTGTACTCGGTTTAACACACGGCAGCCAAGCAGGCATACAGACAGGTGGTGGTGGGTTTGACTGAGCGAGAGGCCACTTTCAAACGGTTGCGTTCTCAAGGTCTGCTGGGAGTGACCTCTGAACCTTTGGACCATGTGTGTGTGTTTAAGCTCAGTGTGTGTGTGTGTGTGTGTGTGTGTGTGTTTAAGCTCAGTGTGTGTGTGTGTGTTGCTCCGCTCCTCTGCCGGCCCGAGCAGAGACTGCAGCCTGCAGGGCCATGTGGAACTCATTTAACAGGAGAGCAGAGGAGGCTGAGTGCGTGTACGGCACATGAGAGCAGCGATGGGAGGGGAGGTAGAGGCTGAGGGCTTTCGCTCGCCCTGGAAAACAGGCGCGCAGGGAGACGGGGCGGCAGGCGAAGACGTAGGAAGCAGACAGAAAAGGCAGAGCAGCTGACCAGACATGGGAAAAAAGACAGACTAGAGGATATTTTCTTTCCAGGAAAAAAAAAAAAGGCAGAGATGCAGACAGACACCTCTTCTTCTTCTGTATTTACATTTTTTTTCCTCCACAGCGCGTCCTGCTTTTCTGCTTCCAAGTTGTTGTTTTTTATGAGCTTGTAAAACGCTATTGCTCAATCCCAGTGAGTGAGTTCAGGCTTTTTGGAAGCGCTCTTTTTCCCCCACTTAGTTTGTCACCTCGTCTCCTTAGCATATGTCCCAGGCTTTTTTACCTGCAGGGGACCGGCGTGCATGCTCAGCTGGAGATATGAGTCACCACTTACACGTAGGATGACAGCGAGGTCGATAGAGAGGGAAAAAGAAATCAACAAGAGAGGACGGAATTAGAAAGACAAAGAGAAAGGGTTTGCGGAGAAATTCAAACAGCGAGGAGGTGGAGATACAGAACACATAAGAGGAGTCTGTGCTTGTGCTGGGAGGGAGGTGTGTGTGTGTGTGTGTGTGTGTGTATCGAGGGTAAACAGTGGTGGTCAGGAGTGTGTCGCTGAGCTATGAGAGGCCATGTCAAACAGAGCCTGGTATTTCCTTTCCCCCTTTTCTCTCTCTCTCTCTCTCTCTCTCCGCTTCTCTCTATCACTTTCTCTGCTGATGCATGATCTACCACTCTGTGGCATGTGGAAGGGGAGCCGTTGCTATGGCAACCCAAAGCCTGACTGGAGCGAGGTGGGGAAGGAGGGGCGGGTGCACATCAACCCGGGGAGACCTAATGCACTGCCCACACACACACACACACACACACACACACACACACAGCCATGCAGCGAGTGATCAAGATTACAAAAGAGACTCTGTGCAGGGACCTACTTATAAGGTTATGGAGAGCAGAGCTGGAGATATCAGGGGCAGAGCCACACTAACTGGAGTCAATAAGATTACTGTGGACACAGCCGGCCAGGGAGAGGCTACAGAAACACACCAGCAATGACGAACGACAAACAGATCCGTCATAATTCATCCGCGCGTTACGACGTGAAACCGAATATACGTCGTGGGATGGTTTTCTGGGGGGGGGCCTCGCCATGTCGACTTGTATGTTTTAATGAGCTTGTGGTTCCTGGAGTGAATTATATTTCCCCTTCATAACATCAATCATACATTTACTGAGATTTAGCTTAAGTTATAGTATATTGACGCTACGGTAAAACGTGTTTGCACCTTAACAAATGCTTCTGCAGCGGCAGACAAAGCAAACAGCAGGTCATCATTTGCAAACCGGCCCCAGAGATGAAAATGACAGCTGTTTTAGTGAACTGGGATGGCTGTGGTGAGCAGCCAGCCCTGAGTAATGAGAGCTTTTGGCTCAGATTAACACATAGACTCTTCTTGTCTTCTCCCTCTTTTTCTCCTCTGCAACACAGACAATAAAAATATAGATATATATTTACAGCTGTTATAATATGAAGTGTAACAGTCTATTCAGTGTTTGTGAAAACGGTCAGGTCGTAGGAAACCGTGGTCAAGAAGACTTTGACCTTGATGGAAAATCTGAAGCTGCATAAGAAACAAACTGTTATTTGGTGGTGCTTAATGTTTGTTTTCATTCTAAATAAGGCTGTCAAAGTTAACGCCTTAACGCAAATTTGTTTTAACAAACAAATTTCTTTAACGCATTAATGCAATTTGTTATTTTTAGGTTGTAGCAGGTTCAGTTTTACAGCTAGAATGAAGATACTGGTGTTGTATGAAACTAAAAAACATAAGGAATCCATTGGTACCATGTCATACTAGCTTGTCACGAAGGAGGCTAAACAACACTCCAAACTTGCGCTAAATTTTGGCGAGGAAAAACTGGCATGGTCCCACTTTCAAAGGGGTCCCTTGACCTCTGACCTCAAGATATGTGAATGAAAATGGGTTCTATGGGTACCCACGAGTCTCCCCTTTACAGACATGCCCACTTTATGATAATCACATGCTGTTTGGGGCAAGTCATAGTCAAGTCAGCACACTGACACACTGACAGCTGTTGTTGCCTGTTGGGCTTGAGGTTGCCATGTTATGATTTGTTATGCTAAATGCAGTACCTGTGAGGGTTTCTGGATAATATTTGTCATTGTTTTGTGTTGTTAATTGATTTCCAATAATAAACATATACATACATTTGCAAAAGCAAGCATATTTGCCCACTCCCATTTTGATAAGAGTATTAAATACTTGACAAATCTCCCTCTAAGGTACATTTTAACAGATTAGAAATATGCAATTAATTTGCGATTAATCGCGATTAACTATGGACAATCATGGGATTAATCACGATTAAATATTTTTTCTAAAGTGTTCTTTCATACTGAGACATTGTTTGTTCTGAACCAGAAAAATATTCCAGTGTCTTCAGAAATCCCCCCTGGACACACTGGAACCTTAAATTAATTCCTCGTCAAGTAGGTTGATTTTAAATCTTGGTGGCATCACAAGTTTAATTCTTCAAGTTCTCTTATTTCCCAGTAGTCCACACATAAACCTAATTCATTATGGCAAAGTGAAAGCATGGTGTCACATTTTAAAGGAATTGTTGGACATTTTGTGAAATACACTCATCCACTGGCTTGTTGAGAGTTAGATGAGAAGTTTGATACCACACATGCCATGTCTGTAAAGTAAATATGAGGCTACAGCTAGCAGCCTGTTAGCTTTGCTTAGAGTAAAGACTGGAAACAAGTCGAAACTGCTAGCCTAGCTCTGTCCAAAGGCAACAAAATTCTGCGTCCCGGCACCTCTAAAGCTCACTAACTAACACATTATATTTTGTTTGTTTAATATGTACAAAAACAGAAGTGTAAAAATGACATGTTGTCCCCCTTTTTCCAGTCTTTATGCTAAGCTAAGCTAACTGGCTGCTAGCTCTAGCTTCGTGTTTAGCTTACACGCACAAGAGTGGTATCAATCTTCTCGTTTAACTCTCGACAAGAAAACGAATAAGCGTTCCCAAAATGTTGAACTGTTCCTTAGATGCAGATGTATTCAAAAGTCAAAAAACTGAAATGTCACAACAGTACGCAGGGGACGCATTGACGGCGACTACAGCTTTAAGTCTCGCGTCTCCCAGCTGTCAGATCGGATTAGGAGCGTTGGTAAACCATGATCTTCAGGTCTCCCCACAGATTTTCGAATGGCTTCAAGTCCAGGCTTTGGGTGGGCCACTCGAGGACGTTCAGGGATTTGTTCCAAAGCCAGTCCATTATCCTGGATGTGTGCTTCAGGGTGTTGTTGTGATGCTGGAGGGTGAATCTCTGCTCCGTTCTCTGGCGTTTCCTTCAAGGACTTTCTGTCTGTATTTGGCTCCTTTTGTATGAAGGAGCCAACATCGTGCTGCTGTGTAGTGACACCAGGTGATAAGCAGCACCTGTTTTTTGCCAGTTGAAATGTTTGGCTTTCAGACCCGAGAATTACATTTTTGTCTCATTAGATCAGAGGAAGCATAATTTGGTAAACTCCAGGTGGGTTGCCATATGCCTGTTTATTCACTGGAGTAAAATGGCACTTAGATGGAGTGCTATAGAGTCGTCCTTCTGGTGGATTCTCCAGTTTCCTTGACAAGTCAATTGGTCAGCATAACCATAGGGGCATTTCTCCTCCGTGACTGAGGCCCTTTCTGCCTTAGCAAGAAGCTATTATTTAGCTGCCTAGAGCACAATCATTAATGTCTGATGTTTCATAAATCTTTTGTTTTGCTATTATTCCCAATTCCAAGCTGTTCCGCAATCACCTGCCACAATTTACCTTAAAGTACACATCTCTGTATTCTTTTATTTCTTTATGGTAAAGTGCTTTGTGCTGGGAGACGAAGTGAATGTTTATCAGATGCCATTTATGATGATGAAGTTTGAACGGACGGTGGCTCTGAGTGGTCAAACAACCCTCTTTTGCCTTTTGATGGATGCGGGGAAAAAACGCAGAAAATTGAACCTTTTCCCAAAACTTTAATGACGGATGAAAGTTTTTGGAGTTGACACAGCGTGAGGTCGTATTTATATTCAAACGTGCAACAATTTTGGACAAAAAAATATGAACTTGGTGTGCAGAGAACTAAAGACTTGGAAAAAAATATCTGGAATCATACTCCAATACTTCTAATAAATGTATAAAACATTTCTAAAACGTTGTTGGCTTTGTGGGTTTGGAGTATTGCTTTAAAAAGTGCCTTTAATGAGCGTTAAATAAGTTTAAAACAAGACAAATGTGTCATTACTCACACATTTTAAAGTGTGTGTGGTATCCCCCCTTTGACTTGCAGCCGCCTGCTGTTCAGCCCACAGCATCAGACAGGCTGGATTTAGCCGAGCCCAGCGGTCGTTGGTAATTGAATGATTCGCAGCGGCCTTAACTCATTTATGACGCTTTCCCGCTCAATTTAACCTTGCCTTGCTCATCAATATTGCCCTGTTGGCCTCCTCCGACGGTCAGTGAATGCTCATCGAGCTGCTCCCGGGTCTTATCGAGGTCCGATCGGGGTTTTTTGGAGGAGCTTCCTCCTCTGCGTTTTGCTTCCTACTCTGAAACTGATTTGTGTGTTGCATGTGGCTAATGTGGCGTGGACATGTGTGTATAAGTACTTATGTTTGCTGCTCTCTCTCTCTCTTTCTCATTCAGTTCCCCGTGGTGTGATCCAAAATGGTGCCCGTGTCAGGAGCCAGGCGCTCTTCCCTGTGATAAGACCCCTACCTGTAAGCCCTGTGGGGAGCAGAACCTCGGCCATACGGTGGGTTAACTTTGCTCCCGCCGCCCTTAACCATGTAATTAATGTCAGCACCTACACAGACATACACAGACACACCCACAGTAGCCTTCAAACAAACACACAAAGCACACACACACACACAAAACAGACCTCGCACCAGAACGTTTTCCACTGATAGTTTACATAATTACATCTTTATTGTGTCCAAAAGTCAGAGGCATTCACACGCTCCCTGCTGTTGAGAACATTCTATCCAGGTGTGTTTATATAACGGTCACACACACACACACACACACACACAGACACACACAAACAGGTTTATTAAAGGGAGAGGCCTCATGATTCAAAGAACATTCGGAGCATGCATGGACATGCACATCCATCATAGGAGCGTAAGAGTATGATGGCCCGCACCGCATAATGAATTAAACATACCCAAAGTCTCACTAAAGGTATGCAGTGAATATTTGATCACTGTAAGGGGTGCATGTTTTTCTTATAAGATATTAATATGCTCACCCTCTCATTCTGAGGGGAGAAAATGTCCCGGGGACAGAGCACGCCGCCGAAGCTCCTTTTTTTGATTTATCGGTTGTCAGAATACGCCCCTGTCCTTTAATGCCTTACAGAGAGAAGTGTCTTCTGACTAATAGAGCAAAATGCGTGTTGCACTACAAACGTAGAGGCTGATGTACGGCGGACAGTGGTTAAATGGCTCCGCTGCAGAATCTGTGGCGTTCTGACTTGCAAGGTCCTTTATGTGCTGAGCAAGTTTCACGACCTCAGGGAGCACGAGAGCTGCTCAGAATGCACTGTGTCATTGGAAAAATGCATAGGTGGCAATCTGAAAATGAGTCCACTCATTTCTATAAGGAATGGCTGACTTTTTTTTTTTTTTTTTTCTTTTTGGAGATACAGGGTTTTAATCTGACCTGAGAAATATGCACATTAGGCCCTAAGGGGCTATTTGAGGTTGATGGATTATCACGTGGATTCTTTTTTTGCTTTGCAGCCAAATGCAGAGCAAACTGGAGCAGCTTCAGTGGAGTGAAGCGTATACAGGCGTGCCACCTGGCTGGCAGGGTGACAGCATGAGTAACAATATTCTCACTAGGGGTGGGAGAAAAATTCATTCACCTATGTATCGCAATTTTTTTTTTTTGTTATGATTTTTAAATCAATCTTTTTAATGCCAGAATCGATGTATTTGCTTCATTTGAGTCCATCCAGAGGTAAAAGGAAGTTACCGCTTTTATTGTTGTAGTCTGAGTAACCTGACGTCATATCCGTTCTGTATCCGTCAACCAAAACAAACAGCAGTGAGCCGAAACAAGAAAGTAGAAGACAGCGGAGGGTCTGCATGGATACGACCTGCACCCTCACATTTTAAATCCAAAGTGGTAAACACTACACATCCAGTAAAGAATGGAAACACCTTGGGTTTCACACATTACCAGGAAAAGCAGAGCTAGACATCACGGCTAAAGCTGCATGCTAACTCTGTCATGGACAGGAAACGTTATCGTATTGCAGTAACGTGCGATCAAGCCAGTCGTCACTCGCATCTCCGTGGCCAAATGGGCCGACGCTACGACTGTAGAGCACCCATATACTGACATTTATGTTAAATGCAGTCAAACGGCCCCGATGGAGCTGACCATGGATGTATAAAGAGAACGGAGCTGACGGGAGAGCTAGCAACGGACTTGGTGAAGTTAGCGGAAGTATACACGCGTGACTACGTTCGTTTTTCAAAATAAGGTGTTAACAAAAGGAACTGTATATACAAAATACATATATGGAAATAAGATTGATTGGATTATATTCACCAGAAGTATAAAACATTACATGTTCCTTATAAATTAAAAAGAAATTACAACTAATTTGTGAGGTCAAATTCTTTGATTTTTGGGTTGCTGGAAAAACTGTTATTAATAACACCTGACAATGACTGATATATTTGACTTCAGGGCATCTCTGACTACATACATGCTGAAATTACTTTATTAATTTAGATATTTTCCAAAGTAAAAGTCCCTAGAAGTGTATGAGTCAACTTTCCCTATGGTCTAGTGTTGAAAAAAGTGAACAAAAATCGCAATAAATCGTAATATTGAATCGCAATACTTAAAAATCGGAATACATATCAAGTATCAAATCGGGAGATAGGTGTATCGTCCCAGCCCTAATATTCTCTCTGTGATCTTGCTTCACACAGATCATCCCTGGGAGATTATCTAAACCGAGGACAGGACAGCCCATCCCGCTACTCCCCTCCGCTCTGCAGCGAGGACCTCCAGGACGACCACACCTACAGCACCGCCAAGTCCCCCAGTAGGCTGTGCTCCTCCGAGGACGGCACCCCTTCCTCCCCGCTGGACGACGACGACGACATCATCGCAGTGGAGATCCAGTCGGACGTCAAACCGGAGCCCAGGGAGATCCCGCTGGATTCTCACATCGCCGCCACCTACATTTCCCAGCAGCCCCCGCGCGGACAGAGACGTAGCTCGGGGGGGCCTGGAGCCGGGACTCTGGCAGGGAGCAGCCTGCCCTGGACCAAAAACCGAGCGCGGGGCATTAGCGACACGCTGCCGCTGAAGAAGCGGCGCGCGGCGGCGGTGGAGAAGCCGCCGGAGAGCGACGACGAGGAGATGAAGGAGGCGGCGGGGTCGCTGCTCCACCTGGCGGGGGTCAGAGCCTGCCTCAACAACATCACAAACCGCACCGCCAAGGGCCAGAAGGAGCAGAAAGAGGCCCTGAGAAACTAAGACACACAAGTAGAACATAGTCACACACATACACAGACGGTATACAGCTCAAAGCACGCACACACACACATACACAAATAGGTCAACAGGTAACGTTACTACAGCATTAGTCTCAACGGACACTTCTCATCTCCCTCTATCTATCTGCAGGGCATTAGGTGAATCCTACTTATTTGTGGCAATATCAAAAATCTATGTTTTCCTACATGTTCAGCAACACTAACATCAATGGGTATTTCTCATGTGTCTTTGTTGTTTTTGTTGTTTAAAAAGGGGATGAAAGCCATAAAAAAAAACGCATGTTTTGTCACTAATTTGGACAAAGTTGAACACGACAAAACCGAATCACATTGAGGAAGCGTACAGTACATAAGCGCAGAAGATGGCTGTTTGTCTTACCTGTTTGTTTCTATGTGAATCTGTAGCAATCTCGCAGCGATGCCGGCGAAGAACGGCAGAGCCTATTTTAACAAGACTTAGAGCTCTCTGGGCCGCTCGCTGGCGTCACTCTCCTACATCCACGAGCACAAATGTGAGACTGTGCCAAAGATAAGCGACCAGGTTGCTTCATGTAGCGACAGCTGACAAAAAAAAAAAAAGAAGAAGGCATAGTAGAGCTTAGGGAGAATAAAGCGTCAAAATAATTGTAAAACCCAATGTGATATATATTCATGCACTTAAGATTATTTAACACCACTTATAATAGAAGCATCATGGGTAAAGACATGGTTTATTTCAAGAGCACTCATAGTATTTAAGAATAGATATTTTAAAATGAAAAAAAAAAAATGGTCATGTTTATCACCATAGAGATGGATAGTGTGCCGGGTCTGAGGCAATATCTCCTTCATTTTGTTGTTGTTGTTGCATAATGTAAACGTCCCTTAAACCTCCCCCAGTACTTCTGTCCATAGGCGTAGACACCTGGTATAGTTACCGTAGCTACCAGTAGCTACCACACCTTCCTATTCATTTCAAAGAACTATATACATGAACTGTGGGTTTAGATTTCCGTTTGTGTCTGTTTACCCTCACTCTACCCTCATAAAGATATAAGCAATTTGTCCCGCGCGGGCAACTCTGTAAAAAGGTTAGAAAATATTTTATTTTTTTCCTTTCTTAATTGAAGCAATTTGACCTGCAGGACTTTCTCAGTTATATTGCATGGGTGCTTGTAAATAAGATAAAAAGCAAATCTTTTTTATTCAAAGATCATGTAAGATAAACGATGTATTTAGCATGAAGCATGACTTATTTTCATATAAACCTTGATCCTAGAGGAAAGAAAAAAAGTTTTGCCGCCAATTCTTATACCCGTGATTATATTGGATTTCTTTTTTTTTTTTTTTTTTATCTTTTTGGATTCTTTTTTTTTTCTTTTCTGAGCGGGCTTTCAAAGACACGTCTTCAGGGAGGAGCGTGGGAGATCACTCTGCAATTAGAGGCCCGAGGGTGCCGCCTCTGGGCTTCGGGTTCAGGCTACGTAGGCCAGCTGAATCACCTCTTAGGGGTGGGCTTCCGTCTTCTTCTGCCTGTACAGTGATTTTTTTTTTTTTTTTTTTAGGTGTTCAATGTTAACCCCGGTGTTATTTCAGAACACATCCGTAGAGTGTGTGAGTTTTGTGTGCCCAGGAACACACGCCCTTTAACATTGTGCCTGCCTGCCTGCCTGCCCTCAGTACCTCTGTTGTCATGTCTCCGACATGTTTGGACAGAACGTCTTTATTTATAACAGTATTGTTTTTTTCTTTCTCTCTCCTGTGTGTAAATGTACATGTGTCCTTATTTTCCATCGGCATTGTTCAGTGTAAATGTACGGATCGGACGGACATGGGAAAGTTTTTGTAGGTGTCCTGAAAGAACCTCATATCTCCAAATAGGCTAGGATTGAAAAGAAAGAGGAATGTAGGGCATAAATGACAAAAAAAAGTTTGTTTTTTTTATTTACATACAGTATTGTTAACCCTTTGATTAAAGGAATTACTTGCCGTTGTGGATGTCAAGCTTGCATACGTATTTATCTCAAGCATCCGGAGATTAGAGTTTTTTTTTTTTTATAAATATATATTTTGGGTCACTGACTTGATTGAAATCCACAAGGGCAGTTGTGAGCTTTTTGAGACATTTTCGCATCAGACGTGATATAAATACTGCCATTATTCGGCATGCTATTGCTGAAACAGGAATGCGTAAAAGTATTAATTCCCCCTAGGGCTGTCCCGAATACCATTTTTTGGGCTTCGAAGCTTCGGTGAGAAACATTCGAAGGTATTCGAAGCTTTGCAGCGCATCGCAGCTGTCTCCATCTCCCCCGTTTCAGTGCTGCCGCACTACAATACACACACACGCACCTCTACACACAACAAACAGTGATATCTGTCTCAGAATAAATAATAATAATTCATTTTGAATATCAATAATGAATAATGTTGTGGGATTCTTCCTTATTTCATGGGCTTTTTGGGGATTTCCATCCATCCATTATCTGTAACCGCTTATCCTATTCAGGGTTGCATGGGGGGGTGGAGCCGATATCCCAGCTGACATTGGGCGAAGGCGGGGTACACCCTGGACAAGTCTCCAGACTATCACAGGGCTGACACAGAGACAGACAACCATTCACACAATTTAGAGTCAAGAATGAATGCACTCTGTGGGAGGAAACCGGAGAACCCGGAGCAAACCCACGCTAACACGGGGGGAACATACACACTCCACACAGAAGGCCCCCAAGCCGGGTTTGAACGTACGACCCTCTTGCTGTGAGGCGGCAGTGCTAACCACTGCACCACCGTGCAGCTCCGTTTTTACATATATATTTTCAAAGAAGCATTTGAATACTGATTTGGGAGGTTGATCACCATGGCAACGGTCGAAGCTTCGAAGTATTCGGGTCAGCCCTAATTCCCCCCCACACATACACTTGCAGTGATGCATATAAAAATCAGCTTTGCAGGAGAAAATATAAGCTGGGTTTGGTCGTAGCAGCTGTCAGACGAGGTTTTTGTTTTAGCCTCAATGGACGTTGAGTGATTGTCAGCGAGCCAAGCAGGCAAACAAATGCATGTCCCATCCACTGGTACAGTCTTTTGCCACCTGTAGCATGCATCACTGGCTTTGCATTTTGTATGGTATCCATGCCAACATATTTGAAAAAAAAAAAAAAAGGCTAAAAGGAGACACCGTCAGTGTTCTTGTTGTGTGCCATCCGTCTCCCGTCTGATATCTGTCTGAGTGCTCCCGTGGCCCAGGTCAAGCACTCTGCTGTATTTGCAGCAACAATCCACTGTTGTGGTGACTAATAACGTGTTCAGCTGGCAAGAGGCACGTCGAGGGGAGAGAGCGTTGCTTTAGCAACCACCTTTTTTCCCTCTGACTCACTCGGCGACATGCAGGAAGGATGAACTCCTGACCTACGAGTCCTGGAAAAACACATAAAATATACCTTGGACATTTTTAAAGCAAAGGAAATATACTTCACTGCCTGAAAAGCCCCCTAAAACAAGTGTTTGTTTCACACCTGCCAAACATAACAATGAAACGCTCGAAAAAAAATACAGTTGCCATTTTTTTATTTGTTGTTTTTATGCGCATTTTCATTTTCTGTTTTTGTTTTTCTCTCTGACAAAATGATCTACAATACTGCCATTATTTGTTTTTATTTTTTTATTTGGTGACTGTCTGAGCTGAATATTGGAAAGCCATAGGTTAGAGATGTCAAAACGCAAAACTGTTATTGATCCGTGAGATGTGATGCAGAGTGCACCCGGGTGTTGTTGTTTTTTTTCAGTAAATGTTCAATTCTCTCCTTATTGTGCAATCATATTGCCAAAGAATGATTTCGAGACCTATTTCATCACTACATGTAAATATCAACGTTGTCCAATACCGTGGCAAAAAATATATAAATGTTGTTTTATTTTGTTTTCCATTTTCTGAAAAACTGCAATGATGTTTATGTGATGTATTGTCTTCCAGTTGGTTGCAATAATAAAAAAAATACAAGTTGCAGAAGATTAGTTTGCCTGTTCCTTTTGACGGACTCGGATCAAACCATTCGGGTCTGAGAAGTGAAGCCAAAGCGGAAGTGCCTTAAACTTGCATTCTTTCTAATAGCCAGCAGGGGGCAACTCCTCTGGTAATTGTTCGTGTTTTTGTCTACAACTTTAACCCTTTCACAGTGTGTTTTCAGTTCATTAAAGTTAATTGTAACTTTGTGTGATTGGATACACACTACACGAGAATCAAGACGATTTTGGACCCGATTCCCCCCTTCTGACAATCGTCAGCTTTTTGATGGTTCTTAAGATTATTTGTCCGGATGTTCATGCGGTGTGAGGTACGTTAAGAGTGTTTTTTACATCCCCCGATCGGCTCGGAAGTCCATCCTGGCCACACCGATTTGAAATCGTAAATATTAAACGTTCAATATTTACGATCGGATATCCTGTTGTGTGTGGGGAACCCCGAAGACAGCCGATGACACAGTCACGTGGGAAAGAACGATAGCCGACAGAGAACCAAGCTGACTGAAGCGGAAGGACAACCACTGCCGTCATTGCGGTCGCGGCTAATACATGAGCTAATGCAAAACGTGAAGCATAAAGTAGTAGTACAACTTATTCATTTGTAACAACGCAAGTGTTTAGTTAACATGTCTCCATGACTGCTTCCATCCATCCTTGATCACGAGAGACTTTACGAGATTTCCGTTTTTTTTTAGTCGGGACTCTTCGTTGTTCATGAATGGAATCTGTTATTGTGTGGTGTGCTGTTTTGGCCAAATCGTTACTCAACACACACTGTAGGAACAAAACTGTTAAATGCATCATAACATGTCGTTATGTGTGGGGTCTCTCACATTTTCGAAATCTGTTAAGATTTGAAGAATCTTTTAGTGTTGGCCAGCCTTAAAAATGTCTTATTCAGCGTTCGGCTGTACTTAGCTCCACCCTCTCGTGTCACTTCTGGTTGCAATAAACCAAGATGGCGACGACCAAAATGCTGAACTCAACGCTTGAAAACGGCAGTCCAAAAACCAACGGGTGACGTCACGGTGCCTACATCCACTTCTTATATACAATCTCTATGGATCAAACACTAAAAACATAATCATATAGAATAACACCCATGTCGACTACCGTGACACATTTAATCACAGCATCACTGGTAGGCATGTGGGCTAAAAAAAACAGCAATAGAACCACTTTTCCTCTCAAAATTGAGGGTTAAATATAGTAAAGGCTTCTAAGAAAGCATATCACCCTTTCTATCCCCCTCCTGCTTTTCACCACTTCAACATGCAACACACACTATCCCCCATTTACTGGCAAAGTGCTAGCTTTGTGAGACTGGAGACTCTTTAATTTGCTCTCAAGACTGACCCCAATCATTAACCTCACATATTCCCATCAACAAGGGTCTTATCATAACCATGCCTCTTCCGCCAGTTAATTATTCATTTACTTCCTCTAATCATTTAAGTTCAATACTTCTGATTAAAGTCAAATTCGGCTTCCCCCCCTCAGGGAAAGAAGTAAAAGAGTTAAGTGTACCAAAGAGTTCCTCAATGCCTTATCAATCCGAGCGGTGCCATTTTCAGAGCCGTGTGGCAGTGGAAGCCCATTCATAATTGAAGCCGAGACAGGCTTAATCTGGAGCCAGTGCCTCCCTGTGCAGTGCGCTCCCACCACCAACACAACTGGAGCTAGCTGCTCCTCTGTTGCTATGCAACTACAGCAAAGAAAGAGGGGGGAGAAAAAGTGTGCATTCTCTGGATCTTTAGAGGGCATCATACTACTCAGTTACCGAGAGCGAGACTCAAAGGTGGCGGCGACACGCCTCGCAGCTTTATGTTCGAACGCGTCTCGTAGTTTTGAGACTACAAGTCTCTAATCATCTTTTTCCACAACTAATACTTCTGTTTGTTTGTTTCAAAGAAAAAAGGGTACAAGTGAATCCAAAAGCATATTCTCATCTGTGTCAGGTCGACCTTTAATTTCCCCCCTCAGTGCAATAAATTTAATGAAGTCAGTTGTGACATTCCATCTCGGAGGAGGCATGCCGAGGTGCTAAGTGGATTGATGCACAGAGAGCCGTTGTGTTCCCGCGGTCTATATCATCCATATCCACAGAATGACCAGTGAGGCAAGTTTCCATGGAGACAGAAGTGGAGGTAACGTTCTCTTGTCAGCTCTCATTTACTGCAAAGCTTTATTGTTGTTTTTTGGGGGAAATGTTCCCCTGGTAGTCAGGACAGGTGTGTTTTTTGATTAAACAGATAGAACTTATGACTCATCCAAAAAATTCACTTACACCCTCTGCTTTATTGAATTAAAATAGTTGCACACTTATACAAAGTGAATGGATTTTGTGTGTGTGTGTGTGTGTGTGTGTGTGTGTGTGTGTGTGTGTGTGTGTGTGCGTGCGTGCGTGCGTGCGTGCGTGCGTGCGTGCGAGCGAGCGAGCGAGCGAGCGAGCGTGTGTGTGTGTGTGTGTGTGTGTGTGAGTGTGTGTGTGTGTGTGTGTGTGTCATGGAAACAGAAAAGGAGAGCTGTTTGCTGGAGTTCTGCTACGTGGTGTGATCACACTCTTGTGGCAGCAAGATGTTACTACATGAAAAGTGCTCTTGAACTATAAAAGGAGGATTTGAAAGGAAAGGAAAAGGAAGTTTGAATTAGGTAGGCTACACAAATGTAGAAACAAATAACAAAAAAAATGTGGACATGACATATTTTCACTGGGTGACAGGCTACGCGTCTAGTTTCTGTGAATTCTGACCACTTCAAGACAAATGGCCAAAGACGAAATACACATTTGGGTGTAAAGTGAGTCAAATTAAAATCTTAATGTAGACCAGTTAAAGTGGCAGTAGGCAGAATATTTTTGGCATCATTAGGCAAATATTCCATAATGACCTTTCAACATATTGTAATTCAAGTTTTCTGAGAGAAAATTAGACTTCTGCTCCTCCTCATGGCTCTGTTTTCAGGCTTTAAAAAGTCTAGCCAGTGACAGGAGACTTTGGCCAATCACAGGTCATTTCAGAGAGAGAGCGTTCCTATTGGCTGTTCATTCAACAGAGGCAGCTGTCAATCACTTGTGAACTCCGATTAAACAGTCGGACTAGGCAGCGCTGATCAAACATGAATCAATATTCTGTTACTGTAATGCCTATTTCTCGCATAAAATGTATTCAGAAACATCTTGTAGTGTACTGTTTAGATGTAAAATGAGAAAGTTTGCTCTGGCTGTTGGGCGGTGCTTGGTATTTCTTCAACTTATCTCGACATGGCACTCCTTTTACTAGCTAAACAGTACACTACAAGATTCTGAAAACATTTGAGGCGAGAAATAGGCATTACAGTAACAGAATATTGATTCATATTTGATCAGCGCTGTTTGACCATTTGATCGGAGTTTGCGAGTTATTGACAGCTGCTCAGAGACGGCAGGTTCCAGCTCAGCTCTGATTGGTTGTTTTCCTCCGGTCTGTGAAATCTTGCAGATGCCATTAGGAGCACCAACAGAGGCCACAGAGGACACCAGAGGACACAGAGGCACATGATTTTTTTCACATTACCTGTCTCAGGCACTATGGTGACGTTTTATAAAAAATAACTTTTTATAATCAGATTTGTTCCAGTTCTACCTACTGCTGCTTTAAGGTTAGGCATTGACCTCGAATAGTTATGCTTAGGCATTGACCTTAAATAGTTAAGGTTAAGATAGGTCTTTGGGCAGTGAGTCTTGCAAGAGTTTTCGCAAGTTTCTGCCAGATTTCGCAATTTGTGGGTTACCTTCTACACGACCTCTTTCTGCTCTATGCCATCAGATTATGCAGGAATTTGCATAATTATTTTTTGTTTTAATCAATTGACTTCTATAACTTTGCACATTAAAGCTTAAACTGAAATCTGGGTGTCCTTTGGGGTTTATATTTGTTTAATTGTTAAACAAATTAATTATCTCCTAAATCTATATCAGTATTATATTATACATAACATATACATTTTATTTGTAATACAACTGTGAAGTCACTAGGAATCATCAGCAAACTAAGAAGTTTCATAAATGTTTCTTGTTTATTAACCTTATATTGTTTATGTTATTGTTTATGCACCAAATATCTGGAACAAGCTCCCAGAAACCTGCAGGACCGCTCCAACTCTCACTTCTTTTAAAACAAAGCTTAAAACTTTCCTGTTTGCGGGTGCCTTTTATTCTGACACTGCACTATAACTTTTACTCTTTTGAGTTTTATGCAATTTTAGCTTCTATCCTAGCTTTTATTTTTAGCTTGTTTTTATTTTCTAATCTTTAATGTTTTAATGTTTTTATGTTTTTATAACTGTTTTAATTATTTCTTAATGTTCTTTTGCATTTTGTCGCAATGTTCTTGAATGTTTCTGTAAAGCACTTTGAATTGCCCTGTTGTTGAAATGTGCTATACAAATAAAGCTGCCTTGCCTTGCCTTGCCTATATTATTCCATGATTTATCCCTATTTGATTTACGGTAATATTGTTTGGGCAAATACACCCCTCCAATCTTTATAAACTTTAATTGTTGCAAAAACGATTTGTAAGATTGGCAACTTTGTCAAACTCTAAGGAGGCTTCTGCTCCACTGTTCAAGAAACTGAACATTCTTTCAGTGTATGACATACATATTCATCAGATATGTGTGTTAATATATAAATATATGTTCTTGCCTTCTTCTTTACCATCATCGTTTAGCAACTTCTTTAAATCTAATTCTCAAATTCATTCACATAATACTAGACAGGTTAGTCATCTTCACATGGACATGGCCAGTACTCCCTCAGATATCGTGGTGTACAAATATGGAACACCAAAATACACTTTATCAAGAGCTCGTTATCCTTAGAACATTTTAAAAGGAAATTATCATCACATTTAATTCATGATGTCTAATTATCTTTTGATATGTTTAGATACATTTTCTTTTCTTCTGTACTGTTTTTTTGTATGTATTTCATTGTTTTTATTGGATTGTTTTCCACTGTGCGGTTAGGTTTTTCTGCACATTTTGTGTACTTTTTGTTGTTGTTTAACTTTTGTTATATTTTTTAAATTATGTTAGTTTAGATCTCTCTTCCTTTTTTGTTATTGTCTTTTTTCTCCTGGGGTTGGTGGGAAGTCCTTTGTATAAGCCTGTAAGGCTTCTTGACCTCTCCAGACACATTTCTTGTTTTTTTTCATTGACTGGATTTTGTGCAGTTTTATATATGTGCAAATAAATAAATAAATAAATAAATAAAATTAAATAAATTATCTACAATGAACTACCAGTGGCCCATGTGGAAACTATGGCTCCCCCAGCATTAATTCCTTAATATGGGTCAAAATATTTACAGTTGGCCTAATTCAGTAAACAAGATCACTGAGCATTACAAAGCTAATGCGATCTGAGCACCATTTATTTACCGCCTACCACATTTAAAACTACATTTCCCAGCAGCAAGTGTATCGATTAGTCATCATGCTCCCACACGGAAAATCTCGCGAGATGTGCGATATGACCCTGCCCTATGTCTCGCGCACTCGCAGCTCCATGCTCAGTATATAAAGCAAGACAACGACGGAAGGAGGACGGCTGGGGAGTCGCAGCCCGGGATTGTAAATAAGACCGCTGAAACTGTGTTTTATTTACAAAAGTAATGCCGGCTGTTTTAGAGTATCGTTCCCAGTTGTTTTAAAGTCGTTTTTCGTACATTTTTGGCTCTGTTTCTCGCCTATTTCCCGTGTGGTTTTTACACTACGCGGTATAATGGCGAGCTCGGCTAACTCGAACCCAGTGGTAAGGATCAATCTCTGAGGATTGTCAACGGGGGAAGAAAATGGGGGTAAAAGATGATAGAAAAGCTTGTCAACGAGCTGTTTTTTTGATTGAATCTGCTTTAACAAACACTTCACTGTTATATCAAATAAAATGAAGACTTAGTTCAGTCAAAACGGCCATTTTTAGTCATTTTTCGACACTAGATTGTTCTCTTGAGATATAAAGCCATCTTGGTGAGCAGTGACTAACTTAAAGAGGAGCTTTACGTTACTATGGCTACATTAATTTAAAGATAGGGCTATGAATTATGGGTATTTTTTGGGGTGTCTGTGCTTGTTGCTATAGTTATAAGGCTCAAAAGCTCGTGTTGGATGAGTCGGTTATAAAAGGACAAATATAAGCTAAATTGTTTATTATTTGCATAATTTATAAGATTCAGATGTTCGCAAAGCACCTCGCCACCATCCACTGCGAATTAATCGAAAGATTAAAGTCTCTTTTTAGCCGAAAAAACCCGTCAACGGTCAGCCCGCCTCATCATTGTCCACCATTCCACGACCAGCAGTTAGGATATAACCGCCCCCCAAAAAACACAGCTTTTTACCCATCTCATAACAAACTACGTCCTTCTCCCACACCGACAAAAGCCACTAGTCAAAGCTGAGCATTCATAAAGTATTACACCGAAAATATCCTTCACATTCCGCCACATAATGTACGGGGAACGTCGAGAGAGCACAGTTTTGCCGCTCTCCGTAAAATGGCTTCCACCGTCACGTCTCCTCTCGCTCCGCTGTTCTGGCCCTCCTCCTTCTCTGCTGCCTGGTTTTATACCGCCATATTGGCTCTCTAATATAGACTACCCGGGATGGGAAGGTGCTACTCGACGCTACGTCACCGGGCTCTACATATAAACACCAGACTGGGCTTTAAATAGTGGAGGAGGCAGACGGGCCGAGGGGGAGGGAAGGAGAGACACCGAGGTCCGTGTTGCTGCGGACATTGGGGACAATAACGCAGCGCAGTGCGGTGGCCTGTGTGTCGCTTTTACGTTTACATTGTTCCGCTATGGTGCTTTAACGCGGCCGTTGTAGAACTTTAAACGGTATACATTAGCTATTCGTGTTCGCCATGTATGCCACGGTATCCCGGGAGACGTGCTAGTAGCTATAGACCTTGTTGGGTCGTGACAAACGGACATATGGTTCATATGGAGTAGCATAGCAACCCATAGTAGCATAGCGACCCACACAGTGACGTACACAGGCTGGGCTACATTAATCCAAGGGATTATCTCCATGGACTTGTTTTAGAGTCGAGCTACATGTTTACAACTGATATACACCAAATATTACCATATTATACTGCTTATTTGGCAAAAAAAAAATATATAATATAATTAATTAATATCAACATGGTCTGTTAGACATGTAATGTTTTGCTGCTGTTATTATGGCAGCTGTGAAGCACTATTAGTAACTGATGTCTTCCTATTACACACATTTCTGAGAGCCACATGCCACAGAGTATGGAAAAAGTAAGCCCCAAGTGGTATCATTTATTATAACAGATACATTTTTTATTATTATTATTTTAATATTTTTCTTCTGTACCAAACATTGTAATGAAAATGTGTTCTCTTTCCTATTTTGTGTCCTTTGTGCTTCCTTGTAGCCTAAACTATATAAGTCTGTGATTGAGGATGTGATCAACGAGGTGCGAGAGCTGTTCCTGGACGAGGGAGTGGATGAGCAAGTGCTTCTGGAGCTGAAAACGGTAACTGTCCCCCTCCCCCTTCTTCCCCCCAGCATCATTGTTCCTGTGTACATACAACCACTGTAGAGGAACTAGTAGAAGTGCACAAGTGTGGTGACGTACGTGTGCTTCATTCCCTAGATCAGGGCTTCTCAATCAGGGGGTTCGGATTTTTATTCAAGGTCAGATGTCTGGAACGATTGACGAAAAGAAAATAACGTATTGTAGCCTATTCATAACACCAGTAGAGATGGGTAGCTATCGTTTGGTTGGTATGGGATTTTATTGATACTAGCCTACTACTCTTATCGATAAGATACTCCTTATCAGTTTGTTATCGATACTCTTATCGGTTCTTTTTCATTACTAAATAATTGCTTTTTGATATATTAATTAAAAAAGAAGAATAATTAATTAAGAACAGGATAAATTTATTTATAACTAAATGTTGTAGGACTGACCCGAATGCTTCGACCGTTGCCATGGTAATCGACCTACAAATCAGTATTCGAATCAGGGATGCACCGATCCAACTTTTTCGGATATATTGAGAGGGCTTTGGGTGTCGGACAATATCGAGTACTGATCCGATACCAGTGTTTAATTAATAAGCTGTATGCCTCACTGTGTGGAAGTCACTGGGATCATACTTTTATGTGTATGGAAACGTCAGGCTTGACTTAAACACTGGTTTCCTAACTTTGTAAAACAAAATGTGACAAATACATAGAAATAAAATTACTGAATTGTTATTTATTTTTAAAATAATAAATCGTACACCAGCAACTTGGTAAAAAACCTTCAAAATTAACAGGAATTACAATTCAAGTGTAAACCTTTTTAATGCAGCAACAAATTGGTCAAAACTTAAACTGCAATTAAAATTACAGTATATAATGTATATATTATATAAACATAAGATTAAATTGAATAGATCGGCCCCATTGTCACCGATATCCGATCCAGCTATTTCAGTCAGTATTGGCCTAATATCTGATCCAGTATCGGTATCGGTGCATCCCTGATTCAAATTTGTTTTGTTGTTTTGTTTTTAAATATATATTTAAGTATGTAATAATAATGTACCCCAAAATAGCCCATAAAATAAGGAATAATCCCTCAACATTATTCATATTCAACATTAATTATTATTAGTTATTCTCAGACAGATGTCGCTGTTTGTTATGTGTAGAGGTGTGCTTATGCGTGTGCACAGTAGTGCGGCAGCGGCGCTATCCCGAAGCTTTGAATACCTTCGAATATTTCTAACTGAAGCTTCGAAGCCCAAAAAAAGGGTATTTGGGACAGCCCTAAAATGTTGTTTCTAGATAAGCAACAGTAATGTTTACATTAGCAAAGTCACTATATAAACTCAATATCTCACTGGAATCAAATCTAAAATCTCAATAAAATTAATATACAGACACAGAGAGCAGAGGAGATGATGCAGCGCAATAATAAATTACACCAAAACGTAAGAAATTACAGATATAAGGACCGATAACGTCAGAGCTTATCAATACTACGGTCTTGAATAATTTAGCACCGATGCCGGAGAGGTATGGGCTGTGGACGGATTGACTGGTCATTCAGTCTGGATGCGGACTTAGAGAAGTCCTGCCCTAGTTCATTGTCGTGTAGAAACTAGTAGATTTTTTATTATGAGTTCCCAAATGTCAGCTACTCATTTGCAAACTTTTTATTTAAATAGGTTTATATACTGTATGTACAGTATATATATCTGTGATGGATTTATTGTCGTAATGAAAGTGGTACCTCACAAAATACTGTTAAAACTCATAGAAGGCCTCTTTCTTCCTTTTGATGCTTCAGCTATGGGAAAACAAACTGTTGCAGTCGAAGGCAGTGGAGGGCTTCCACACCGAGGAGCAGGCAGCCCTGCAGGCCGCTCAGCAGCAGCAGCAGGTCCAGCAGCAGCTCCAGCAGGTCCAACAAATCCAGCAGGTGACCCAGCCAGCACAGACCCAGCAAGTCATCCTGCCCCCTCAGCAGACGCAAGGTTGGTCAGCGCTGTCACTACCGCAACGCCGTGGTAAACAACAACTAGCTATGAATGCATCTAACATCTGTGATTTTGGTTCTACACACCACAAAAATGTCCCTTTAGACAAGTTGTATACAGCCTTCCTACTGAAAATGGTAACTGTAATAAAAATAACTTTTTGTCATATTTGCTCAAACTGTCATTGTATCCTGATAGTAGTACATGAGACAGATAATCTGTATAAAAATAAAAAAACAGGTCCCCTCTTTTAGTTCTCCTAATTGGCATTTGCAAGATTCTACCGCGCCCTAAGAAAAAACACCAATCAGAGACGAGGAGTCTCTAAAGCAGCTGTCAATCACTGCTCATGTAGCTGGTGTACTCCGATCAAGCTGTCAAACTAATATCAGTCAAGATTCTGTTACAGTAATGCCTATTTCTCTCCTCATATGTTTTCACAAACATATTTTAGTGTACTGTTTAGCTGTAAAATGAGAAAGTTTGTGACCTGTCCGCCATGTTGAAAACAGTTGAGCCAAAACCGACCGGAGCAAACTTTCTCATTTTACAGATAAACAGCACACTGAAATATGTTTCTGAAAACATTTGAGGAGAGAAATAGAAATAACAGTAACAGAATGGAGTTGAATCTTGAACCTTGTGAAGTGAGAGGAACTCACGAGCAGTGATGGACAGCTGTTTTAGAGACTGCTCGGCTCTGACAGGTCGTTTTCCTTTTCAGCACGGCGGAATCTTGCAAATGTCATTAGGCTGCATTCACACCAGATCATGTGTTGCGGCGATTCGCCGCAGGGTTCTGTGGCGGTCTGGGAGTCTCCCTAATGGCCCATTAACTGCACAACAATTAACGTCTTTTGTTCCCTTATGGCTGGGTTGTACAGCTCTGGATTGCTGGTTATGTGATTGGCCGCCGCAGTGTGACGTAGGGTTGCGTTTTCTCCAAAAGTTGATTCCGTTTCTACTCTTCCACCGCAGGCCCCGTGTTTTTTTGGCACCCTCCCCTAAAGCACTAAACCCTTTCAAAATGAATGGGAGTACTTGTGTTTTCCAAAGGATCCTGTGTGAATGCAGCCTAAAGCTGGGGACACACCAAGCCGATATCGGAGAACTAGCACAGACGAAGGCCGCCTGTTGAGTCGCCTCACGTCGCCTTTGTCTCGACCAAAAAGTTGTTCAAGATGCTGAATCGGCCAAAAAAACTTGGATACAGGCAGACTAGAGCCGACAGTGCGGGACACACCGCAAAAAATAAGACGACGGACACTCACCGACGACCCCAAACTGTCCGTCGGCTGACCGTCGGCTTGGTGTGTCAGGGCCTTAAGGAGCACTAAAAGGAGGCAGTGGAACCTGATTATCTGTCTCATTCATGTACTACTGTCAGGATATACTGACAGTTTGAGCAAATATGACAAAAAGTTATTTTTATTAAAACTAGCTTTAAGAGCCAGTAGTAGATAAAATGATCTTTTTTTCTCTGTTTAATCATTTTCCTTTCAGGATATTATAATCAGTTTTGGTGCATATTATGGTATGACTTCAACATGTGTCTCTCTACAGCTCCCCAGCAGCAAGTCATTGTTCAGGATTCCAAGATTCTACAGCACATGAGTGCAACGGGGATGGTAAGTAGATAATGTAACAATCGCCGACTTCCACTGTATACAGATTTACGGTGACTCCCTTACGTACTGCAGCACTCTGTTAGCGTAATGTAGTTTTATTGAGAGAAAGGAAAGAATAGTTGCCCACGCACATACTGCGCAGCCAGCCAAACAGTAGAAGAGGATCTCAATGCGTCTCTGCAGGCTTTTTCCTCAGACGGGTGTAGTAGCAGACAGATGGAGGGGCAGAAGGATAGGGAAAGCAAGAGAGGAGAGGAGAGGAAGGACCTTCAGAGAGTCGTCTAGTAGCCTCGATTACAGTGGAGATTAAGCTGGGGATAATACATCCTCTTACATGCTCCTGTTGGGTCTCACACACACACTGACAAGCACACTTTTGCCTTCATCAATTTTAATTTCGCACAATGGCATGTTAACACTTCCCTTCCCTTTTGTACTTCTCTCTCTCAACAACACTTGTGTTCAGCGAGCCATCTGTTGGTGTCAAGGCTTGCATCTGTGCTGTATTAGTACTCTGTTTTTTTTTTGTCTTAATTCTCAAACACTTTGTTTAAGCTTCACTTGAACATTTCTAACCTTCTCCAGAGATATGTACTTAACACTTAATCCATAAATACCTGTTTGTACCTGGTGGTTATGTTAAAAAAAAACTATAGATCATTTACAACTTGACATCCCTTAACAGTCTTGTTTTCCACATTCTTGAACCCTAAAGTCCTGCTTTAGGAAATATATCAGGTATAACTCTTTGCCTGCGGACTCACTGTTTTGCAAGTGAGTGTGTACCTGACTGGCTTGTTTCATTCCCTCGTGTGTGTGTGTTCTCATTTCCTCCTCTAGAGTGCAGCAGCTACCGCAGCAACCCTCGCTTTGCCCTCAGGGGTCACCCCATACCAACAGCTCATCACCAGCCAAGGTGAAACACTCTAAAGTTTATCTGTGCATCAAATTGTGAAGAAATACTTAGATATTCAAATTGCCAACTTAAAGGGACAGTTCACCCCAAAATGAAAAATATATATTCTTCCTCTCACCTGTGGTGCTGTTTATCAATCTAGATTAGGGATGTGCATTCCTAGCAAAAATACTATTTACAAAATCACTGTGAATTAGTCTTATTTTTCGAAAATCGCCACATACCCCCCCCCCCAACCATGGCATGCCATCTAGTTCCATTATATTTGAGAGAAGGCAGACATCTCTACGGTCGATATCTCTAGCATGTATTTTTGATTTTGGCGTGAACTGTCCCTTTTAAGGTAATTCCTAGATGCGTGCACTCTAACACCACTCACGTCTCCTCTGTTTTGCGGTCTCTCAGGTCAGATCCTGCAGGTGGTCCGTGCCCCTAATGGGGCTCAGTACATCATCCAGCAGCCCCAGCAGCAGATCCTGCTGCAGCAGCAGATGCAGCCTGGCGGCGTGCAGGCACCGGTCATACAGCAGGTATGCCCCATTAGACAGGTAGGAGCACCTCACTTTTGTAAACGGAGATAAAACTGTTGAAAATGAAAAACAAAGTGGCTGGAAGTGCAACATGGCTGCATGTATCTTGTTTATCTGTGGTCTTCAGAACAACAATCAACAGCACATAGTGTATAGTAATTGACATCGTGCGTCTAATCAGTCCATGACAAGTAAGCTGTTTGGCTACATAGCCGTGGGTCCTCTGGCGTCGAAGCAGTGGAAGGACCAACTTATGAAAATAGGAACTTGAAATATGCCATGAAAAACATATATTCCGAAAAATAAGGACACTTGACCACTCAAACGTCATCTTTTCCCCCTAAGAAACATTATCCGTGACCTTTTTATATTATTGACTTCTCCAAATGAACCAGCAATAGTAAAATGCATCATTACATGATGAGCCAAACTCCTGCTTTCCCTGCTTTTCAACAAAACTTACAATTACAATAAGTTAATTGAGGTTTGAAGGTCTTATTGATAACATTTTGATGTAGACAAATATATATATATTTTAAATAATACACCTGCAGAGCCTTTAGAAAGGTGCAGAATAAAAGTATGGCTTTTCCTAAAAAGAAATAATTTCAACTGTGAATTAATCATTTGAAAATTTGACAGGTCCAAAATGAATGTTTTGTTTAGGGATATTGTAGCGACTGCCATCAATTAAAAAGCCGCTAAGAGGCTGAAGTAGGCTCTTTACTGTGACTCATTCCAAAAAGTCCAGATGCGTTTAACTGTTTATTAAATGAAAGGACTTACAAACAATAAGACTAACTGGAATAACTAAACGTAAAGTTACGTGCCTGTCAACAAAATGTTAATATCCAAGCCTATCTCACCCTCTTTGTCTAACTCCTGCGGTCCAAGTGAACAGGTAAAAGTAGGTGAAACCACACCGCTGTCCCAATTTACGGAAATGATGATAACCAAAAGAACGTATGCAGCCTAAACAAATAATAATAATGCTAATAATAAACGACAGGTTAAAAACACACTTTGGCTCCTACAATAACACCGATACGGGATCGGATATCGGGCCGATACTGAATCAAAATAATAAAGAATGATCCCAGTCACTTCCACACAGTGAGGCATACAGCTTATTAATTAAACACTGGTATCAGATCGGTACTCGGTATCGGCTGATACCCGAAGCCCAGGTAGCGCTATCGGTATCTGGACTGAAAAAGTTGGATCGATGCATCCCTAGTTTTGTTTCTTTGTGGAAGATATCCGACGTTCGGTTCCCTCTTCTAACAAGGCTTGTGAGCCAATAGTGAAACGGCGTTGGTATGACGTGATATCTCTGGGTCATCGGTTCATAAAAAATGGATAAATGGCTGAGAATGACGCTAAGTGCCTGGCAACAACTTGTAAGTTAGTAAATGCAATGGAACGGGGGAGGGAGAATGCAACATCTAGTGGCTGAATGTTATCAATGTTATTAATAGCACCTTTAAATAGAATAACTTTTGACATTTTAACATGTAATTCCCTCACATGTCTCCAAAGACAAAACTCTAATATTTATCCCAGAGCTTTTGCAAAATGTGACTTCTTCTTTGCCGTCTGTCCAGGTCCTGGCTCCTCTGCAGGGAGGCATGCCCCAGCAAACAGGAGTCATCATCCAGCCGCAGCAGATTGTCTTGGCTTCAGGAAACAAAGTCCAAGGAAACACGCAGGTCAGCACTTCTTCATTCCTTCATTACCAATTGAATTGCTCTTTTCTGGAAGTTTGCCGTGCACTTAGGAGATTTGTCTAAAACGTGCTTCTGTTTTCCCACCATGTCTCCTGCCTTTTTTTTGTTTTGTCATATTATTGATCAACATCTGTGTCTATTTTGGACTAAAGTACGATGGGGGGTGTTAATATTTGGGGCTGCAACTAACGATTATTTTCATTGTCAATTAATCTGTCTATTATTTTCTCGATTAATCGATTTGTTGTTTGATCTTTAAAATTCCGATCGGTGTTTCCCAAAGCCCAAGATGACGTCCTCAAATGTCTTGTTTTGTCCACAACTCAAAGATATTCAGTTTACTGTCATAGAGAAGTAAAGAAACCAGAAAATATTCACATTTAAGAAGCTTTATTCTTAAAAATTACTTGATTACTCGATTATCAAAATAGTTGGCGATTAATTTAATAGTTGACAACTAATCGATTAATCATTGCAGCTCTATTAATATTATCCTTAGCATGCACAATGTTAGACAGGAAGCTTGATTTAAATCAGTTTTTTTTCCATATATATAAACTCCTTACTTAACAATCACTGTTTTCTGTTCCGGTGCCCTTACTCCGTTAGGTGATGCAGGCAGCAGGTACGGCGCCGCAGCCCGGTCAGGCAGCAACAGCGGCTCTGGTCCGGCAGCTCCAGGCCCAGCAGGCCCAGGGTGCAGCTGCACCACAGGTCGCACAGGCACAAGCCCAGGCACAAGCCCAGGCACAAGCCCAGCAGCAAGCCCAGGCTCAATCCCAGCCCCAGGCCCAGCAGCCTCCCATGATGCAGCAGGTGGACGGCGCCGGAGACACCTCCTCGGAAGAGGACGAGGATGAGGAGGAGGAGTATGATGAAGATGAGGAGGAGGAGAAGGACAAGGATGGGGGAGAGGACGGGCAGGTCGAAGAGGTGAGCACCAGGGGAACCCAAACTGCAGTGTTGGATATTGTCAGGCTCAGCAGAAATAGTTAGAATTGCTGTTAGTGTGTCAGTGTTTGAAGTTCAACTGCCAGAAAGCAATATCATCTATATCGGTGATCCACCAAACTATTTTCCTTGAAGCCCCTCCTACTTGTATTTAAAAAATGCAGAGCACCCCGCCCCATATTTTCTGAGGTCATCACCCTAAAAAACATTACAAATCCTCAAACAAAATCCTCAATTTGAATATGGTGATTCAATGTATTAAGTGAGTGGGTCTTTCTTTTGTTAAAACTCGTCAACATAAATTAAGTGATGAGGTCTTGATGGATCAGCCATGCGAATGCAGATACATAATGTGATCCTTTTTTTGTAGCAGCTTAATTAATTTACTATAATAGTGTTACATTTTTTGTTATTGGGGTTAAATAAATGTAATTTATGGTGCAAGCGGGAGAGCAAATGGGTTTTTGACTACAGTGAAAATGTTGTTTTTGAAAGGCTAAATGCCAACAAATGTGGATTGAACCAGAATATTTTGTTAGATGAAAAACATTTTGTGAATTTTGGAAATGATTACATCGATTTTTTTCTTTTTTCAATTCATTTTTACTTTTTGACTTAACGCTCTGGAAATGCTGGAATCTAATTCTACCAGTATAATACTAATAATATTGAATGAATGAATGAATGAAAGACTTTATTTCGAACATATAATAACTAAAAACAGATACAAAATAATAACAAACAAAACAAGAGTTATAGTGTCCGAAAAGGAGTAGGTAGAAGAAAAACTTATATTACCCTACCCCTTTCTCACTTCTCCTCTAATAACTCATATATCATAGAATGATAATATAATATAAAAACTATCTCAGATTTATTTACATCCCAAGTTGAATATATGAACAGCATCCCACATTTATTTACAACCCACAAATACATCCGCAGTTAAAAAGTATATAACCAACCTTTAACACAACTCTTCTTCAACCATGTACCTCCCAAAAATATCTTTCTTGTATAGCTTTTTAAATTGATTTATATTTGTGCTCCCCTTCAACCCATCACCTAACCCATTCCACAAATCCACCCCACAAACTGAAATACACATACTCTTCTTTTTTGTACGAACAAAATGCTTTTTAAAATTAGATTTTCCATATTAGTGTAGTCAGGGCTGCACGGTGGTGCAGTGGTTAGCACTGGCGCCTCACAGCTAGAGGGTTGCAGGTTCGAATCCGGCTTGGGACCCTTCTGTGTGGAGTTTGCATGTTCTCCCCGTGTTAGCGTGGGTTTTCTCCGGGTACTCCGGTTTCCTCCCACAGTCCAAAGACATGCAGGTTAGGTTAATTGTGGACTCTAAATTGCCCGTAGGTGTGAGTGTGAGCGTGAATGGTTGTCTGTCTCTATGTGTCAGCCCTGTGATGGACTGGCGACCTGTCCAGGGTGTACCCCGCCTTCGCCCAATGTCGGCTGGGATCGGCTCCAGCCCCCCCGCGACCCCTAACGGGATAAGCGGTTGCAGATGAGGGATATTAGTGTAGTCAAATCTTCATCTGCAACTGAGCACAAATAACGGGTTTAAACAGAATGTGGCCTATGAAATAGCAAAAAAATCTATCTTTTTAAATAGTTTTATATACAGGCTTTAGTATAAAGTATCCAGTAAGTGTGCTAATATGAGCCCAGGTTGGAAACCACTGATCTAGATGATGTTTTCTCCCGTCAAGGACAAAGTTCTGTTATACAGTATAATGCTATCGTCTTTTCTCCAGATAATAAATATAGATAATTTACTAGTTTTGTTTCTTCTATAATTTAATCAATGAGATATTTAACCCGGCCGCTCTGCATGTTTTAATGTCGTAAAGATCAGAAATACAGTTTAAAAAGATTTTGCACCATAACTATATAATGTTGTTCAACTTGTTGGTTCTGTTTCCTCGTCAGGAGCCGCTGAACAGTGGTGATGATGTCAGTGATGAGGAGGACCAGGAGCTGTTTGATACAGAGAATGTAGTGGTGTGCCAGTATGACAAGGTAAGAGATGATCTATTCTGTGAGAGAATATGGCACAACAAAACTCAATCAACCTGCATGGATTGATATTCAAGTGCTAAACTTCTAATTCCCTCTCACATCTCTTGATGGAGAATTTACACTAGAACATGGTGTTTTTGTACATCTGTAAATAATTTGTTGTCTAATAATAATTTCAGTTCATCTAACCCTGGGCAGGTCACCAGTCTATTGCAGGACTAACACACATACAGGCTGACGTTGACACTCATGTTTACACCTACAAGCAATTAGGAGCCAATTTACCAACATAGTTTTTCAGTAATCAAAAATAACCTTTTCATCCACTATATTTCTGGTGATAACCAAGGAGACCGATTAACGCTAACGGTTTAACGGTTAAAAGAAATATTATTAATTAATTATAAAGCCGATCAAAACTCAGAGTCACTTTGTCTTTAAAAGTAGAAACGCTGGTCCACCTTAACAGCCCACCTTAAGAGAGTCTGAGCCGGCGTTGCAAGATACAGCAAATTGGTTCCCGTCTCGAGTTCGCATTTATTCACCGACAAATGAACTGTAAAAACACTGCCATTGATATCACAGCTATAACGCCACCGACAACCCCACACTCACCGCCACCACACACACACACACGGTCTATCGAACACTCGCTAAAGTTATGCCGAGCTGACAGACCGTATATGTGTGACAATGGCGAGCACGAAGCCACCGGCAACGCTTCAGCTGTGAAAGTAACACAATCACACACACGGTTTGTCAGAACACGCGCTATTGTACAGACAGAGTATCGTTACACTAGGCAGACACACAGCTGACAACCTGCTAAACTAAAAGCTAAAAGCTAAAGTGGCTGCATGTGTCCTCGACAGTACACGCAGCACCGTGGCTGTTCCAGTAACTCTCCCGGACGGGTGAACTGGGGACTCAGTTGTCTGTTTTGCTCATGTACTGCAGCTGGCGCACCGCTGCATGAGACGCACTAATCTTGTTGGTTGACGGTTAGTAGTCGGTTAACGAGGGTCGGTTATTGGTTAAAAGAAAAGTCAAAATTAGCATCCCTAGTTCGTACATACGTTCGTACGTCAGTGCGGTCCATTCTCATGAACGCAATATCTCAGGAACGCCTGGAGCGAATTTCTTCAAATTTGCCACAAACATCCACTTGGATTCAAGGATGAACTGATTAGATTTTGAAACACATTTTTGGCCATAACTCAATAACTACAATAGATATAACTCATATGCTAATTATGACAATTTCACAAAAATGTCTAACATGATAAAATGATGAAGTGATGACATTTTGGACAGACATGGATGTAAACCACCACTTCACTGGTCGGCAGCGGCAGGCAACTGCGAGGCGGTAATTGTGGTTAAAATCTAACGTACTGCTAGTTTCTCAGCATTAACCAACCTTTCTTTTAATGCGTCTGGGTGAGTCTTCTGTGTGCATGGGCTAAAGACATTAGAGACCGTGTCCACTGTAAGATGAAACTGTGTCCCTCTGTTCTTTACGCCCACAGCATTAAGTTTCTTCTCTTTACTACTCAGATTCACAGAAGTAAGAACAAATGGAAATTCCACCTGAAGGACGGGATCATGAATCTGAATGGGAGAGACTATGTCTTCTCCAAAGCCATTGGGGATGCCGAATGGTGAGATAGAGAAAAAAAAACAAAAAAACAGACAAAGCAACAGGAGCAGGAACTCTGTAACTCCTTCTATCCAGTTAGCAGACACTTCAATATCCTTCCATATCCTGTGACTGGATTAATTTCAGGAAACTTCTTCTGAGTCTTTGAGAACTCTGACAAACCCAAAGGACTGTGAGGTGCCGTGAAACCAGGGTATCGTCAAAAACACTCGACTAGCCTTGCGGGATGAGAAACCTACAGGGGAAGGGAAAGCCTGCGAACAGAGCGTTCTTTATCGTTTTTTTTTTTTTTCCGCTTCTTCCAGGCTTCTCTACGTTTTTCCTGAGAGAATTCGCATACATTGGAAAGTAAGCATTTCACATCGTACAGGTGTAGTGGACCAGGGTGACCTGACCACGGGAGGGTCAGAGGTCATTCATTATAACCCCGTAGATGAGAAACACCTTCGTGATGCACTGTAGTCGATTGACTGGATTGACTCGTGTCTACATTTAAGTCCAAACTTAGTGCCACCAGTCGAGATCGCTGCCTTTAGAATCGCCCAGAATCAACTTTTGGCTTCTAATCTTTTGTTCGTGGATCGCAATTCTGTCTCGATTCGTGTTCATGAAAATGGTGCTCCAGAGTGTTTTATGTAGTTAACAACCTGTTATTGTTTTAAACTTTTTTTTTTTTTTAAATGTGTTTGATGAAGGGTTAAGACAAAGAAGGTAAAATAATATTAATTCTAAAATAAGTAATAGTTGTTAAAAGGCATTATTTTAATCTTATAATGAGTGCTCAATCCAAAAATGCTGTTATTTTCCTCATCGGCTTCTCTGGAGCTTCATTCCATCTTTATCCAAAAACTAAAAACAAAAAAAAAGGAAGAACAGATCCAACACTGAATTCATTTAAGAATTGTACAAAATGTCTGAAAGTTTGTCCTGTTGGTGTATCTTCTTTGCTCTTATTTTAGTTCCCTGCAGCCGTCTGAAAATTTGCACTGTCAGTTTATCAATGTATTGTGAAATCAGTCAAAGTTAATCAATAGCCACAACGTGCTCTCTTCTGTCTGTCAGTGTGTGTGTGTGTGAGTGAGTGTGTGAGACAGTGACTGACTGTACAGGCATGTGGTGAGTGTGTTCAAGTGTGTGTGTGTGTGTGTGTGTGTGTGTGTTGATTGATGTGTGTCGTCACCGCTTTTTCTCTGGAAATGTATTAGTATATTTTTCTCGAACACACCATAATCTCATATCAGTTGAAACAGTAAAATAACGTTTTTAATTTAAATTTTTTTTTTTTTTTTTTCGATGGGGACAGGGCGATGTCTTATTTCTGATTTTTTTTTTCTTCTTTTTTTTTTTTATTTATTCCTGAAAATTCATAAATCGTTCTATTTTTTGAAAGGTTGGAAAGCCGCACCAAACTGTGCTCTTATAATCTAATAAGTGTTCCTTTTTTTCTCTCTGTTGGTTGGACAAAGCTACATAACGCTGTGTTCCAAATCATTTCGTCCACCATATGTTCTCCTGTGCTTTCATTTTATTCATGACTTTTAAATGAGAATATTTTCTATCGAAGTGAGTTTAACTCGGGGGGGTGGGTATGGGTGGGGGGGCGTGTGTTTCTCTGCAGTTTGTTTTTAGTGCCCCTGTTGCAGCAATTTGAAATAAAGTACGTGTTTTTTGACTGTTGTGTCGATTTGGTTGATGGTTGGCTTTAAAGAGTATGTATGTTTTTAAAGAAACCTCATTAATACCAAGGAAGCACCGATAAGGTAACAAATATAGAACCAAGAAATGAAAAATAAGATTGTCTTCTTATATTTTCCAATACATTTAATGGGAATAAAATAAATTTTCTATTTTCCCACAGATTAAAAATACAAAAACTATTTTAATGTATGTACATGGAAAACAAAGTGGCCATAAAAAGGCCGTCACTTTTGAATCAACTCTATTAATGGCCGATCAACATCCTCAAATAAATAAATGTACCGACAACGGTTTCCATCACATTTCAAGTAGAACACTGAATAAAACATCACACAGAGAAATCTTGGACTTTCAGGACAGCATTCGGTAGCTCCCCATGGTTATTTGTTACAATCAAAGGAAATAATCAGCTCGCAGTTGCTTAATCATTTTAGGTTTTCCTTATCGTCGGCTGTTGCGTGTGCCTTTTTAACTTTATTTCAGTTTTCCGATATTAAGAAATGATAGATGAGCTTTTGAAAAGGATGTCTGTAAAAAATGCATTCTCTGCTTTCTGATTGTTTTGTCGTGTGTGTTCTAACTGCTGTTCAGATGATTACGGAAATGTATTGTTCATATTATTCATTTGATTTTTTTTATAATTAAATCAAGTTTGGAACAAAACTCAGAAGATTGTACTTTCAATGCAATAAGTTGTGTTTCGCAAAAAATAGAAAATTTTACAATTTTCTTGTAAAATTGTTAAATTTCTTGTAAACAATTTTAACAATTCATCCATTACTTTTAGCTAACTATTGTAACAATGTATCCATTACTTTTAGCCAACTGTTGTTACAACTCATCCATTATTTTTAGCTAACTATTGTAACAATTTACCCATTACTGTTAGCAATTTCAACCACTTAGCTTTTAGCCTACTACTTCAACAGTGTATCCATTACTTGTAGCTGTTTATTTAAACAATTTGTCCATTACGTTTAGCTAATTATTGTAATTTATCCATTACGTTTAGCTAATTATTTTAACAATATGTCCATTACTTTTAGCTAACTATTATAATTGATCCATTATGTTTGGCAATTTCAATCACTTTGCTTTTAGCTTACTATTTCAACTGCCGTTACTTGTTGCTATTTATGTAAACAATTTATCCATTACATTTAGCTTACTATTGTAACAATTTATCCATTGTTAGCAATTTCTACCACTTTGCTTTTAGCTTACTACTTCAACAGTGTATCCATTACTTGTAGCTGTTTATTTAAACAGTTTATCCATTACTTTTTGCTAACTATTGTAACAATTCATCCATTACTTTAGCTAACAGTTTCACTTTTCTCCACGCTTGCCAACCACATGCTCAAACGCAACACATTGCGTTCAAGTGTTATAGCTGACTCAATATGGGTATATATTCTTTAATCAAACCTTTAAAGTAAAAAATTTTCAAATTAGTTGAATCACTCAAAATTTTCCACATATCCTGGCAACTGCAGAAGTAGCCCCCTGTGGTGGAGCCGTGGTTGGAAATCACTTCCTTACTACATCTGATGCTGCATGTACATGTGAGTCCCAGAATCTGCCTCGGCCTGTCTTCAATTCCACTTTTCGAGCCGTATAATCCAGTGTCTGGATTGATGTCGGGGTATGCACAGCAGTGGGCGTTCTCCCTGCCTTTCCTCTAATTCCTATCCAAACTGATACAATCCCTGTGTATTTCCTTGTGGGTAATTATGAGATAAAGGTGTGGTGCTGTCTGGGATTAAAGCCGAATCAGAAACTACATGAAGATTTTTGCCCGTGATTGTAAATGGATTTGAGGCAAGCTGTCACTTCTACAATATATCACGCTTCACAAAGACTTATTCAGTCCTGAACAGACCTAGTGGAGGTGGAATGTATCCCTGGCTGCTTCTGATGAAGTGGGCCCTCTTGCTACTACTGGGCATTCAGATGTAAGAATCTGTGCTGCTGGCGAATGAGGCCTATAATGAGGCCCTGGAGATGTCTAGCTTAGACTCTATTGCTTTCTCTGCTTACCACCTAACTGACAGTGACTGCCAATCAGCTGCATGGCAAAGTAGAGTTTGTAGGTTTCAGTGGAATGTGGTAGCCAGGCCTGTTGGCTGTGGCGTGTTGAGTTTATCGTAGTCTGCGAAGCTCTTTGGAACAAAGAGCCTCTATCAATTCCTAATGGAGATTCCTCCTTTCCTGGTTTTCCTCCATTGTTGAATTCCATGTAGCTACTTCAGTCTCAGGGTCCTGGTATTGTGCACGCTGGCTCACTGTCATGACTTAATGGGACAGGAATAGAACAGAGCCATCGTTAATGATATTAGTAACACCGGTGCTTTTCCTAGGACAATTCAAAATGACTGTTGTGGAAAAAGTTGATTCGCTCACTGTCTTAAGAGGTACATTTTAATCTTTGGTGTTAATTTCAAGTCAAAGGGCAAAAAAAAAAAAGTCCAAGTGAAGTTGTGTTCTCTTTAAAGTCTACTGTGATTTTGTCAAGTCAAGGGGCCAGTAGGCTCCAACTGAAGTGTTGGTTGAATGGTCAAACAGAGTCTGAATCCTCCTTTCCAACATCAGACAAGCGTGCCCACTTCAGAGTGGCTGAGCAGGTGATGAAGTAAGCAGGTTTTTCTGTAATGCTATTTTTTTGTTCTTCACACAACTACCTCTGTCACTTTTTTATGCACAAAGTGCCACACTACGAATGCCTTAAGCTGCCTTCAGATGATAAGACATTTGCTCTTCGTCACCACAAGGTAGGGCGCACACACTTGCAAAGGCAAAGCAGGTATGCGTCATCAAAAAGTGGCTCTTCACATACAGCTGTAATCTCATTGGTTGCACTTTGAAAGGTCAGCGACAAACCAAGGTCCAAGTCAAAATAATTTGAACTTTGAGCGCAGCACTCAATTTTGGTCCTTTCTTTAGGATCAAATCTACCCTTCTAGAAAACAGTAGATGTGTTCATTTTATTAATAAGTGTTGTATATTATGCAGGGACTGTTGCAAAAATCAAGCAGTTCATAAATGTCAGAGTTAAAAACAAGAAGATGTTTACAAAAAAGGAAATGCCACTACAGAAGCATGGGGATACGTTTTTTTTTATTATTATTTTGCTTTCCCTTTATATTGCGTATATTTTTTAATCATAATACTGTAAACCTTTGCACATCCCCTCCCTGTGATAAGCAAAAACATAGTTACGAAACGTTACGGTTTCTGACGGTTTCCGTCAGAGAGAGGGAATTTCATCCCAAAGCTTGCCTGCCTACACGGATGGTTCACGGAACAACCATATGTCATGGTAAAGTGTTTGGTGACAGTAGAAAATATAAAACTCTTGACCTAAATTTTCTGGTTGATGAGTAGAACCACTTTCAGAACAACACAGGGACAAATGTTTTCACTGACTTCAACTCTGTGGTTCACTCTAGTAGTCATTCAAGAGTTTTCTGTGAGAGAGAAACTTGACTCTTCAAGAGGACCGTCCATGCCCACTGGCCCATGGAATAACGTAAGGAAGGACGTCATAAATGGAGGGATTTTATGTTCCCTGCAACAAGAGCTGGACGGATACTTGAAGACTCTGACCTCCTCCGATCGGCCGAGGCTATTCTGGAAACCAGTTTCTCTGTTCAGTCCTTCTCACGATCCATTTCCCACTGTATTTGAGTTTAGCAACATAATCTGGTGTTAGCGAGGCGCATCGTCGGGTCCTGCCCTGCTTATTTGAGGAGCGGCTCGCCGATGGGTTTATTTGAAATACCGGCAGAGGAATGATCAGGCGGGCCTGAGAACCAGCTACGTGAAGAATGTTAAAATAAATCCAGTCCAAGGCTCGATCGGTTCGTTTGGCCCTTTCTGTCTGTTGGCTTCTCTGATATAATCTCTTGATATTTTGTATGATAATCCCGATGGCTTTGAGAAAACACTTGAAAATTCCATGAATCCTAAGTGGAGGTATAGTTTCAGAGGGCAGGTATGTCACCACCCCCAGTCTCTTCATGTTCGCCCAGTCACCCACGCAAATGTGCAGTGATTTTGATCAAACTTGACATGCGCACACTCGTGAAACAAGTATGAGATGTGCGTTAACATTAACTGGCAGTGGAAGGGAGGAGGCCCCTCACAAATGCAGCCAGGCACATCATGCTCCAGCTCGGTGTGCTTAGCATTTGAAAGGCAATTGTTGTAAATGGGTGATTGGAGGAGATGGACAACGGAGCTGTGGAAAACATTCGGCTGAAAATGATGTCCTGTTAGTCTGTTAGGAATTTACAGCGCGAGTCAAGTCTGGAACACAGTGAGCAGATGCCACTCTTCATTTTTTTCAATTTTAAAACTAGAAGTCCTTCCAGTTTTGAGGTTTCATCTCACTGATGCTTTGAGAATGTGCAAGAGTTGTATAGAGTTGAGAATGTTGTACTATAGTTTCCATACTGAAACAAACTGTCCAGCAGTCTGGTCAAATATCTTCATGGCGATTTAGTGAGCAAAATTAAAAAAGCTCTGAAATGATCCCTCTTTCCTGGAAATCCCCCCCTCCTGTTCATCTGTATATTTCCTTGAAAAAAATGTCACCCAGCAGATGAAATGCTAACCAGATGTTAAGCTGCCATTGGCAGAGGGTGTCCTTTAACTCATAATGGCTCAATAACGCACAAGTTACAGTGGTGCAGCTCACACGTGTCTCAGCTGTGTTTGCTTTAAGCTCTCCCGGCGAAGGCAAAGCTATCTCTGCTGATTGTATAAGTCACTTGTTTCCGTAAGAGGATGGAAAAATATCACGTTCATGCTAGAAAAACAACCATGACATTCCAAAGGAGAGGCAAGGCTTTAACAGTATATATTTGTGATTATCATACCTGTCTGTAATTTGTAGAAAATTGCTAATAATCAAAATATGTCCTGTGTTTACTTTTGTAATTGGATCACATGCTCTCGGGAGATCAGGACGTACCTCTGCAAACTGTTTTGCAGGATGAATGTGAAAAAAGCAAAAGTAAAAATATTTGGATACATTAAAAAAACTCACAATAACACAAAGAACAAAAGTACACTAACATTTAATGAATCCAAGAAAGTGATACATCAATTTGGTGCAGGTATAAGCCACATGAAAGTACAATTACCAGTACTAATCCAGAAAAACAGAAAGTCCACAAAACACTGCTTTCCAACATCAAAGTCAAGTACTATACTATATCTGTCCATATTTACTTTTCACTTTCAGGTTAACACACAAAAAAAAACACAACGTGTCCTGTTTCATCCATAAATCACCACACACTATTGTGTATTTACATTATATACAGAGGTATTGATAAGACAATAACAAATGCAGTGTTTTTACATTTTCATAAACTGGATAAAGTTTCCACTGAACAGCACTGAGCCAGCAGGCTGTCCTTGGACACAATAACAAAGTATGAAAAGGGCGCCTCAGAAAGGTCATCTTGTCACAGGAAAATTAAGTGTTTTAAAAAATCAGTTATATTTCCCTGTATATCAATGCTAAACTAAATTAAAGATACTGGAAAAATAGATTTTATTCATAGTTACAGTATATATGCATGTTTAAGTTGTTATCTTCACTTTCCCTTAAAATAATCTCTGTCCTTTTCTAGCCTGTCCCTCCAAATACAAAGGACTATAAGTGAGATGAAGTCAGGCTCACATTTCAATGACACTTGATATTCTCCAACAACTGGAACCGTAAAATCATCACAGCCGAAATTGTGAAAACAGCTGAACTTGGCCTGAAAACTGAAGCAGATACAGAATACTGAAGCTTTCTGTTAAATATCCAAACAGATCTGTCCACAAACACTTCAAGGCCTCTCTTCTCCTACCTGAACCTGTCTTGATTTACTACCTTGAGCTGGTGTTTGGCTCACGTGTTCAGGCTCTGGCTCTCTTCAGGGCTCGTCTGCTGGCAGTCTGCTTGGTGGTAGGTATGTCCGGAGCACTTCTTCAAGTGGATGGGCACCTCTTCCTGGCCTCCGCTTCCACCTTTCCTAACCTTATCCTTGTCTCTACGGATCTGAGATGTCCCGCTGCTGCCCTTTGACGAAACCGTCTGGCCCCTGAACAGCTGTGCTCGCTGCTGACAAAGGCCCACCTTACTGAGGAGGATGAATACGTCCCCCCTGAAGGCCTTAGTGAAGATGGCATAGAGGAACGGGTTGGCACAGGAATTGAGCGGGTAGAAGAGCACCAATAAAATCTTGGAGTTGGAGACAGTGATGAGCGGCCGGTCCAGCACGGCTGACATGGCGTAGAAGGAGATCGGCGCCATACACAAGAAGTCAGTAAAGATGAGGACAGCCATGCGCTTGGCGATGTTGGTATCCTTGGATCCAGAACGGTAGTGAGGGTTGTGCACTGCGCAGTAGATCTTGAAGTAGCAAGCACAGATAACAAGAAAGGCCAGGATGTTGAGGACCAGCACTGACAAGATGAATACCTGAGCCGCTGTGGACTGGGTGTCCATTGGGAGACAGATGCTGACCCTCTGGTAACTGCTCACCCCAACCAGTGGGAGCAAGGCCAGTAGGAGGCAGAAGATCCAGCCACCTAGCATCACGGCTGCCGCGTGGTACAGACGAAGCTTACGATCCAGCCGCATAGCAAAGGTGATGGCGTACCACCTCTCCAGAGTGATCACCGTCAAGGTGTAGACAGACAGCTCGCTCGCGAAGACCGTAAAAAAACCCGCAAGTCCACAGCCAGGGCCCGTCTGCCAGTCTATGGCGTGGTTGAAGTACTCGGATCGTGTGTGGAGGTCTACAGAGGCGATAAGCAGCAGATAAATCCCCATGCACAGATCTGCAAAGGCGAGGTGACACATGAGGAAGCGGGAGACCGAGAGCTTGTAGTGACTGGTGAGCAGCACCAGGAGAACCACCACATTTCCCAGAACAGCCAACAGACTCACAAACCACACAGACACTCGCAGGAAGCCAAAACCCATTATGTCCTCACAAGGGTTGAACTCATCGGGCACCGGTGCACACGCCACCTCCTCTCCCTCCTCGCACACCACATAATCGTAACGACTGTCAAAGTCTTGGCTGGTGTCCTCCTGGGGGTTCTTGAGGGTCTCTCCGAAACCCACATCCTCATCTGGCTGGCCCCCAAAGTAGGTGTGGTAGTGGAGGCTTCCATGGAAGTCACCTCTCCTCCAGTCTTGCTGGGTCTCTCTGTGGCTTCCGTCATTTGGCTCCTGGTCTGGGACTGTTTCCCCCACACCGTCCCCTTGGAGGGAAGGCATGCCGAGGGGCCCCACAGAGCGCTTGTGATGCTGGTCGTAGAAAGCAGTCAGGTTACAGATGAGGTACTCCAAAAAGCTGAAAAACACATACAGATTGAGTTCATAAAGTAATACTGTAGTCCAAAATTAGACAAAAATACACAGACCTGGCTTCAACCCTCACTCGCACTAAGTGTTAAATCAAATCATTTCATTTATATATCCAGTTGAAGAAAAGTAATTCCTGTTTTGAGAGTCATTATTAGTCTGGCTCAACCTTCTTCCTACAATAACAGCAATGAGTGACATTAATTATGGCAGCACTGAAAGAAGTTATAGGTAAACACGTCAGAGGGTTGATTCAATCCCTGCCAAGATCCACACCATACAAGTGCAGCTGCCCCACTCGCTGAGGTGGATCATCCAAATAAACGAAAAACACAATATCATTCTGTTGGACGCTGTTTGTCTTTCAAACGCTATTCGACGAATGCAAAATTAAGAATTGCCGAAAGCTCACCCTCGTTTCTTTTTGAGATTTTTGAAGCCGCAGCAGTGGCTGGGGTAGGTGAGGTTGGCGATGGTGAGGTGCTTGAAGGTCTTGATGGGCGGCAGTTTCTTGAGGGCCCAGGCATTGCGCGCCTTCAGCTCCCGGAGAGAATCCATACCTGTGGTCGGCAGGGAGGTGATCCCTGTTAGGGACACGTCTCTTTAGGACAGACGGGAATGAAAGAATTTAGGAAGATACATTGTATGCATTAACACAAATGTTTGTTTTTGGCTCTAGTAATGGTAAAGTGGTGATGAAAGGAAGGTGAAAGGGGCAACAGAGTTACTGCCAATGCATGGGGCCATTCTTGGCGACATCCTAGCCCCATTGGGGGCTCTTCAAAGGTATTTTTGTGATGTCATTTAAAGTATGCTTTCAGCCAGGAATGATAAAATGTTTGCCTGGGTCAAAACCAACAAAACCATCAAATTCAATATTTCCACAGACTTACTTTCTATGTAACGTTACATTTGACAACGATGTCTTGGAGATCGGGAAGAACCTGGGCAGTTCTCAGCTGCCTAACGTTAGCCCAACATGGTGAAACAAGTAACGTCAGCTAAGTTAACACTGCTTAGCTAACGTTTGTGGGCTAAGACACTGTTTAGGGGCTGCGGCGGTCTCACAGAATAAATTAACTCCATCAACAAACTGTTGCGTTATTGTGAAATATAACGTTAGTTGCTCTAACTAGGGCGACCTAATGACCACATTAGCTCCATCGCGAAACACACAAAGCAGTCGCAGATTTTTCTATAGAACAACTTTATTGTTTAGACCAACGCGTTTTGGCTTGTGACCATGATGAAGGCCACAAGCTGAAATGCGTTGGTCTACAAGTGTTGCTGGAGTTTTGACCTTTCCGGATACCTGTACCTTCAGGTCACAAATGGGCCTAAGCTACGCCCCTGATACAGGTGATAACATGCAATTTTCTGCATACCCCACTCTGTAAAAATGAACTTGCTGCTGCCAATAAATAATACTGAATACTATACTTTCTTCCGCTACCCAGTACCTTTCACGACTAGAATCAATGTACTATCAGCAAATCTACAGAGAAGTCAGACATGATAACACCAGAGATCTCATAGGTGGGTTAAACAACACCCTCCATCTGTTTCCTAAAGTGAGCTCCTCTCTCCTTCATCATCTTTAAACTATTACATGTGGTATTTTTTGCACTCGGCCATCACGCCAAAGCCAGCTCAAGCTCATCGGGACAAAGACATGCAAGGGATTGACAATCTCAGCAACATCCCGTGTGATCCTATTATCAGGACATTCTGCTGTTCAGCACCGGACGCTCCCCCCTTCCAGGGGCCAAGTAGAGGCCACACTCTCTTTTGCTTTCTTTAGTTTCATAACCCATTACACCTCGAAGTCATTGTATCTGCTGATTAATTTGATTAAATAAAAGAAACACAAGCCAAACCATTTCGTATTTGCTAAGAGCTCAGTTGTTCTTTTTTAGTCCCATTTGCTATCCCCACTTCTCTTTTTTCCTCTCATGGGGCACATTGTGTAAAAAAAAAAGCAGCACAGACTCTGAGTGTCAATCTGATTTTGTCATTCCCAGATGTTTAGCTCATGACCTCATGGAGGTGACTTCATTCAGGACATGTTCCTCAGTGGAACAGAGGAGGAAGACCTGCACACGAACTCCATTTACCTAACCGGACACTTAATGGTCAGATCAGAGCCATAAAAGCAACTAGATAGCCGTGGTAAAGGGATTTGGCAATCAAACACCTTCAAAATGGAGACTCGGCTTTAATAACCATGGGAATGGCAAAAACGACGACGGTATCAGAGAAACGTCGGGAAGTTTCTCCCTCCCACGCTTGCACACAATGCGTTTCGGATTTCTTGGTCAAAGACACAGCTGTGGAGCAATGATCTTTACTCTTTGATGATATGCTATCCATTTCGCAGACATGTCTCATCCAGTCTGCACATTGTGAATGAGGAAAATGTTCAAATATATCTTCTTGACATGGTGTGAATAATGAAATGACCAAACAAGGCCTATTATGCATTGCTATATACGCTTTGTAAATTTGAAATATATCATTGAAACAGTAATACATCCCTTTCTTGGAAGAGAAGATCGATACCACTTTCATGTCTGTACGATAAAAGCTATAGCCAGGATATAGTTAGTTTAGCTTATCATAAAGGCTAAAAGCAGGGGGAAACTAGCATGGCTCTCCAACACCTGTAAAGCGCACTAATTAACACATATCTTGTTTGCCTTAGAAAGCGAAAATGCAACTGTATTTACCAAAATGTGAAACTATTCCAGGGCAGGTTCATCTGCGTTCTGTTCAGTTTTTTAGTTTTTTTTCAAATGTAAACGCCCACTAAACCATTGCAAAAAGCAGTGGCAAAGGTCACCAAACTAAGCCAATCAAAGCTAATCAATAAGGTTATGAATAATGTGAACGCTTGCACTAGCTGTGTCAAAGTTAGCTGTGCTCCATTCGGAAATAACTGAAAGGTTTAGTTTGGATTTTGGGGTGGGGTTGTATTTATTATCCCGCGGGGTAAAATTACTGCTTTTCTGAATGTAGTCTGGTATCGTTGAAGAGAGCGATATAACGACCGATTTAGGTAGACCAGCAATTCCCGCATTCTGCGAGATAATTTTTTTTTTTTGTGAATGGAGTCTGACTGTTGGCTTTGAAGACAGTGGTATAATAGCTTCAGTTTCCCGTTGGAAAGGGCTGTTCAATGGCGAGGTAAAAGCCTCTGTGGACGGGAGCAGCAGAAAAAAAATATTTTAGCCACTTGAAAAAAAAATCAATATCAGTTTACTGTGAGTATACACTATATTTAGAATATTTTTACCGCTTTATCTTGCCATCAGACAGCCCTTTCCAACAGGGAACTGAAGCTATTATATCACTGTCTTCAAAGCCAACAGTCAGACTCCATTCACAAAACAATAATGTTTATCTCGCAGAACGCAGGAATTGCCGGTCTACCTAATCGGTCGGTTAGCTTGTGTTATTGTGTGACTTTCGGATCAGAACTAACACAGCAGCCTACATTGCTTAGGTTCCGTTTCGGTACTCCTGTCTGCTTCTCCAAACCGGGAGCATGCCGACCCCCATCTAAGTTACTGTATGTAACGTGTAATACTCTAATGTATATATAGTGTGTTCATGTAGTAGCATCATTATACAGAAACATACGCCATGTGGGAAACTTTTTTTTAGAAAGGCTTGGTAAAATAGCGTTTTGTTGCTAAAATGTATACTTTGACCAAAAATTGAATACATAGCCTAAGGATCACCACTGGGAAGCTACAGAATGATATAAAGACCTAAAAAAAGACATAAATAAAGGACTCCGCCCTTTAAAGTGAAACCATGTAACAGGAGCCACTGTAGCTATGAGTGTAAATTACGGTATCACGGTAAAACATAGTGTAGCACAAATAGAGTAGAGTTACCTAACAATATCTACCTTAAGCTTGCTAACATCAGCTATCCTTAGCAGCTGGTCGTACCAGACCAAGCAAGGCTGTAGCAGTAAAACCAATGAGTGTATTGAACTGAGCAAGGGTGTCATTTATTGCTTATGAGTTCAACATTTAATTTGTAAGAGAATACATGTTTTTCTTCTTCTGAAAGTTGCATAGTGTTGCTTTAAAGTAGGCTACAACTGCACCTAACAAGCACAAACGTGTGTAACCAAAACCATATTCCACCAAGATCCAATTTAACAAATTTATCAATTAAAATACATTTATTTAGACAACAGATTAAGTCTTGTCAAACTGTTTCTGTGGTAATAATAATAATAATAGAAAGATGAACATAAATGGATGTCACTGAGTTTAAAATAATGTGGCTCACCTCTTGGAAATAATTAAGTTTGACATATAAAGGTACTGTATGTGAAGCATTGTGTGTAATTACAAACAGAGTACGGCCCAAATTTTCAACCCTTCAGGTACTTACAGAAGCATGGGGCCACTGATGATGCCCGCAAAAGCCCTTTCATCCATCTTGGAAAGATACTTATTCCTGTGAAGGTCTCTGGAAAGGGAAAGCACAAATTTAAGTTTATTAGAAGAAAAGCAATCCTTCACATTTCAATCAGACTGACAGAGGCGAGGCATGGCATAATATTTCCCCGAGCCTCATCACTGCACGTTTCTGTTTATTTTCCTCTCATTTCAGAGGTGAAACATGACAGAAAAACGTTTCACTCACACTGTTGATTCAGACAGTATAAGATGTGATGGTGTTCTCCTTAAATACACTGCACCCTCACTACACCATCACCCTGAATCCCTTAAATCTAATAAGGATAATAGACCTGTGAGAGGTGTGTTTATCTTGGTCAGGCTGTGCTGGGATCAGTTCTCCCCTCAGAGCAGATCAGGCGCCAACACAAACACCCATGTGCGAAGACTCACTAGTCACCGACCAATGGCTTAATTAGGCTCTTATAAGGACCTGGGATGTGTGTAGGTGTTGTTAAGGAGGAGAGGGGCCTTAAATTAATATCATTAATACCTCATATCCTGAATATGCAGGATTCTGGACCAGTGGGTGACAAGAAGAAAGAAAACATGTTTTGACAAAAGAAGAAAAGGAAGCAATGCTTACCTGTTCTCTCGTAGTTTATCCAACTGAGGCTATTGAATATACAAGTGTGAAATAGATTTCTTCAAGTCTGACATAGATCTCGTGTCCTTAATGCTGACTTCCTGATACCCACATTTGGAAACATGTTTTCTTGAGAATATATTTACATGAGAAATCCAGTTTAGCCTACTAATCAAGAGCTGGGCTTAGGCCCTTTTTGAGTACATATGAGAAGCCCTGTAGAGACCCAACTGTGATGCCGCTGCTTTTGTAGGGCAATTTTGGGTAAGGAAATACACAGGCCAGATGTCAGAAATTATTTTATCCCGGCAAAATACTGAGCAACATAATTTTTGGAGAAATGTAAGACCTCTAAACCGACTGATTTTGATGTCCTAGTGAAAGATATTGTACCAGATTAAAAAAACAAATGTCTCTTCAGAATTTAATTTAATTCAAAAACACTGTTTAAAAAGAATTTAATAAAAAATAACCCTTGAACCTAATACACACGTTACAACAACATAACACTGATCTGATCATTCAGTGTGATAGTGTGTCAGTTAGTTTATAGAGCAATTTTGGGTGAGGAAATACACAGGCCAGATGTCAGAAATTGCCTAATCCCGGCAAAATACTGAGCAACATAATTTTTTGTGAAATGTAAGACCTCTAAATCGACTGATTTTGATGTCCCAGTGAAAGATATTGTACCAGATTAAAAAAACAAATGTCTCTTCAGAATTTAATTTAATTAAAAAACACTGTTTAAAAATTATTGGATAAAAAAATAACCCTTTAGCCAAATACACGAGTAATACCAAAACACTGTTCTGATTATTCAGTGATAGTGTGCCGATTAGTTCATGTGTGTCTGAAACTGTTGAACAAAATTGTTAAAGGAATAGTTTGACGGTTTGGGAAATACGCTTTCTTGCCGAGAATTAGATGAGAACATTGATAACACTCTCATTTCTGTATGATCCATATGAAGTTACAGCCTGCAGCCGGTTATCTTAACTTGACGTTAAAGACTGGAAACAGCTTAAATAGTCACGCACACAACCTCTGGTAAAACAACAACCTATAGAGTGCTCCAGGGATGACGTATTTTTGTAGACCAACCAGGAAGGTAGCATCGCCCTGGGTTCCTTCGACAATAAAAACAATGGGATTTTTCCATTGGGTTTTGGATTATGGCAGAAAAAAGGCTCTGTGGCAAACAAAAGTTAATGATACTTACATGTTTTGTTCGGCAGGATAATCTCCACAAATGAACAACACTTTAATGCTTTTTGAAGTTTGAATGCATTCGCCAACAGTAAAAAGCTAACATTAGGCTATAAACGAACACCACGGACACGAGCGCGAGTATACACAGCGAGGCTGTAAAGGCGACTTGTTAGCAACCGCCTTTTTAAAGAAACATAAAAGCTTCAAAATTCCCTCGTGATGTATTTATTGATGTATTTTATGTCGTAGAACTAAATGTTAAAATCGCTTCAGCTTGTATTAACCAAGGACCTTATTTCCAGCATCTAACGGCATCTAAAGTGCTAAGATGCTGACTAATTTAGTACTAATTTAGTATTTTAGTACTCATTCCTGTTGCACTCTATTGTCGTTAGACGTAAATACGGATTAAATAAGATATGACGTGTTATTAAGTCAGCTAAACAGTTGCTGGCTGTAGCTTCATATTTAGCGTTCAGACATGAGGGTATCAATCTTCTCATCTAATTCTCGGCAAGAAAGTGAATACACATATCCCAAAATGTCGAACTATTTGGAGTTAATATGAAATACCTACACTTGATCTAGCTTGGTCCCATTGAAAGCATGATGTTGGATTTCTCTGAAGCCATTTCCATACAGCATCCTGGAACAAAAGGAGAAGTTTACACGTTAATATCAAGATAATAGCACTGATCATAATATGTCCCTTTAGATTTAATAACCAACCTACTGTGTGAAAATATTTTCCATGTGTTGATACCTCACCCGTCTCCGCGCAGCAGTGATAGAGATAAGTAGGACCTACTTATTTCACATTCTATGGTGAGGTTTCATCTGCCTGTGCAATTTTGCGGTTTTTATCCCCACATTTTCAGTAACATGCTGTTTTGTGGATTAAAATTGCAATCCCTTTTCCCTCCCAAACCAAACCGCATACATGTGATTGCCTGTTGTGTTTGAGTGTCTGTGTACTTGTTTTTGCTATCTTTGAAAGATTCAAGTGAGTTCAGAGGGAGGACATGTTTTTAAAGTTAGGTCTTTTTGGCCAATCCACACTTCGTCTAGTGGCTATTTTAGGGTTTGGATTGGATTTAGGGATAAAGGACACTCAGGGTGTATTTACTACTGTTTCCATCTAGTTCAAATTTCCCTTGTGCATTTTGTATGAAAGTGTATTACAAACATACACGTAATTGCATTAGGTGTAAGCAGTTCTTTCCTGTACATTCATGCATGTGCGTATCTGCATGCATGTGGTTGCTCTTGCACATATCTGACTTACACTGTCAACACGTCGCTGGTGATGCCACGGAACGAGTTGGCCGGGATCTCAGTGATGTAGGGATGATCAACAATTTCCCTGCAAAGGAATAGAGAGGAAATTAAGTGGTGTTGTAAATAAATACCTTTCACTTGAAGTGGCATAGGGAGGGTAGGTAGTTGATGAATGTTTTCTGAAGTATTATGGCTCAGCAGGAAAGTTAAATTAGATGGAGTTGAGAGGGTGATGACAGAGGGTGAAGATGTTCACTTCACGCAGACATGCAGAGGGTTACATTATATATGGAAAGGCAGATGCTTATTGACTCAAAAACAAAGATACACAAACGCAGAAAGCACAAACTCTGCTTATGTAACATAACAATAACACAATCAAAATGATTTAAAAAAAATTAAAAAGTATATTGCGAGATAAAGCTGCTCATCTTTCTGACAGTGTTGTTGGTTTAGTTGATAGTTAAAGTAATGGCTCTGAATTAATATAGTAATTAACATTAAAATGCCATAATTAACAGTTTTAGCTAGCGTGGACATTGATTGGTGTGCTTAGTTTAAAGTGGTAAAGTTACAGCAACTTACAGTATGAAGTTCATGTCATTAGAGCGGATGTTGCTCAAGTCAGGGAAGAAAGAAAGGCCGGTATTGAAAATTCCCCTGAATAGCAAGAGGATAGAAACTGTCAGGACATACAGTAGACACAAGAGAGACTACACAAAACAAATGATAACAGTGTAATGAAAATGTATAGTGGGCATTGCTATTATAATAATAATCCTAAAGATCTGAGTTTAGTAGACGCATCTTTAATAATAACTAGCCCACATTTCGTATACTGGCATATTTATTTGTGACACCTAATAGGACAATTGTCTGCTTTATGATTGAGGGACTGCCTCTGCGCGGCTCTCAACATGGCGATGGCTGAGCCGGCGGCTAGCAGTTAATGGAGCTAGCAGCTAACAGTGCTACCAGTGCAAACAATGGCAACACAGCTAACAGTGTTAACTTGGGGGTGACCCGGACGTAATGGCCGTTATGCTTCCGCAACGACACCGTGGGTTGGGACGGTGTTATCAGCCGTAACCGGCGTCGATTAGCTAGCCAGTGCGACACACAAACAGGGACTCACATGCACTAACATGTATATAGGCCTACGCACGGCCAGAACGTCGGCTATATGTAAACAGAGAAGCTCAGATTACAACACACACAGAGGGAGTCTGACTTCATTCTCTGCTCAGGATGCCATTACTCCACTATTCTATATCTTTACACAGCAAATAGTTGAGAACCTTTAGGGCGCTTTCACAAGCCATAGTCCGCTTGGCTGGTTCGAATCAGAGTGAAATTGATACTTTTGGTTCATTTTCTGTTTGTTTCGGTTTCACAGTGCACAAATTAAAGTGGACCAAATAAAAAAACAATAATCTGCTGAGGGGCGTGTACGAAGGATCTATTTCGTCTCGAGAGCTGACACTTCCATGCAGGGAATAGCAGACTTTGATATATCGCTGTCGAAGTGTTCACTTTGACTTTGCACTGATCTACTGTGCGCACGAATCTCTTCTCAAAAAACGGACTTTATTTATCATATTCTGTTCTCTTCGGATGTCAAGCAAACATCGGACTTCTGCAGAAGGTCATTTACCTGTGACCATCTTGGTTAGCTTGGAAACGGTCCGAGACCACCTCTCGCAAGCGGTCTCGGACCTTTTGTTTTGGTCCGTACCAGATAACTGCGCTCACAGACAAACAACCCACACCAGGGGTTGAACTGCACCAGTTCTATTAAAACAGACTAAATGTTGGCTTATGAAAGCGCCCTTAAAGGACTTTGAAGTTCTCATGAGATCAGTCCAGCTACTTCAATGTCTAAATTATTGCCAGACATAAGCATTTCAAATATAGATCCCTCATCTTTTTTGGTAATGTTGTCAGTATGTGGAATTCAATGACAAAAAGAACATGCACTGAAAAATACTCACAGGTATTTGAGGTTTGGGAGATTTTTAAAGGCTTCTGGGTCGATGTTGGTCAAACTTTTTGCATTACGAATCTCTCTGAAAGACCAGACAAGAAAAAAACAAATGTCCTGAAAATGCACTTTCACATAAAAATAAACTCATTCATACATAGGTAAATGACAGAAGTGTGTGGTGGCCACGATGTAATTATTTGGACCCACATTCAGAACCACACACTGTCTTAGAACCTGCTGACATAACAGGAGGTGCATGCCAGTGTGCGAGAGAGGGGAAACTCAGTGCAGACAGCCAGGACCGGAAGTAGAGTCCAATTAGTGTTTCATTAGTGTGTTTACTCTGGTCCGCCCTGGGCTGGACTGAACACCTCTCTCTCTGCTGTCTGAAGCCATGTGGTGCTCTGGAACGTGTGTCCTGGCCCTCCTTCACACACCTGGCAAACCACACTCGACCCAGCAGACAGACGTGGTCAGGTCAATGGGAGTCACTGAGTGTGAGAGGTTCATCTTCTCAGTACTGAGGGCAGTTTTATCAGCCAATGTAACCATTGCATTGTCTGTCAAGCAGACTATAAAAAACTCCTGAGTGGCAACACCTGTGCCAAAGAAGTGAGGTGAAGAGTTTGAATCTTTGTCACAACTCCTTGAACTCCAGAGGGTCGGTCGCACAGTGCTGACGTGAATTTAATTTCCTTTTACTTGGATTTTCTATTGATAAAGTTTGTGTCTCTGTGGGTTGCGGGTGGTCTTTTCTTTCCTCAGGCATGCTGGGGCAAGTCACGATAATTAAGTCTGAAAAGGTTTGCGCTCTTGATTCCAGCCTCACTTAAAAAGTAGAATCAGGTTAACGTAGCCAGTGTAAACAGTACCATCGTCACATAGGAAAATAGCCTTGAAAATGAATCAGTGCATTTCATATCTCGATTATATGACTATTAAATCGGGCAGACAATGCTCTTATGACCAAACTGCTCACTTTTAGTTTATGTTTTTAAAACATTTGATGTCTTTTTGCATATGAAGAGCCTCTTCTAGTTTTTTTGTCAGTGTGCGAATCTTTTTCTTTTTCATCATTTCTACATGTGTTTCATACTATGTGGTCATGTTAAAGCAGCAGTCATTGATTATTTGGTCACTTGGGGGCAGTGTAACAATTTGTAAACACAACAATGACCTATTATAACCTTATAAAGGTGTTAAGGTGAACGTGTTAGCAAACTGTTGCCAATTTTAGTCCTCCAACAGACACCTTGTACCATTAGCATTAATTTAGAGAATCATGTTTCTGACTACCAGACAATTGTGAGTCCAATATTATCTGCTCTTTTAGCTTTTTTTTGGTCTCCACCAACTTCTGGGGAAAATCTGTATCTTTAGCTGCTAAATGCTCCACTATGTTCACCAGCTTGTTGCTAACTTTCTTTGTCTTCTGTTTGGTGTTGGGCTGGTAGCTAGCAGCATGTTTATCAGAGCTTTTTCTTTTGCTGAAAACAGCTCCCTTCTGTGGCTGGAAATGAGTTGAGGGTTATGAAATGAAGTGAGACTGTGTGATTTAAAGCCCCCTGAGGCAAATCTGTGATTTATGATCAGTGGGCAACCTGCGGGTCTGAGAAGTGAAGCCAATGCGGAAGTGCCTTAAACTTGCATTCTACCTAATGGCCAGCAGGGGGCGACTCCGCTGGTTGCAAAAAGAAGTCTGATTGTATAGTCTATGAGAAAATGAGCCTACTTCTCACTTGATTTATTAACTCGGTAAACATTGTAAACATGAGTTTATGGTCTCAATCGCTAGTTTCAAGTCTTCTTCAATACAGCACGATGTTCATTTAGTAAATTATGGTCCCATTTAGAGTCAAATAGACCATAAAGCAGGGGATGCTACCACGGTGTTAGCCAGTCTGGGAGTTGTCCATTTTTTCGCCTTACAACTTTTCCCCTTTCACAGTGTGTTTTCAGTTCATGAAAGTTAATTATAACCTTTTTGGTCGCCTAATAACATCTTATTCAGTGTTTGGTTATACTTGGCTCCACCCTCTCATGTCACTTCTGGTTGCAATGAAAATCAAGATGGCAAAGGCCAAAAAGCTAAACTCGAGGTTTCAAAGCGGCAGTCCACAAACAATGGGTTACGTCACAGTGTCTAGGTCCACTTTTTATATACAGTCTATGTTTGTGATATTGGGCTATACAAATAAAATACACTTAAAATAAGGCGTAAAACCAAAACAATCAGCTCAAAGGCGCTATAGAGTTCCATAGAGCTGAGAGAAACTGCAGTCGGCTAACGATTTATAACTACAAGTGACACTTTTTACATTTACACATATCAATTTGATCAATAGTTAATATAAAAAATATTGATTAATGCAGCTTTAACTACACAATTTATTTCCTGTGGATGACCCAAACAAACTGCTGTTGTTGCTGCTGTAAAGATAAAAATACATACTGTCCTTTATGCCAGAGTTTTTATTTTTTTCCCACAAATTGCCAAAAAATGTAGTAGCTTTCATACTGTATAAGTTGACCATCACTGCACTGTATCATTTGCCAACAGATGACTTAAAACTGAGATTTATCTATATAAAAAAACTTCCCCATGTGACAATTTTTGCTTCCCAGTTAAAGCCAAGAATTCTTGCCAGCGGTGGTGGTTTCACTTGATGGTGGCATGAGACAAACTTCACCCAGCCCCCTCTGAATTCTCAGCTCCGACTGCAGTCTTGGATCCACAGCTGCTGTCGGCCTCGAGCAGCCAACAGGAAGCAGAGCATTAATTTGTGTCTGACCCTGAAGGAAACCCGAGAGAGATGCCATTATCTGATGTATGGCACTACACCACACCAATCAGTGGCAAATAGGCCCCGGAGATCCAAAATACACCCCCAGAACACTGATACAGCCCTCAGCTCGCGGTTTGAATTATTGTTTCTGTCTGTATTTCGATGTCTGGAATTCAGCAGCTAATAAGGAAAGACTAAAGGGAAGGATAATTAAGTAAAAATATGACAGCCAAATGATACACACACACATGCATCAAGTCACGTCAAATTAATTTCTGTAGCTGTTAATCATAGTTACTGTCTCAAACGGCTACACATGCCCACATTTTATACAGTAATTGAAGGGTGGAAACAAATTGGGCAGGCTGCACACAAACTGCTGTTACAAAGATGCTGTTACTTGGAACAAATCATTCACATAGGCAGGAAGTCTTGCAGTAATATATGAAGTGCTAGGAGGTGTTCTAGCTGGAGAGTGTGTGGTCCACCCGGAGACTCAGCCATAAATCTCTATCCCATAATTGAGAATAGAGTGCACCTTGCTAGACTTTTTCCCCTGAGCTGCTTCAACAAGAGCTGGAGCATGAAGAAGACGAGGAGAGAAGCCAAACACGGGCTGTTGTTCGGGGGGCCTCTCCACTCTAACATGCTTATTCTGACTGTCTGTTTAGACCAGGCTCAGTAATAATGGCTCAGATAATTTCATCAAATTGAATTGCGTCTAATCTAATTTGCATGTCCGCAACGGGGTCTTTTTTTTGTCAATTTTTTGAATTGCGAGTGAGGCAAAACTGCTCTGATGAGGAGCATTAAGTGGTGTGCAGGGGGAGAAATAAGCTTCTAATGTGTTTCTCCCTTACTTCCATTTGCTGCCGGCAAGGTTCAGAATTAAGCATTTTTCTCTCCAGAGAGCAAATGGAGCAGCTTAATCAATAAAGATCGATAAAGAGCGTGCCATTTTCCTTTAGTTACTCACATGTGGGTGATTTTCCTCAGGCTGTGGAACGAGTGCCTCTCCAGCCTCTGCAGCGTCACATCGACTGATATATATCTAAAAGAAATACACAGTGCTTACACCAAATCTAAAGTACAAATTGTCTTTCTAACATCAAAATAATGCAGTTTTTTTAACCATCAGTCTAACTTGTAAGAATGAAGGTACTGTGCAAGTGTGCAGGCGAAATATAAGACGTGCTTTTATAAATGAGTTTGAGTGTGGGGCTCTAAAAATGATCCTACAGCCTGCAACTGTTTCCTGAATTTATCAACCCACCTTGCCTAAAGCTGGGTAATTTTACAGGTATGCACCCCACATATACATTACCCAGTCATCAGTCACTATGCTCCCATTTGTTATTACTTGGTAACAAGTATGCTCTTTAAATAAACCATGAATTTAGCACTCGATAAACCTTAAAAATTATAGAAAAAACACACAATTTTGTTTAGTTATTATAGGCGAATCTGACTAAATCTGACTGACATTTTGTTGGTTTTCTATCATGCAGTCTATCATTTAAGCACTCGTGGCTGTTTGAGGCTTACAGAAAACTTCCCATCCACTCCTGTCTCCCTTCATGCATGACTTGGACGTAGACGTCGGACTCAGCGGCTGGGGATCAAGTGTATATTTTGCCTCTACACTGAGACTACACCTATACTGGGAGTCTAAAATCACCACACACCCAAAACGCTCTGCTGGAATACCTAGTCAATGTCCAAGCCCCGCTGCGGTTGAAGTACCAACATTCCTATTGAAGGAACGCATTAGCGCTTCCAGCTGTGATTAGGAGCCAGCGGTGATACTAACCAGAGAGCATATCAGCTGCTTGGGTGGGAGACAGAAAGGAAAGGGGGTGGGCAGTGGGAACTGGGAAAAGGTCCCTACTTTTTAAGCAAAGCAGTTGAAAGGCAACAGGTGGATGAGTGTAACTGCAAAGGGTTGTGTTTGAATAGCAATTAATGCAAAGTGTATGGAATAATCCCACTGGTTAAAAGCACTCACATCCTTGATATGTTGACCATGTTGGCAAAGGCGTCTGCTGGCACGGATGATAGGCGGGTCTCAAAAAGCCATCTGGTTGGGAAATAAAGAAGGGGATTTTAGTTGTCACAAACACGCGTATTTAAATAGCACAATATTAGGCATTTTAGGCTTTTCACGTGTCATTTGAGAAGAAATAATCATTCCCACAAGTCCTCTTAAAATGACAAATTGTTGTTCTTACAATTACATTTTTGTACAGACTAAATCAATTAGATATAACATGTTAGATGGTGATTTAGAGGTGCTGGAAGGTGGATTGTGTTACTGTTGGACAATGCAAGGTTGTAGCTCTTTCCTCCTATTTCAAGACTTTAAGCTAAGCTAACTGTCTCCTGGTTATAGTTTCAAATTTAACGTGATATGAGAGTGGTAGCAATCTTCTCACTAACTCAAAGTAAAAAAACAAAACACCAAAGCGTATTTCCCAAAATGTCAAACAATTTCATGGATGGATGAGGCTAAAATCTTGCAAATGGATATTTTCTGAGTATAATGACATTCAAGGTGGCATTGTGGAAATACTCAAGATTCTCTTTGCAATGAAAGTGATTCTGTTATATATAGATAGTTTTTGTCTTTACAATTGTTCAATAACTCTAGATAGGAAGAGTTGTAAAGGTAAGAAGGAAGGAAAGACAGATAAAGGCCCTACACTAATCACATGAAAGGTTTCTTTGAAGTAAATGGTGAAACAGACCCCCTACTCTAGGAACATGGGGAAAAAACAAAGACTTGGATCTGACTGGACCTGAACTGGTAGCCAAATCAAACAATGTCTGGGTCTGTTTAGGACAATGTTTCAGAAAGTAAGGTTAGGACCTGTGTAGGATACACAGAATAAAAACGGACCTGCCTTGTTCAGGATAAATTAGTACCCAATGTTACAGTTGGAGGCAGTTGTTCTACGATATGAGAAAGAAAATATTTAGAATCTGATTCTTGTTCCTAAACCTTTAAGCGTGTTGCTGTTTTTAGTAAAAGGAGAAATTGTTCAAAATTGAATAATTCAAAAAATTTAAAAACATATTTTTAGAAAGAGAAGTAGTTCGACATTTTATGAAATACACTTTTTTCGCTTTCTTGCTTATAATTAGAAAAGAAGATCAACACTGCCCCCATTACTGTAAATATGAAGCTATAAAGTGTTGCAGGAACGAGTCCTAAAACCTGGAAATGAGTTAGCATTTTTTGCACTTCCGGTTCCCTCTCGAAATCATTGGGTTTTAGTTAGATGCCTGAAATAAGGCCTGTGGTTAACACAAGCTAAAGAGATTTTAACGTTTTGTTCTACGATATAAAATTTGTCAGTAAATATCCCACTCATGAATCTTGATGCTTTTATGTGTCTTAAAAAAAGGTGATTGCTAATAAGTGGCTAAATTAGACTACTAAACGCCATCACGTTAACTCATCCGCCTTTACAGCCTCACTGTGTATACTCGTGCTCATGCAAATGTGGTGCAGTTCATTTATAGCCTAACATTAGCTTTTTACTTCTGGAGATTGCATTCACTCTTCAAAAATCATAAAATGGTAGCCATTTTTGAAGATTATCCAGCTGAACAAAATGTGTAAATATCAAAAACATTTGTTTGCCACAGAGCTTATTTTCTACAATAATCCAAAGACTAATGGAAAAATCCCATTGGCTTTTTGTCGAGGGAACCAGGGCGATGCTAACTTCCTGGTTGGCCTACAAAAATACGTCATACGTCGTGTATACCTTAACTATTCAAGGTCAATGCCTACCCTCAACCATCTCGTAAGAGTTTCGCAATTTGTGTTACCCTCTACGATCCACTTTTACAGCTAGTCAATATGTATTATTTGTTTAATGTGATCTTGCTGCAGATGTTGTGGTGGATTTGAGAATCACAACATAGTAGAGGAAAGAGATTAAGATGGTTGATGTCATGTTGTACTCCAGGGCCACCCTGCCTGAAGTAAGGGTGCACATTCAGAGTTTGTTCCACTGCATCCTGTCTCAACTGGCAACAGTGTATGTATCCATTTGGAAACAGGTAAAAGATGACTCCGTCATCCACCATCTTCATGCACCTTTGGTTCATCAGGGGAACAATAGACTAATTCAGAGGCTGAGATCTGGCCCAGTCTGAATCAGTCACACGGGAGCACAGCACCCAGCACGCGCTTTGACAAACTCAAACAAACAGAGGGACACAGAGCAGACCCTGACACCAAACACCCCCATCAGAACCACGCTGTTCTGCGGCCGCGCTCAAACCCAAATAACCAGCACGCATTTTCTCTGAGGAGCGCGGCGAGAAGACCAATGAGCCCCATCTCGGAGTCTCGAGGAGAAAATTACTCCTCCAATTTGTCATTTTGGATAGAAACCCGAGAAAACAAACAGGTTGGGAATTGAGTTTGAAGTGGGGAGAAGCCACACAATTCATATTATTGCCAGCGTTGGATTGACAACATAGCTGTGTTTACTCAGTGGGCTCTGTCTCATTTTGATGCGTAATGGTCTGTGGTGACCGGTTGAGAGGGCCACTTACATATTCTGCTGCACATTCAACCTCCAGTGTAATTCAATGTAAGATCCCATCATGTAGAAATGCTGTCTAAAAATAAAAAAGTCAGAATGCTTGGACATGCTCTACTTTTACTACTTCTTTTGTACTTCATTTTTCTGTTCTGATCTTGTGTGTTAGGAAGAAAAAAAGAAAGTGGTAAGACAGGTGGTGGTTGACAATGATTTACCTTTTAAATTATACTCTAGGTTTTTATAAAAGATTACTTTTTGTTTTCTCATAAATACGTGAGATAATTATTGCAGAATGTGAAGTAACAGTAACAATTTCCATTACATGATCCATCGGTACAAATTAATAGCTGGGAAACTGTCAGTATTTCCAGTAATCTCGGCTACAGCTCATCATGTTCACTGTCCCACTTCTCATTTTACAATTAATCCCAGTGCTCATCTGTTACCATTCAAGGAACGGCATTAGGATTTCACTCTTTCAGTCAGTTTTATTAGATGAGAGGTCGAGGGACAACGAGTATAACGAGTTATCACATGTTCAAACTCCAATCCAAAAATTCTGAGGTTTTTGAAAGACTGGAACTGCCGTGTTTTTTTTTCCCCTTTTCCCCTTGAAGTCTTTTTTTCCTCTTAATTATTCTCAAATGGAACTCCCCGGGTGTTTGAGAAATGTGCTGTAAAAGGTAAATATTGTATTTGAATGCATCGTCCAGACACAGTCGGGAGTCACGCTACGCAGGCTTTTAAGCGTGTCTGTGCTTTCCTTTCCACCTCTCTGACTCCCAGTGACACATGGAGTAACCTGCACAAGTAGGCTACACACACACACACACAAAGGACTCCAATCTCTAAGTATCCACATATGCACACTCACAGACACGAACAGACGTCTGCTTTGCATTCACATTTTGTTTTTTGAATAGAACATTTTCATCCTCCACAATATGATTTTTAACCAAACTCGTATGTTAATAAAAGGGACATTTTCAAAATGATTGTATGATAAAGTAGGGTTTTAAAAGTAATTTGGCAGCACAAACCTCCACCAATGTTGAAAAAAAAGTTTCAAAAGGAATGGTTTTGGGAATCACGCTTATTTGCTTTCAAGAAGAGAGTTAGATGAGAAGATTGATAGCACACTTTGTACACTAAATCTAGTTAAAGATAGAACCAGCAGCCAGCTCCATTAAAGGGGAACTACACTCATTTTCAAAATTCATACATGTCATTCATATTGTCTAAGACAGTCCAAAAAATATTAGTAAACATGAACAATTCTCTCCCAAATCCAAAAACCAGAATGCTAAAACTCAAACTTGTGATGTCATAGGCTATAAAGTGTGGAGCTGCTCCACAGACAATGAATTGGGAGAGATGTTCTAGATGACACTGAGAGCACCCAGGGGAATATGGTCTATGAGTCTATCGGAACATTTTCTGTTACACAACTGAGAACACTGTAATAGAATAAAGCTCATTTGGGTATAAAAAAGAAAACAAACTGTGGGTCCACGAAATCAGTCTCCCATTCATTGTCTATGGAGCAGCTCCAGACTTTTTATACCCTATGAAATCACAAGTTTGAGACTTCCTACTCTGGTTTCTGGCTTTGAGAGAGAGGAGCTCATGTTCACAGATATTGATTAAACATTCCTAGGCCATGGAAATAACATATGGGAATTATTAATTTAGGTGGTGTTCCCCTTTAAGTTTAGCTTAGCACAAAGGCTGCAAACAGGGGGGGACAGCTAGCTGGGCTCTGTCCACAGGTAACTATTTTTTTCTACCAGCACCTCTAAAGGTAACACATTAAAACATATCTCATTTGTTTAATGCAAAAACCAAAGTGTAAAAACAATTTGCCGCTTTTACGGGGGGTTGGACTGTGCCCTCTGCTCCGTCTTTATGCTAAGCTAAGCTAAGCTAAGCTGCCAGCTGTAGCTTTTTTAACAAACAGTTAGGATAGTGGTATCGATCTTCTCATGTAACCCCAGAAGCAGATAGCGTAATATTTCCCAAAATGTTTAATTTTTGTGTTCTATTTGAACTATTTGAACCAAAGACGATATTCTATAACTTAAATCTTTAGTTGAATTTTGACCCTGCCAAAACAAAGTCAAGTAGGGGAGACCAGGGGCAATAGTAACAATTGTAACATTACAAATTGCTCCAATCAGAAACGAGACGGAACCATGAAAAAAAGACTTTTTTTGAGGTATAAAAGTAATTAATTGTTTAATGGATATGAAATTGTTTTAACTATATCCACTTTATCAATATGTAGTTTATTGTGGTCCTTGGTATTTATATTAAGGTATTACATTTGTTGTTAAAATAACCACTGCACCTGGGGGCAGGTGTAACATTTGACTTATAATGTTGACTCTAACGCAGTGACTCTAACATTGCTTGTAAAAACATTTGATCACTGTTAACAAGTAGAACATAAATACAAATTACCTATATAAAAATTGTATCCAAATAGTTCAAGAGGTTTTTGAGATATGACATCAAAATCAAAAATTAGAACTGGACTGCACTGGCCTGACCAACAGGGCAACAGGGTCATTCATTCCTCCGTGTGTGTGCAACAAAATCAAACTCCCTCACGCCTCATCTGCTAGAAAATCCCGCTCAATACACACAGTCTATTTCGGGAGTATTTGGCAGATATTTTTTATCAGGAGGGGTGACAATCCAGAGCTTGGTGGCGTGCTTTCATGCCTCTCCATCCTCCTGGAGGGCTCTGGGTAAACTTTGGGCAGGAATGTGAGGAAATTGCAGGGGACATCGGGGGCACGTGGTCAAGTGAATTGGGGCAGTGATCGGGAGATAATTTTATGTGATGGGTGCTGTTGGAGGCGATGCAAAGAGGTGTTTGGGATTTAAGGATGTTCATTAGAGAGCCCTACATCAGTGCTTTTGAGGAATTCGAAGAGAAACAGCGAGAGAGAGCACCAAACTGGCTATTTCCACAACAACATCACCAAAAGTTCAGTTTATAGGCTACAATGTAACAGTGCCGTCAGTGCTGATTTAAATGGAAATACCCTTTCTAACTCTTCCAGTTCTATGTTTCCACACATGCCTCGTAGTTCCTCTGAAGGGCACGTGTTTCCATCACTCAAGGCCATGGCAAACTGGTTGCTCTCACTCTGTTGCATAATTTCTGTCCCATACTTAAGCAATTTAGGAAGTGTAAAAGCCACGCTACATTTTTCAGAGGTGACCTTGACACATGACATCATGTCGGCTCCCAGGATTCTTGACGGATTCTTTGGGGTCTCAGATAACAAGACGACAGATTGCACACAGATCAGCTGTTGGTTATCTTTTTTTTTTTACATTTCTGTTGGTTTAATTGTCACAAACAACATAGCCTCTTCTCCACTGTATTAATGGTGATACGTTTTTTTATTTTGGGTTCATCATCTATGTATTACATGGGTGAAAGAAGGTGTAAAACCATGTTTACAACTTGCTGCTATCTTCCCCTTTGCACTTTATCTCACTGTAAATTGAATATCTTTGGATTTGAGGGTGTTTGTCGGACAAAATAAGTAATTTGAAGATGCCATACTGGGTTCTCGGGATCAAAATTTTCGGACTTTTTATAATTTCAGCCTTTATTTGAAAAAATAATCAACAGAAAATCCCTTATGAAACTAATCATTAGTTGTGCGGCCCTATAGCTTGCAGTAATATTATGTCATAATACTGTTACTGGAAAGACTGTTCTTGAAAAGGTGAGTGGGAGTACTGTGTGTACCGTAGTCTGATAGCTGGCAAATAAGATGAGCCCATCATCTGAATAGTGTGCATCAAATGTTAACTTGGCTGTTTGTGAACTAGCACACAAAACATCAAAGTTGAAGCTGAATGAATAAATGTGAGCAGGTATGTTCGGGTTTTTTTCTCAAATTTTCCTAAAATGCAAAAAAAAAGAAAGCTACAGTGAGCACTAAGCTTTAATGAAACACTGAAAAGTATCCTTCTTTGTTTTCCAAAATGTTCCTGTCTACAGTGCGTGTCTGCAGTACATGCAGACTACATGCAGGATCCTGAAATGTTGAAATGTTTATCCTACAGCCTTCTGTGAAGTTTCCTGAACTGGACATTGCAGGGTTTCTTCTCTTTCTCTCTCTTTCTCTCTGTCTCTCCCCTAAATCTAACCTCATATCTTAAATACGGTTAATCTACAATTAAGACTTAGGGAAATTTAATAGCATGTTAATATTAGGTATTCTGTAAATGTGTAATGAATAATAAAGAATTCATGAAAAATACCAAATCACAACTAAACCTGAACCAACCACAAATAAAGAAAATCAACTATATATTTGGGAAATTCAGGTTGTCTTTTTTTGTTAGCCTCTCAGTGACTTGTACCTGCTTTATTTTATAGGATTGTTATAATGGTGGAATAATGGCTGCATTGTTCTTTTTTAGTAGCCTATATAATATTATGATGTGGTCCAAATTGATTAATTATTACAGTCATTAAAACATTTTCCAATAATAAATTATTCATAAGTTTAGTGTTCAAGATTGGCTATACATTTCAGACCAAATCAAAAATAGCCTATACAAGCCCCACTGACAACTCTGTTAGTCGCACTGAAAATAATACCTTAAAATGGAATAACCACTTAACATCACAGACAGACTCAAAGTCCCTCTGGGAGCACTTTGAAGGAATATCCATGATTTTATAATGATTTTTTTTCTTTAAGGGTTTAAGAGCACTTTATACATTGAAAATGCATGGGGAAAAAAATCACTTTTACAGATGTACGCCTACTTACAGTGTCTCCGTGCTGGCTGGAAACCTGGGGAGAATATCAATGTCAAAGCAGGAGATGGTGTGAGTCTTCCACTCGGAGCACTCGCAGACAGCAGGGCAGCAGTCAGACTCCTCAGACGAGCTGCTGCTGATCTGGAGAGCGACGAGCGAAAACAACGCACATGTTATCACCACCTGCATACTGGAAGTCGGTTCAAAAATATCCCTAATGACTTCTGTTTTTCCTTGACAGTCCTCTTGGTGTCCACAGCAACACGTTATTTATCAATTTCTAGTAAAGCAGTCTAATCTATGCTGTTTGTTTGTGGTGTATAATCCCCAGGTATAGTGGAGCTGCTGCAGGGCCCTGCAGGAGTGTCTGTAAGGTTGTGGAGGTGTGGATGCTGTAGGAAGGACAGCAGCAGCTCTGTGGTGCAGGGCTAGAGGTGGTCTTCTTCAATTTGAGGGGAGGCTGGACTTCTGGGACACTCTTGTGTTAGGCTAGAGAATAGTTTGTCTTTCTTTTCCCCCCTGAGCCCTGTATTTTATTGTATTCTGTCCTATAGCATACAATAAATAGTACAGATAGATAGATAGATAGTAACTTTATCGATCTTTATTGAGGGAAATTCAAGTTCCCAGCATCACAGTTCCATAGTGCAAAACATGTTAGTAAAAAGGAAGTAAAAAAGTTAGTAGTGCAAAGTACAAAAAAATATACCAGATATAAAAATACAAGGAGATGAAGAAAACTGTTAAAAGGGAATATAGTGCAGGGTAACAGCCTTGATACACGACTATTAAAAAAGTGAATATAGTGCAGAAGAGACGGTTAAAAAGTGAATATAGTGCAGAAGAGACTGTTAAAAATGAATATAGTGCAGGGTGACTCCAGTAGCTTAGTCCCTACACATTTCTATAAGTCCATGGATACTGGATACTGTAGTACCCTTACAAAAAAATAAGATTATTAAAGTGTGCTATTAGTATACTTCTTCAATGCTTTCAGTTTACTTTTTATGTACTTATCAGAGATATACTTAACAAAATGATCCTTAAGTATTCTTGGTTTATACCAACAAGTATACAGAAAAGTTTAAGTGCAATTGGTAAGTATACAGAAAAGTCCTAGTATACTTTGCTTATACTGAAAAGTATAATTACTACTAGTCATTTGATAATGATTACATACATTTTTTTTGATAATAAAATTATATAAATACAAACGTGGGTGGCTGCATCACTTCCAAACGTTTTCACTACTTTTGTATAATATTTGTGCCAAAACAGCCCTGACATATTAAACTGCTACTTGTCACCTGCAGATAAAAATACAGCAAGATGCACTATTTGTGACAATAAAGTGCCACACACAGCTAACACTAGTCCCTCTTCAAACATTTAAAAACACCTTGAAAGTTATGAGGCTTATTATAATATTTCCGTAAAATACTGGACTATTTTTTACACAAACATTTTTACTTATTTATATTTGCTTTTGTAACAAATGTATTATTAAGGGCCTGTATGTGTCATGTGACTTTCCTTTGAGTGTAATGATCTTTTTTTTTTTAAATGACCATTATATTGAAAAATCACATAAAAAATGATCGGTATCGGTATCGTTAAAATTTTAACAAAAAGTATCGGTATCATATCGAAATAAAAAAGTTAGGTATCGCCCATCCCTAAAGTCCATTTCTGCCCAATAACGTTTTATTATAGCCTTTGTACAAGTATGTTAACAAACTGTCCATTTCAATAGATCTATTTTTTAATCTATCTAGTCTATTCTATGACCAAAGACTATTATTTTTAATATATATATATATATATATTATTTTTTTATATTTTTTAATATTATTACAATATTATAATTGTTTCCATACAGTTTTGTTTTTCTTATAAACAACTATCTTTATCTGCCTTTCCTTTTTTTCTTAACTTTTCTAACTGACGGCGGCAACACTGGCGCTAACGCATATACCTTTTGGACAATGTAGTTCTCAATAACAAAATTCCCTCACTGCTCCATTGTGGGAAGCATACATTTCCCGGCGTCCTTTGGGGGCAGCCGTGGGTTTGTTGTATATCCTGCTCAGACGCGGCTAGTTTAAGTTGCCTTTAGCACGGACAAGCTGAGAGTTTCTTAGTTATCACTCGAAAAGCGAAAAAACAACGACTTTTGTGTAACGTTTTTATAGCGGTAGCATTTATTTCCGTTGTTTCCGCTGGACATATGAAGTGTTTTGTAGTTTTTAACGGTATCACAAGGCTAAATTGGTTGGTTAGCGTCGGGTTAGCTAGCTAACGGTCACAGTAGTTAGTTACCACTTGTTGCTACCACTTGTTGCTACCCAGCCAGGAGGAGCATCACCATCACAACGATGCCCAGCACAGTGATTGATTGATGGGAAGATGAGTTGTCGTGTTTTGCTGGTCAGATAGCTTTTCTGTCTCCACGGGCTGTTAAGGTAACGATGACATAGGTCCTATTTCTGATAGCTATGGTAACAATATATATTGTATAAGGAGTTAAAGATAGATAGATAGATAGATAGATAGTAACTAACTTTATTGATCCCGAAGAAAATTCAGGTTTCCAACATCACAGTTCCATAGTGCAACAACATGTTAGTAAAAAGGCAGTAAAAAAAGTTAGTAGTGCAAAGTACAAAAAAATATACCAAATATAAAAATACAAGGAGATGAAGAAAACTGTTAAAACTAAATATAGTGCAGGGTAACAGCTGTGAAACAGGACTATTAAAAAAAGTGAATATAGTGCAGAAGAGACTGTTAAAAAGTGAATATAGTGCAGAAGAGACTGTTAAAAGGTGAATATAGTGCAGGGTAACTCCAGTAGCTTAGTCTATGAAAGTGCACTGTGTGCATTATTATCTGTCCTGCAGACCGTTCTCCTTTAAAGTGACAATCTTGAAGATTTTCGATTAAATAAATGTTTGATAAGTCACTATTCACCGCCGAATGATGTAGCCAACACAGTGGTGATTGAGCCTATGGCCCACTGATGAAAGTACTGCAATATTAACTAAATATTTGCAGTATTATGAAATGGGTGACTGTCTGTGGTGATATTCCTGTAGAATCCTTAAGTATACTTGGTTTATACCAACAAGTATACAGAAAAGTCTAAGTGCACTTGGCTTATACTGAAAAGTATAATTACTACTACTCATTGATTACATAAAAAAAATATCGATAATAAAATTATATAAATAAAAACGTGGGTGGCTTCATCACTTCCAAACGTTTTCACTACTTTTGTATAATGTTTGTGCCAAAACAGCCCTGACATATTAAACTGCTACTAGTCACCTGCAGATAAAAATACAGCAAGATGCACAATTTGTGCCAAAAATGCTGTATTACAGTGCCACTTTAACAAAACAGACCTTTTTTGTTCGTTAATCTCATTAACGTTGCAGTTAACCGATAGTGCTGGTCACTAATCGTCAGATTTACCCTAGTCAGCCGTTTTTCAACGCCTCCCACAGTAAATCTGTCCCAAGCTATGGATACATCCAGTGAGTCGGATTCATACGATAGGACGCAGGTGCACAGGCCTCGGGGGCGTGAAGCCCACCGCAGACCTGGCCGGGACAGAGCCAGTGGAAGTGATGGTCGACCCGCAGACATCTCCGAGAAGATCAGCACACTGGC